>NW_026712001.1:2095215-2448935 GCF_026419965.1 Kogia breviceps
AAACTGAGGTGAGTTTCAGAAAGCTTTCCCGATCCCACGGTGTAGCATCCGCTGGGTTTCCAATGAGTGCTTTCGCTGTCGGAAGATTGCGTTGAACCTGGAGAGTTGGGAGCCATGGAATGGGGAGCACGCAGGATTCCTTTCAAGGGTCTGCATTTGCTTTCCCAACCTCACCAATCGTCTCAGCCCCAAGAGTGTCCAGCCTTCTGTCTTCTGCCGCTGGGGCTGTAGATGTGGTCAATCCTGGTTGCATGCCAGTCCCTGAACGCATTTTGGAAGAATTTCTCTCTGTTTTGCCCTGCTTGTTTCTTCTTTGTGTTGGAAATGTATCCTCAGAATGGGTCTGAGCTGATTTTCCCTGCTGGTTTTAGGCCGCTTTACACACACTTGATGCACTTACACAGAGATATCAAGACTTAGCTTTTAAGATGCTTACTAGTCGGATAGATACTTGTGCGATGAACAGGGTCTGGTGAGTCCAGTTGATTGAGCAAGGAGTAGGTCGTGTCCATTCCATATTCGGTTTTCGGAAGGGTATCTGTGCTCATTTCAAACTCGAGTTTTATGCGTCACCGCACCTCACCTTTCCCCTGAAGCAGGCATAAGTGTGTTTTCTAAAAGCGTGACTCTGTTCTGTTTGGGGATTCCGTTCATGGGGAGCGATTTTTACATTCCCTCGATAAGTGATATCATAAGTTTCTTTTTTTGTGGGACTGATTTCACTGAGGATGATCGTACCTAAATCCACTCAGGATGCTGCTACCAGCCTCATGACGTGGATTTCATGGCTGAGTGACACTCCATTGGACCTACGTAGCACCACTTGTCCACTTGTCCACTTGTCTTTGTCCACTTGTCCACTCGTCTTTGTCCACTTGGCTCTTTCCTGGGATATGAAACGTGTACCGGAGTGGAGGTTCTTGTCAAGACAGCAGCCCTCAACTTTGGGGTCCCTGTGTCTGGTTGATTTTTTCATTTTCCCAAGGTCAACGCCCATGTGTGGAAGTGCCCTATGCTCTGTGGTTCTGTGTTTTACATGGTTTGGGAAAGAGGATACACTTGTGAAGATTGGCTGTTGGCCATTGACATCCCGCCCATCAGCTTAACAAGGCTCCCTTGACTCCGTGGGCTGTCCTGCCTTTCTGGTTTTTAGACTTTTTTCGCCTGGCCCTTTTGCCCCGGGGGGGGGAGGGCGAGAGATTTCTTTGTAGTGCTGATTTGCTCTCCCAGGTTGCTTGGTTGGCCAAAAAGGGCGTATGCGTTTTTTCCTGAATATATTCAGGAAAAAACGCATACGCCCTTTTTGGCCAACCGCATCATTGTCCACGTTCTGGCGCTTTTCATGTGCTATCGGGGCCATTCCGATGTACCCGTTGACATCCGTTTCCTGCAGTTCTGCCTTGCGTTCAGCGCCTCTTCGTAGCCTGACCTCAATATATTTTGGGGCGATAGTTATCGTTTAGAACTCTGCAGGTTTGGGAAGTGCAGGGCCCCTGAGCTCCATTTCCCAAGTCGCTTTTTTGTGAGTGGGACGCAACACGGCTGGATGGCTTCACGCCCTATTGTCGATCCGCGGTGGCAGGCTGAACCGCTGGTGAATTCTTCTTCGTGATGGGAAATGAGAGTGACATGTGCCCGACCAAACACCTCCAGCGAGTCTCTCATTGGTTCCCCCTCTTGCAGTTCATCCTGCGGACAAATTGCAGACGGTACGAAAGAGGCATGGAAAGGCGCCGAGTCTCCAAGTGGGGAGATTGTTAGTAAGGGGGCCTGAATGGAGAACACGAGCACCAGGAGAGGAAAACTGAGGTGAGTTTCAGAAAGCTTTCCCGATCCCACGGTGTAGCATCCGCTGGGTTTCCAATGAGTGCTTTCGCTGTCGGAAGATTGCGTTGAACCTGGAGAGTTGGGAGCCATGGAATGGGGAGCACGCAGGATTCCTTTCAAGGGTCTGCATTTGCTTTCCCAACCTCACCAATCGTCTCAGCCCCAAGAGTGTCCAGCCTTATGTCTTCTGCCGCTGGGGCTGTAGATGTGGTCAATCCTGGTTGCATGCCAGTCCCTGAACGCATTTTGGAAGAATTTCTCTCTGTTTTGCCCTGCTTGTTTCTTCTTTGTGTTGGAAATGTATCCTCAGAATGGGTCTGAGCTGATTTTCCCTGCTGGTTTTAGGCCGCTTTACACACACTTGATGCACTTACACAGAGATATCAAGACTTAGCTTTTAAGATGCTTACTAGTCGGATAGATACTTGTGCGATGAACAGGGTCTGGTGAGTCCAGTTGATTGAGCAAGGAGTAGGTCGTGTCCATTCCATATTCGGTTTTCGGAAGGGTATCTGTGCTCATTTCAAACTCGAGTTTTATGCGTCACCGCACCTCACCTTTCCCCTGAAGCAGGCATAAGTGTGTTTTCTAAAAGCGTGACTCTGTTCTGTTTGGGGATTCCGTTCATGGGGAGCGATTTTTACATTCCCTCGATAAGTGATATCATAAGTTTCTTTTTTTGTGGGACTGATTTCACTGAGGATGATCGTACCTAAATCCACTCAGGATGCTGCTACCAGCCTCATGACGTGGATTTCATGGCTGAGTGACACTCCATTGGACCTACGTAGCACCACTTGTCCACTTGTCCACTTGTCTTTGTCCACTTGTCCACTCGTCTTTGTCCACTTGGCTCTTTCCTGGGATATGAAACGTGTACCGGAGTGGAGGTTCTTGTCAAGACAGCAGCCCTCAACTTTGGGGTCCCTGTGTCTGGTTGATTTTTTCATTTTCCCAAGGTCAACGCCCATGTGTGGAAGTGCCCTATGCTCTGTGGTTCTGTGTTTTACATGGTTTGGGAAAGAGGATACACTTGTGAAGATTGGCTGTTGGCCATTGACATCCCGCCCATCAGCTTAACAAGGCTCCCTTGACTCCGTGGGCTGTCCTGCCTTTCTGGTTTTTAGACTTTTTTCGCCTGGCCCTTTTGCCCCGGGGGGGGGAGGGCGAGAGATTTCTTTGTAGTGCTGATTTGCTCTCCCAGGTTGCTTGGTTGGCCAAAAAGGGCGTATGCGTTTTTTCCTGAATATATTCAGGAAAAAACGCATACGCCCTTTTTGGCCAACCGCATCATTGTCCACGTTCTGGCGCTTTTCATGTGCTATCGGGGCCATTCCGATGTACCCGTTGACATCCGTTTCCTGCAGTTCTGCCTTGCGTTCAGCGCCTCTTCGTAGCCTGCGCTCAATATATTTTGGGGCGATAGTTATCGTTTAGAACTCTGCAGGTTTGGGAAGTGCAGGGCCCCTGAGCTCCATTTCCCAAGTCGCTTTTTTGTGAGTGGGACGCAACACGGCTGGATGGCTTCACGCCCTATTGTCGATCCGCGGTGGCAGGCTGAACCGCTGGTGAATTCTTCTTCGTGATGGGAAATGAGAGTGACATGTGCCCGACCAAACACCTCCAGCGAGTCTCTCATTGGTTCCCCCTCTTGCAGTTCATCCTGCGGACAAATTGCAGACGGTACGAAAGAGGCATGGAAAGGCGCCGAGTCTCCAAGTGGGGAGATTGTTAGTAAGGGGGCCTGAATGGAGAACACGAGCACCAGGAGAGGAAAACTGAGGTGAGTTTCAGAAAGCTTTCCCGATCCCACGGTGTAGCATCCGCTGGGTTTCCAATGAGTGCTTTCGCTGTCGGAAGATTGCGTTGAACCTGGAGAGTTGGGAGCCATGGAATGGGGAGCACGCAGGATTCCTTTCAAGGGTCTGCATTTGCTTTCCCAACCTCACCAATCGTCTCAGCCCCAAGAGTGTCCAGCCTTATGTCTTCTGCCGCTGGGGCTGTAGATGTGGTCAATCCTGGTTGCATGCCAGTCCCTGAACGCATTTTGGAAGAATTTCTCTCTGTTTTGCCCTGCTTGTTTCTTCTTTGTGTTGGAAATGTATCCTCAGAATGGGTCTGAGCTGATTTTCCCTGCTGGTTTTAGGCCGCTTTACACACACTTGATGCACTTACACAGAGATATCAAGACTTAGCTTTTAAGATGCTTACTAGTCGGATAGATACTTGTGCGATGAACAGGGTCTGGTGAGTCCAGTTGATTGAGCAAGGAGTAGGTCGTGTCCATTCCATATTCGGTTTTCGGAAGGGTATCTGTGCTCATTTCAAACTCGAGTTTTATGCGTCACCGCACCTCACCTTTCCCCTGAAGCAGGCATAAGTGTGTTTTCTAAAAGCGTGACTCTGTTCTGTTTGGGGATTCCGTTCATGGGGAGCGATTTTTACATTCCCTCGATAAGTGATATCATAAGTTTCTTTTTTTGTGGGACTGATTTCACTGAGGATGATCGTACCTAAATCCACTCAGGATGCTGCTACCAGCCTCATGACGTGGATTTCATGGCTGAGTGACACTCCATTGGACCTACGTAGCACCACTTGTCCACTTGTCCACTTGTCTTTGTCCACTTGTCCACTCGTCTTTGTCCACTTGGCTCTTTCCTGGGATATGAAACGTGTACCGGAGTGGAGGTTCTTGTCAAGACAGCAGCCCTCAACTTTGGGGTCCCTGTGTCTGGTTGATTTTTTCATTTTCCCAAGGTCAACGCCCATGTGTGGAAGTGCCCTATGCTCTGTGGTTCTGTGTTTTACATGGTTTGGGAAAGAGGATACACTTGTGAAGATTGGCTGTTGGCCATTGACATCCCGCCCATCAGCTTAACAAGGCTCCCTTGACTCCGTGGGCTGTCCTGCCTTTCTGGTTTTTAGACTTTTTTCGCCTGACCCTTTTGCCCCGGGGGGGGGGCGAGAGATTTCTTTGTAGTGCTGATTTGCTCTCCCAGGTTGCTTGGTTGGCCAAAAAGGGCGTATGCGTTTTTTCCTGAATATATTCAGGAAAAAACGCATACGCCCTTTTTGGCCAACCGCATCATTGTCCACGTTCTGGCGCTTTTCATGTGCTATCGGGGCCATTCCGATGTACCCGTTGACATCCGTTTCCTGCAGTTCTGCCTTGCGTTCAGCGCCTCTTCGTAGCCTGCGCTCAATATATTTTGGGGCGATAGTTATCGTTTAGAACTCTGCAGGTTTGGGAAGTGCAGGGCCCCTGAGCTCCATTTCCCAAGTCGCTTTTTTGTGAGTGGGACGCAACACGGCTGGATGGCTTCACGCCCTATTGTCGATCCGCGGTGGCAGGCTGAACCGCTGGTGAATTCTTCTTCGTGATGGGAAATGAGAGTGACATGTGCCCGACCAAACACCTCCAGCGAGTCTCTCATTGGTTCCCCCTCTTGCAGTTCATCCTGCGGACAAATTGCAGACGGTACGAAAGAGGCATGGAAAGGCGCCGAGTCTCCAAGTGGGGAGATTGTTAGTAAGGGGGCCTGAATGGAGAACACGAGCACCAGGAGAGGAAAACTGAGGTGAGTTTCAGAAAGCTTTCCCGATCCCACGGTGTAGCATCCGCTGGGTTTCCAATGAGTGCTTTCGCTGTCGGAAGATTGCGTTGAACCTGGAGAGTTGGGAGCCATGGAATGGGGAGCACGCAGGATTCCTTTCAAGGGTCTGCATTTGCTTTCCCAACCTCACCAATCGTCTCAGCCCCAAGAGTGTCCAGCCTTATGTCTTCTGCCGCTGGGGCTGTAGATGTGGTCAATCCTGGTTGCATGCCAGTCCCTGAACGCATTTTGGAAGAATTTCTCTCTGTTTTGCCCTGCTTGTTTCTTCTTTGTGTTGGAAATGTATCCTCAGAATGGGTCTGAGCTGATTTTCCCTGCTGGTTTTAGGCCGCTTTACACACACTTGATGCACTTACACAGAGATATCAAGACTTAGCTTTTAAGATGCTTACTAGTCGGATAGATACTTGTGCGATGAACAGGGTCTGGTGAGTCCAGTTGATTGAGCAAGGAGTAGGTCGTGTCCATTCCATATTCGGTTTTCGGAAGGGTATCTGTGCTCATTTCAAACTCGAGTTTTATGCGTCACCGCACCTCACCTTTCCCCTGAAGCAGGCATAAGTGTGTTTTCTAAAAGCGTGACTCTGTTCTGTTTGGGGATTCCGTTCATGGGGAGCGATTTTTACATTCCCTCGATAAGTGATATCATAAGTTTCTTTTTTTGTGGGACTTATTTTACTGAGGATGATCGTACCTAAATCCACTCAGGATGCTGCTACCAGCCTCATGACGTGGATTTCATGGCTGAGTGACACTCCATTGGACCTACGTAGCACCACTTGTCCACTTGTCCACTTGTCTTTGTCCACTTGTCCACTCGTCTTTGTCCACTTGGCTCTTTCCTGGGATATGAAACGTGTACCGGAGTGGAGGTTCTTGTCAAGACAGCAGCCCTCAACTTTGGGGTCCCTGTGTCTGGTTGATTTTTTCATTTTCCCAAGGTCAACGCCCATGTGTGGAAGTGCCCTATGCTCTGTGGTTCTGTGTTTTACATGGTTTGGGAAAGAGGATACACTTGTGAAGATTGGCTGTTGGCCATTGACATCCCGCCCATCAGCTTAACAAGGCTCCCTTGACTCCGTGGGCTGTCCTGCCTTTCTGGTTTTTAGACTTTTTTCGCCTGGCCCTTTTGCCCCGGGGGGGGGGGGCGAGAGATTTCTTTGTAGTGCTGATTTGCTCTCCCAGGTTGCTTGGTTGGCCAAAAAGGGCGTATGCGTTTTTTCCTGAATATATTCAGGAAAAAACGCATACGCCCTTTTTGGCCAACCGCATCATTGTCCACGTTCTGGCGCTTTTCATGTGCTATCGGGGCCATTCCGATGTACCCGTTGACATCCGTTTCCTGCAGTTCTGCCTTGCGTTCAGCGCCTCTTCGTAGCCTGCGCTCAATATATTTTGGGGCGATAGTTATCGTTTAGAACTCTGCAGGTTTGGGAAGTGCAGGGCCCCTGAGCTCCATTTCCCAAGTCGCTTTTTTGTGAGTGGGACGCAACACGGCTGGATGGCTTCACGCCCTATTGTCGATCCGCGGTTGCAGGCTGAACCGCTGGTGAATTCTTCTTCGTGATGGGAAATGAGAGTGACATGTGCCCGACCAAACACCTCCAGCGAGTCTCTCATTGGTTCCCCCTCTTGCAGTTCATCCTGCGGACAAATTGCAGACGGTACGAAAGAGGCATGGAAAGGCGCCGAGACTCCAAGTGGGGAGATTGTTAGTAAGGGGGCCTGAATGGAGAACACGAGCACCAGGAGAGGAAAACTGAGGTGAGTTTCAGAAAGCTTTCCCGATCCCACGGTGTAGCATCCGCTGGGTTTCCAATGAGTGCTTTCGCTGTCGGAAGATTGCGTTGAACCTGGAGTGTTGGGAGCCATGGAATGGGGAGCACGCAGGATTCCTTTCAAGGGTCTGCATTTGCTTTCCCAACCTCACCAATCGTCTCAGCCCCAAGAGTGTCCAGCCTTATGTCTTCTGCCGCTGGGGCTGTAGATGTGGTCAATCCTGGTTGCATGCCAGTCCCTGAACGCATTTTGGAAGAATTTCTCTCTGTTTTGCCCTGCTTGTTTCTTCTTTGTGTTGGAAATGTATCCTCAGAATGGGTCTGAGCTGATTTTCCCTGCTGGTTTTAGGCCGCTTTACACACACTTGATGCACTTACACAGAGATATCAAGACTTAGCTTTTAAGATGCTTACTAGTCGGATAGATACTTGTGCGATGAACAGGGTCTGGTGAGTCCAGTTGATTGAGCAAGGAGTAGGTCGTGTCCATTCCATATTCGGTTTTCGGAAGGGTATCTGTGCTCATTTCAAACTCGAGTTTTATGCGTCACCGCACCTCACCTTTCCCCTGAAGCAGGCATAAGTGTGTTTTCTAAAAGCGTGACTCTGTTCTGTTTGGGGATTCCGTTCATGGGGAGCGATTTTTACATTCCCTCGATAAGTGATATCATAAGTTTCTTTTTTTGTGGGACTTATTTCACTGAGGATGATCGTACCTAAATCCACTCAGGATGCTGCTACCAGCCTCATGACGTGGATTTCATGGCTGAGTGACACTCCATTGGACCTACGTAGCACCACTTGTCCACTTGTCCACTTGTCTTTGTCCACTTGTCCACTCGTCTTTGTCCACTTGGCTCTTTCCTGGGATATGAAACGTGTACCGGAGTGGAGGTTCTTGTCAAGACAGCAGCCCTCAACTTTGGGGTCCCTGTGTCTGGTTGATTTTTTCATTTTCCCAAGGTCAACGCCCATGTGTGGAAGTGCCCTATGCTCTGTGGTTCTGTGTTTTACATGGTTTGGGAAAGAGGATACACTTGTGAAGATTGGCTGTTGGCCATTGACATCCCGCCCATCAGCTTAACAAGGCTCCCTTGACTCCGTGGGCTGTCCTGCCTTTCTGGTTTTTAGACTTTTTTCGCCTGGCCCTTTTGCCCCGGCGGGGGGGGGGCGAGAGATTTCTTTGTAGTGCTGATTTGCTCTCCCAGGTTGCTTGGTTGGCCAAAAAGGGCGTATGCGTTTTTTCCTGAATATATTCAGGAAAAAACGCATACGCCCTTTTTGGCCAACCGCATCATTGTCCACGTTCTGGCGCTTTTCATGTGCTATCGGGGCCATTCCGATGTACCCGTTGACATCCGTTTCCTGCAGTTCTGCCTTGCGTTCAGCGCCTCTTCGTAGCCTGCGCTCAATATATTTTGGGGCGATAGTTATCGTTTAGAACTCTGCAGGTTTGGGAAGTGCAGGGCCCCTGAGCTCCATTTCCCAAGTCGCTTTTTTGTGAGTGGGACGCAACACGGCTGGATGGCTTCACGCCCTATTGTCGATCCGCGGTTGCAGGCTGAACCGCTGGTGAATTCTTCTTCGTGATGGGAAATGAGAGTGACATGTGCCCGACCAAACACCTCCAGCGAGTCTCTCATTGGTTCCCCCTCTTGCAGTTCATCCTGCGGACAAATTGCAGACGGTACGAAAGAGGCATGGAAAGGCGCCGAGTCTCCAAGTGGGGAGATTGTTAGTAAGGGGGCCTGAATGGAGAGCACGAGCACCAGGAGAGGAAAACTGAGGTGAGTTTCAGAAAGCTTTCCCGATCCCACGGTGTAGCATCCGCTGGGTTTCCAATGAGTGCTTTCGCTGTCGGAAGATTGCGTTGAACCTGGAGAGTTGGGACCCCTGGAATGGGGAGCACGCAGGATTCCTTTCAAGGGTCTGCATTTGCTTTCCCAACCTCACCAATCGTCTCAGCCCCAAGAGTGTCCAGCCTTATGTCTTCTGCCGCTGGGGCTGTAGATGTGGTCAATCCTGGTTGCATGCCAGTCCCTGAACGCATTTTGGAAGAATTTCTCTCTGTTTTGCCCTGCTTGTTTCTTCTTTGTGTTGGAAATGTATCCTCAGAATGGGTCTGAGCTGATTTTCCCTGCTGGTTTTAGGCCGCTTTACACACACTTGATGCACTTACACAGAGATATCAAGACTTAGCTTTTAAGATGCTTACTAGTCGGATAGATACTTGTGCGATGAACAGGGTCTGGTGAGTCCAGTTGATTGAGCAAGGAGTAGGTCGTGTCCATTCCATATTCGGTTTTCGGAAGGGTATCTGTGCTCATTTCAAACTCGAGTTTTATGCGTCACCGCACCTCACCTTTCCCCTGAAGCAGGCATAAGTGTGTTTTCTAAAAGCGTGACTCTGTTCTGTTTGGGGATTCCGTTCATGGGGAGCGATTTTTACATTCCCTCGATAAGTGATATCATAAGTTTCTTTTTTTGTGGGACTTATTTCACTGAGGATGATCGTACCTAAATCCACTCAGGATGCTGCTACCAGCCTCATGACGTGGATTTCATGGCTGAGTGACACTCCATTGGACCTACGTAGCACCACTTGTCCACTTGTCCACTTGTCTTTGTCCACTTGTCCACTCGTCTTTGTCCACTTGGCTCTTTCCTGGGATATGAAACGTGTACCGGAGTGGAGGTTCTTGTCAAGACAGCAGCCCTCAACTTTGGGGTCCCTGTGTCTGGTTGATTTTTTCATTTTCCCAAGGTCAACGCCCATGTGTGGAAGTGCCCTATGCTCTGTGGTTCTGTGTTTTACATGGTTTGGGAAAGAGGATACACTTGTGAAGATTGGCTGTTGGCCATTGACATCCCGCCCATCAGCTTAACAAGGCTCCCTTGACTCCGTGGGCTGTCCTGCCTTTCTGGTTTTTAGACTTTTTTCGCCTGGCCCTTTTGCCCCGGGGGGGGGGCGAGAGATTTCTTTGTAGTGCTGATTTGCTCTCCCAGGTTGCTTGGTTGGCCAAAAAGGGCGTATGCATTTTTTCCTGAATATATTCAGGAAAAAACGCATACGCCCTTTTTGGCCAACCGCATCATTGTCCACGTTCTGGCGCTTTTCATGTGCTATCGGGGCCATTCCGATGTACCCGTTGACATCCGTTTCCTGCAGTTCTGCCTTGCGTTCAGCGCCTCTTCGTAGCCTGCGCTCAATATATTTTGGGGCGATAGTTATCGTTTAGAACTCTGCAGGTTTGGGAAGTGCAGGGCCCCTGAGCTCCATTTCCCAAGTCGCTTTTTTGTGAGTGGGACGCAACACGGCTGGATGGCTTCACGCCCTATTGTCGATCCGCGGTGGCAGGCTGAACCGCTGGTGAATTCTTCTTCGTGATGGGAAATGAGAGTGACATGTGCCCGACCAAACACCTCCAGCGAGTCTCTCATTGGTTCCCCCTCTTGCAGTTCATCCTGCGGACAAATTGCAGACGGTACGAAAGAGGCATGGAAAGGCGCCGAGTCTCCAAGTGGGGAGATTGTTAGTAAGGGGGCCTGAATGGAGAACACGAGCACCAGGAGAGGAAAACTGAGGTGAGTTTCAGAAAGCTTTCCCGATCCCTCGGTGTAGCATCCGCTGGGTTTCCAATGAGTGCTTTCGCTGTCGGAAGATTGCGTTGAACCTGGAGAGTTGGGAGCCATGGAATGGGGAGCACGCAGGATTCCTTTCAAGGGTCTGCATTTGCTTTCCCAACCTCACCAATCGTCTCAGCCCCAAGAGTGTCCAGCCTTATGTCTTCTGCCGCTGGGGCTGTAGATGTGGTCAATCCTGGTTGCATGCCAGTCCCTGAACGCATTTTGGAAGAATTTCTCTCTGTTTTGCCCTGCTTGTTTCTTCTTTGTGTTGGAAATGTATCCTCAGAATGGGTCTGAGCTGATTTTCCCTGCTGGTTTTAGGCCGCTTTACACACCCTTGATGCACTTACACAGAGATATCAAGACTTAGCTTTTAAGATGCTTACTAGTCGGATAGATACTTGTGCGATGAACAGGGTCTGGTGAGTCCAGTTGATTGAGCAAGGAGTAGGTCGTGTCCATTCCATATTCGGTTTTCGGAAGGGTATCTGTGCTCATTTCAAACTCGAGTTTTATGCGTCACCGCACCTCACCTTTCCCCTGAAGCAGGCATAAGTGTGTTTTCTAAAAGCGTGACTCTGTTCTGTTTGGGGATTCCGTTCATGGGGAGCGATTTTTACATTCCCTCGATAAGTGATATCATAAGTTTCTTTTTTTGTGGGACTTATTTCACTGAGGATGATCGTACCTAAATCCACTCAGGATGCTGCTACCAGCCTCATGACGTGGATTTCATGGCTGAGTGACACTCCATTGGACCTACGTAGCACCACTTGTCCACTTGTCCACTTGTCTTTGTCCACTTGTCCACTCGTCTTTGTCCACTTGGCTCTTTCCTGGGATATGAAACGTGTACCGGAGTGGAGGTTCTTGTCAAGACAGCAGCCCTCAACTTTGGGGTCCCTGTGTCTGGTTGATTTTTTCATTTTCCCAAGGTCAACGCCCATGTGTGGAAGTGCCCTATGCTCTGTGGTTCTGTGTTTTACATGGTTTGGGAAAGAGGATACACTTGTGAAGATTGGCTGTTGGCCATTGACATCCCGCCCATCAGCTTAACAAGGCTCCCTTGACTCCGTGGGCTGTCCTGCCTTTCTGGTTTTTAGACTTTTTTCGCCTGGCCCTTTTGCCCCCGGGGGGGGGCGAGAGATTTCTTTGTAGTGCTGATTTGCTCTCCCAGGTTGCTTTGTTGGCCAAAAAGGGCGTATGCGTTTTTTCCTGAATATATTCAGGAAAAAACGCATACGCCCTTTTTGGCCAACCGCATCATTGTCCACGTTCTGGCGCTTTTCATGTGCTATCGGGGCCATTCCGATGTACCGGTTGACATCCGTTTCCTGCAGTTCTGCCTTGCGTTCAGCGCCTCTTCGTAGCCTGCGCTCAATATATTTTGGGGCGATAGTTATCGTTTAGAACTCTGCAGGTTTGGGAAGTGCAGGGCCCCTGAGCTCCATTTCCCAAGTCGCTTTTTTGTGAGTGGGACGCAACACGGCTGGATGGCTTCACGCCCTATTGTCGATCCGCGGTTGCAGGCTGAACCGCTGGTGAATTCTTCTTCGTGATGGGAAATGAGAGTGACATGTGCCCGACCAAACACCTCCAGCGAGTCTCTCATTGGTTCCCCCTCTTGCAGTTCATCCTGCGGACAAATTGCAGACGGTACGAAAGAGGCATGGAAAGGCGCCGAGTCTCCAAGTGGGGAGATTGTTAGTAAGGGGGCCTGAATGGAGAACACGAGCACCAGGAGAGGAAAACTGAGGTGAGTTTCAGAAAGCTTTCCCGATCCCACGGTGTAGCATCCGCTGGGTTTCCAATGAGTGCTTTCGCTGTCGGAAGATTGCGTTGAACCTGGAGAGTTGGGACCCCTGGAATGGGGAGCACGCAGGATTCCTTTCAAGGGTCTGCATTTGCTTTCCCAACCTCACCAATCGTCTCAGCCCCAAGAGTGTCCAGCCTTATGTCTTCTGCCGCTGGGGCTGTAGATGTGGTCAATCCTGGTTGCATGCCAGTCCCTGAACGCATTTTGGAAGAATTTCTCTCTGTTTTGCCCTGCTTGTTTCTTCTTTGTGTTGGAAATGTATCCTCAGAATGGGTCTGAGCTGATTTTCCCTGCTGGTTTTAGGCCGCTTTACACACACTTGATGCACTTACACAGAGATATCAAGACTTAGCTTTTAAGATGCTTACTAGTCGGATAGATACTTGTGCGATGAACAGGGTCTGGTGAGTCCAGTTGATTGAGCAAGGAGTAGGTCGTGTCCATTCCATATTCGGTTTTCGGAAGGGTATCTGTGCTCATTTCAAACTCGAGTTTTATGCGTCACCGCACCTCACCTTTCCCCTGAAGCAGGCATAAGTGTGTTTTCTAAAAGCGTGACTCTGTTCTGTTTGGGGATTCCGTTCATGGGGAGCGATTTTTACATTCCCTCGATAAGTGATATCATAAGTTTCTTTTTTTGTGGGACTTATTTCACTGAGGATGATCGTACCTAAATCCACTCAGGATGCTGCTACCAGCCTCATGACGTGGATTTCATGGCTGAGTGACACTCCATTGGACCTACGTAGCACCACTTGTCCACTTGTCCACTTGTCTTTGTCCACTTGTCCACTCGTCTTTGTCCACTTGGCTCTTTCCTGGGATATGAAACGTGTACCGGAGTGGAGGTTCTTGTCAAGACAGCAGCCCTCAACTTTGGGGTCCCTGTGTCTGGTTGATTTTTTCATTTTCCCAAGGTCAACGCCCATGTGTGGAAGTGCCCTATGCTCTGTGGTTCTGTGTTTTACATGGTTTGGGAAAGAGGATACACTTGTGAAGATTGGCTGTTGGCCATTGACATCCCGCCCATCAGCTTAACAAGGCTCCCTTGACTCCGTGGGCTGTCCTGCCTTTCTGGTTTTTAGACTTTTTTCGCCTGGCCCTTTTGCCCCCGGGGGGGGGCGAGAGATTTCTTTGTAGTGCTGATTTGCTCTCCCAGGTTGCTTGGTTGGCCAAAAAGGGCGTATGCGTTTTTTCCTGAATATATTCAGGAAAAAACGCATACGCCCTTTTTGGCCAACCGCATCATTGTCCACGTTCTGGCGCTTTTCATGTGCTATCGGGGCCATTCCGATGTACCCGTTGACATCCGTTTCCTGCAGTTCTGCCTTGCGTTCAGCGCCTCTTCGTAGCCTGACCTCAATATATTTTGGGGCGATAGTTATCGTTTAGAACTCTGCAGGTTTGGGAAGTGCAGGGCCCCTGAGCTCCATTTCCCAAGTCGCTTTTTTGTGAGTGGGACGCAACACGGCTGGATGGCTTCACGCCCTATTGTCGATCCGCGGTTGCAGGCTGAACCGCTGGTGAATTCTTCTTCGTGATGGGAAATGAGAGTGACATGTGCCCGACCAAACACCTCCAGCGAGTCTCTCATTGGTTCCCCCTCTTGCAGTTCATCCTGCGGACAAATTGCAGACGGTACGAAAGAGGCATGGAAAGGCGCCGAGTCTCCAAGTGGGGAGATTGTTAGTAAGGGGGCCTGAATGGAGAACACGAGCACCAGGAGAGGAAAACTGAGGTGAGTTTCAGAAAGCTTTCCCGATCCCACGGTGTAGCATCCGCTGGGTTTCCAATGAGTGCTTTCGCTGTCGGAAGATTGCGTTGAACCTGGAGAGTTGGGATCCCTGGAATGGGGAGCACGCAGGATTCCTTTCAAGGGTCTGCATTTGCTTTCCCAACCTCACCAATCGTCTCAGCCCCAAGAGTGTCCAGCCTTATGTCTTCTGCCGCTGGGGCTGTAGATGTGGTCAATCCTGGTTGCATGCCAGTCCCTGAACGCATTTTGGAAGAATTTCTCTCTGTTTTGCCCTGCTTGTTTCTTCTTTGTGTTGGAAATGTATCCTCAGAATGGGTCTGAGCTGATTTTCCCTGCTGGTTTTAGGCCGCTTTACACACACTTGATGCACTTACACAGAGATATCAAGACTTAGCTTTTAAGATGCTTACTAGTCGGATAGATACTTGTGCGATGAACAGGGTCTGGTGAGTCCAGTTGATTGAGCAAGGAGTAGGTCGTGTCCATTCCATATTCGGTTTTCGGAAGGGTATCTGTGCTCATTTCAAACTCGAGTTTTATGCGTCACCGCACCTCACCTTTCCCCTGAAGCAGGCATAAGTGTGTTTTCTAAAAGCGTGACTCTGTTCTGTTTGGGGATTCCGTTCATGGGGAGCGATTTTTACATTCCCTCGATAAGTGATATCATAAGTTTCTTTTTTTGTGGGACTTATTTCACTGAGGATGATCGTACCTAAATCCACTCAGGATGCTGCTACCAGCCTCATGACGTGGATTTCATGGCTGAGTGACACTCCATTGTACCTACGTAGCACCACTTGTCCACTTGTCCACTTGTCTTTGTCCACTTGTCCACTCGTCTTTGTCCACTTGGCTCTTTCCTGGGATATGAAACGTGTACCGGAGTGGAGGTTCTTGTCAAGACAGCAGCCCTCAACTTTGGGGTCCCTGTGTCTGGTTGATTTTTTCATTTTCCCAAGGTCAACGCCCATGTGTGGAAGTGCCCTATGCTCTGTGGTTCTGTGTTTTACATGGTTTGGGAAAGAGGATACACTTGTGAAGATTGGCTGTTGGCCATTGACATCCCGCCCATCAGCTTAACAAGGCTCCCTTGACTCCGTGGGCTGTCCTGCCTTTCTGGTTTTTAGACTTTTTTCGCCTGGCCCTTTTGCCCCGGGGGGGGGGCGAGAGATTTCTTTGTAGTGCTGATTTGCTCTCCCAGGTTGCTTGGTTGGCCAAAAAGGGCGTATGCGTTTTTTCCTGAATATATTCAGGAAAAAACGCATACGCCCTTTTTGGCCAACCGCATCATTGTCCACGTTCTGGCGCTTTTCATGTGCTATCGGGGCCATTCCGATGTACCGGTTGACATCCGTTTCCTGCAGTTCTGCCTTGCGTTCAGCGCCTCTTCGTAGCCTGCGCTCAATATATTTTGGGGCGATAGTTATCGTTTAGAACTCTGCAGGTTTGGGAAGTGCAGGGCCCCTGAGCTCCATTTCCCAAGTCGCTTTTTTGTGAGTGGGACGCAACACGGCTGGATGGCTTCACGCCCTATTGTCGATCCGCGGTTGCAGGCTGAACCGCTGGTGAATTCTTCTTCGTGATGGGAAATGAGAGTGACATGTGCCCGACCAAACACCTCCAGCGAGTCTCTCATTGGTTCCCCCTCTTGCAGTTCATCCTGCGGACAAATTGCAGACGGTACGAAAGAGGCATGGAAAGGCGCCGAGTCTCCAAGTGGGGAGATTGTTAGTAAGGGGGCCTGAATGGAGAACACGAGCACCAGGAGAGGAAAACTGAGGTGAGTTTCAGAAAGCTTTCCCGATCCCACGGTGTAGCATCCGCTGGGTTTCCAATGAGTGCTTTCGCTGTCGGAAGATTGCGTTGAACCTGGAGAGTTGGGAGCCATGGAATGGGGAGCACGACGGATTCCTTTCAAGGGTCTGCATTTGCTTTCCCAACCTCACCAATCGTCTCAGCCCCAAGAGTGTCCAGCCTTATGTCTTCTGCCGCTGGGGCTGTAGATGTGGTCAATCCTGGTTGCATGCCAGTCCCTGAACGCATTTTGGAAGAATTTCTCTCTGTTTTGCCCTGCTTGTTTCTTCTTTGTGTTGGAAATGTATCCTCAGAATGGGTCTGAGCTGATTTTCCCTGCTGGTTTTAGGCCGCTTTACACACCCTTGATGCACTTACACAGAGATATCAAGACTTAGCTTTTAAGATGCTTACTAGTCGGATAGATACTTGTGCGATGAACAGGGTCTGGTGAGTCCAGTTGATTGAGCAAGGAGTAGGTCGTGTCCATTCCATATTCGGTTTTCGGAAGGGTATCTGTGCTCATTTCAAACTCGAGTTTTATGCGTCACCGCACCTCACCTTTCCCCTGAAGCAGGCATAAGTGTGTTTTCTAAAAGCGTGACTCTGTTCTGTTTGGGGATTCCGTTCATGGGGAGCGATTTTTACATTCCCTCGATAAGTGATATCATAAGTTTCTTTTTTTGTGGGACTTATTTCACTGAGGATGATCGTACCTAAATCCACTCAGGATGCTGCTACCAGCCTCATGACGTGGATTTCATGGCTGAGTGACACTCCATTGGACCTACGTAGCACCACTTGTCCACTTGTCCACTTGTCTTTGTCCACTTGTCCACTCGTCTTTGTGCACTTGGCTCTTTCCTGGGATATGAAACGTGTACCGGAGTGGAGGTTCTTGTCAAGACAGCAGCCCTCAACTTTGGGGTCCCTGTGTCTGGTTGATTTTTTCATTTTCCCAAGGTCAACGCCCATGTGTGGAAGTGCCCTATGCTCTGTGGTTCTGTGTTTTACATGGTTTGGGAAAGAGGATACACTTGTGAAGATTGGCTGTTGGCCATTGACATCCCGCCCATCAGCTTAACAAGGCTCCCTTGACTCCGTGGGCTGTCCTGCCTTTCTGGTTTTTAGACTTTTTTCGCCTGGCCCTTTTGCCCCCGGGGGGGGGCGAGAGATTTCTTTGTAGTGCTGATTTGCTCTCCCAGGTTGCTTGGTTGGCCAAAAAGGGCGTATGCGTTTTTTCCTGAATATATTCAGGAAAAAACGCATACGCCCTTTTTGGCCAACCGCATCATTGTCCACGTTCTGGCGCTTTTCATGTGCTATCGGGGCCATTCCGATGTACCCGTTGACATCCGTTTCCTGCAGTTCTGCCTTGCGTTCAGCGCCTCTTCGTAGCCTGACCTCAATATATTTTGGGGCGATAGTTATCGTTTAGAACTCTGCAGGTTTGGGAAGTGCAGGGCCCCTGAGCTCCATTTCCCAAGTCGCTTTTTTGTGAGTGGGACGCAACACGGCTGGATGGCTTCACGCCCTATTGTCGATCCGCGGTTGCAGGCTGAACCGCTGGTGAATTCTTCTTCGTGATGGGAAATGAGAGTGACATGTGCCCGACCAAACACCTCCAGCGAGTCTCTCATTGGTTCCCCCTCTTGCAGTTCATCCTGCGGACAAATTGCAGACGGTACGAAAGAGGCATGGAAAGGCGCCGAGTCTCCAAGTGGGGAGATTGTTAGTAAGGGGGCCTGAATGGAGAACACGAGCACCAGGAGAGGAAAACTGAGGTGAGTTTCAGAAAGCTTTCCCGATCCCACGGTGTAGCATCCGCTGGGTTTCCAATGAGTGCTTTCGCTGTCGGAAGATTGCGTTGAACCTGGAGAGTTGGGATCCCTGGAATGGGGAGCACGCAGGATTCCTTTCAAGGGTCTGCATTTGCTTTCCCAACCTCACCAATCGTCTCAGCCCCAAGAGTGTCCAGCCTTATGTCTTCTGCCGCTGGGGCTGTAGATGTGGTCAATCCTGGTTGCATGCCAGTCCCTGAACGCATTTTGGAAGAATTTCTCTCTGTTTTGCCCTGCTTGTTTCTTCTTTGTGTTGGAAATGTATCCTCAGAATGGGTCTGAGCTGATTTTCCCTGCTGGTTTTAGGCCGCTTTACACACACTTGATGCACTTACACAGAGATATCAAGACTTAGCTTTTAAGATGCTTACTAGTCGGATAGATACTTGTGCGATGAACAGGGTCTGGTGAGTCCAGTTGATTGAGCAAGGAGTAGGTCGTGTCCATTCCATATTCGGTTTTCGGAAGGGTATCTGTGCTCATTTCAAACTCGAGTTTTATGCGTCACCGCACCTCACCTTTCCCCTGAAGCAGGCATAAGTGTGTTTTCTAAAAGCGTGACTCTGTTCTGTTTGGGGATTCCGTTCATGGGGAGCGATTTTTACATTCCCTCGATAAGTGATATCATAAGTTTCTTTTTTTGTGGGACTTATTTCACTGAGGATGATCGTACCTAAATCCACTCAGGATGCTGCTACCAGCCTCATGACGTGGATTTCATGGCTGAGTGACACTCCATTGGACCTACGTAGCACCACTTGTCCACTTGTCCACTTGTCTTTGTCCACTTGTCCACTCGTCTTTGTCCACTTGGCTCTTTCCTGGGATATGAAACGTGTACCGGAGTGGAGGTTCTTGTCAAGACAGCAGCCCTCAACTTTGGGGTCCCTGTGTCTGGTTGATTTTTTCATTTTCCCAAGGTCAACGCCCATGTGTGGAAGTGCCCTATGCTCTGTGGTTCTGTGTTTTACATGGTTTGGGAAAGAGGATACACTTGTGAAGATTGGCTGTTGGCCATTGACATCCCGCCCATCAGCTTAACAAGGCTCCCTTGACTCCGTGGGCTGTCCTGCCTTTCTGGTTTTTAGACTTTTTTCGCCTGGCCCTTTTGCCCCGGGGGGGGGGCGAGAGATTTCTTTGTAGTGCTGATTTGCTCTCCCAGGTTGCTTGGTTGGCCAAAAAGGGCGTATGCGTTTTTTCCTGAATATATTCAGGAAAAAACGCATACGCCCTTTTTGGCCAACCGCATCATTGTCCACGTTCTGGCGCTTTTCATGTGCTATCGGGGCCATTCCGATGTACCCGTTGACATCCGTTTCCTGCAGTTCTGCCTTGCGTTCAGCGCCTCTTCGTAGCCTGCGCTCAATATATTTTGGGGCGATAGTTATCGTTTAGAACTCTGCAGGTTTGGGAAGTGCAGGGCCCCTGAGCTCCATTTCCCAAGTCGCTTTTTTGTGAGTGGGACGCAACACGGCTGGATGGCTTCACGCCCTATTGTCGATCCGCGGTGGCAGGCTGAACCGCTGGTGAATTCTTCTTCGTGATGGGAAATGAGAGTGACATGTGCCCGACCAAACACCTCCAGCGAGTCTCTCATTGGTTCCCCCTCTTGCAGTTCATCCTGCGGACAAATTGCAGACGGTACGAAAGAGGCATGGAAAGGCGCCGAGTCTCCAAGTGGGGAGATTGTTAGTAAGGGGGCCTGAATGGAGAACACGAGCACCAGGAGAGGAAAACTGAGGTGAGTTTCAGAAAGCTTTCCCGATCCCACGGTGTAGCATCCGCTGGGTTTCCAATGAGTGCTTTCGCTGTCGGAAGATTGCGTTGAACCTGGAGAGTTGGGAGCCATGGAATGGGGAGCACGCAGGATTCCTTTCAAGGGTCTGCATTTGCTTTCCCAACCTCACCAATCGTCTCAGCCCCAAGAGTGTCCAGCCTTATGTCTTCTGCCGCTGGGGCTGTAGATGTGGTCAATCCTGGTTGCATGCCAGTCCCTGAACGCATTTTGGAAGAATTTCTCTCTGTTTTGCCCTGCTTGTTTCTTCTTTGTGTTGGAAATGTATCCTCAGAATGGGTCTGAGCTGATTTTCCCTGCTGGTTTTAGGCCGCTTTACACACACTTGATGCACTTACACAGAGATATCAAGACTTAGCTTTTAAGATGCTTACTAGTCGGATAGATACTTGTGCGATGAACAGGGTCTGGTGAGTCCAGTTGATTGAGCAAGGAGTAGGTCGTGTCCATTCCATATTCGGTTTTCGGAAGGGTATCTGTGCTCATTTCAAACTCGAGTTTTATGCGTCACCGCACCTCACCTTTCCCCTGAAGCAGGCATAAGTGTGTTTTCTAAAAGCGTGACTCTGTTCTGTTTGGGGATTCCGTTCATGGGGAGCGATTTTTACATTCCCTCGATAAGTGATATCATAAGTTTCTTTTTTTGTGGGACTTATTTCACTGAGGATGATCGTACCTAAATCCACTCAGGATGCTGCTACCAGCCTCATGACGTGGATTTCATGGCTGAGTGACACTCCATTGGACCTACGTAGCACCACTTGTCCACTTGTCCACTTGTCTTTGTCCACTTGTCCACTCGTCTTTGTGCACTTGGCTCTTTCCTGGGATATGAAACGTGTACCGGAGTGGAGGTTCTTGTCAAGACAGCAGCCCTCAACTTTGGGGTCCCTGTGTCTGGTTGATTTTTTCATTTTCCCAAGGTCAACGCCCATGTGTGGAAGTGCCCTATGCTCTGTGGTTCTGTGTTTTACATGGTTTGGGAAAGAGGATACACTTGTGAAGATTGGCTGTTGGCCATTGACATCCCGCCCATCAGCTTAACAAGGCTCCCTTGACTCCGTGGGCTGTCCTGCCTTTCTGGTTTTTAGACTTTTTTCGCCTGGCCCTTTTGCCCCGGGGGGGGGGGCGAGAGATTTCTTTGTAGTGCTGATTTGCTCTCCCAGGTTGCTTGGTTGGCCAAAAAGGGCGTATGCGTTTTTTCCTGAATATATTCAGGAAAAAACGCATACGCCCTTTTTGGCCAACCGCATCATTGTCCACGTTCTGGCGCTTTTCATGTGCTATCGGGGCCATTCCGATGTACCGGTTGACATCCGTTTCCTGCAGTTCTGCCTTGCGTTCAGCGCCTCTTCGTAGCCTGACCTCAATATATTTTGGGGCGATAGTTATCGTTTAGAACTCTGCAGGTTTGGGAAGTGCAGGGCCCCTGAGCTCCATTTCCCAAGTCGCTTTTTTGTGAGTGGGACGCAACACTGCTGGATGGCTTCACGCCCTATTGTCGATCCGCGGTTGCAGGCTGAACCGCTGGTGAATTCTTCTTCGTGATGGGAAATGAGAGTGACATGTGCCCGACCAAACACCTCCAGCGAGTCTCTCATTGGTTCCCCCTCTTGCAGTTCATCCTGCGGACAAATTGCAGACGGTACGAAAGAGGCATGGAAAGGCGCCGAGTCTCCAAGTGGGGAGATTGTTAGTAAGGGGGCCTGAATGGAGAACACGAGCACCAGGAGAGGAAAACTGAGGTGAGTTTCAGAAAGCTTTCCCGATCCCACGGTGTAGCATCCGCTGGGTTTCCAATGAGTGCTTTCGCTGTCGGAAGATTGCGTTGAACCTGGAGAGTTGGGAGCCATGGAATGGGGAGCACGACGGATTCCTTTCAAGGGTCTGCATTTGCTTTCCCAACCTCACCAATCGTCTCAGCCCCAAGAGTGTCCAGCCTTATGTCTTCTGCCGCTGGGGCTGTAGATGTGGTCAATCCTGGTTGCATGCCAGTCCCTGAACGCATTTTGGAAGAATTTCTCTCTGTTTTGCCCTGCTTGTTTCTTCTTTGTGTTGGAAATGTATCCTCAGAATGGGTCTGAGCTGATTTTCCCTGCTGGTTTTAGGCCGCTTTACACACCCTTGATGCACTTACACAGAGATATCAAGACTTAGCTTTTAAGATGCTTACTAGTCGGATAGATACTTGTGCGATGAACAGGGTCTGGTGAGTCCAGTTGATTGAGCAAGGAGTAGGTCGTGTCCATTCCATATTCGGTTTTCGGAAGGGTATCTGTGCTCATTTCAAACTCGAGTTTTATGCGTCACCCCACCTCACCTTTCCCCTGAAGCAGGCATAAGTGTGTTTTCTAAAAGCGTGACTCTGTTCTGTTTGGGGATTCCGTTCATGGGGAGCGATTTTTACATTCCCTCGATAAGTGATATCATAAGTTTCTTTTTTTGTGGGACTTATTTCACTGAGGATGATCGTACCTAAATCCACTCAGGATGCTGCTACCAGCCTCATGACGTGGATTTCATGGCTGAGTGACACTCCATTGGACCTACGTAGCACCACTTGTCCACTTGTCCACTTGTCTTTGTCCACTTGTCCACTCGTCTTTGTCCACTTGGCTCTTTCCTGGGATATGAAACGTGTACCGGAGTGGAGGTTCTTGTCAAGACAGCAGCCCTCAACTTTGGGGTCCCTGTGTCTGGTTGATTTTTTCATTTTCCCAAGGTCAACGCCCATGTGTGGAAGTGCCCTATGCTCTGTGGTTCTGTGTTTTACATGGTTTGGGAAAGAGGATACACTTGTGAAGATTGGCTGTTGGCCATTGACATCCCGCCCATCAGCTTAACAAGGCTCCCTTGACTCCGTGGGCTGTCCTGCCTTTCTGGTTTTTAGACTTTTTTCGCCTGGCCCTTTTGCCCCGGGGGGGGGGGGGCGAGAGATTTCTTTGTAGTGCTGATTTGCTCTCCCAGGTTGCTTGGTTGGCCAAAAAGGGCGTATGCGTTTTTTCCTGAATATATTCAGGAAAAAACGCATACGCCCTTTTTGGCCAACCGCATCATTGTCCACGTTCTGGCGCTTTTCATGTGCTATCGGGGCCATTCCGATGTACCGGTTGACATCCGTTTCCTGCAGTTCTGCCTTGCGTTCAGCGCCTCTTCGTAGCCTGACCTCAATATATTTTGGGGCGATAGTTATCGTTTAGAACTCTGCAGGTTTGGGAAGTGCAGGGCCCCTGAGCTCCATTTCCCAAGTCGCTTTTTTGTGAGTGGGACGCAACACGGCTGGATGGCTTCACGCCCTATTGTCGATCCGCGGTTGCAGGCTGAACCGCTGGTGAATTCTTCTTCGTGATGGGAAATGAGAGTGACATGTGCCCGACCAAACACCTCCAGCGAGTCTCTCATTGGTTCCCCCTCTTGCAGTTCATCCTGCGGACAAATTGCAGACGGTACGAAAGAGGCATGGAAAGGCGCCGAGTCTCCAAGTGGGGAGATTGTTAGTAAGGGGGCCTGAATGGAGAACACGAGCACCAGGAGAGGAAAACTGAGGTGAGTTTCAGAAAGCTTTCCCGATCCCACGGTGTAGCATCCGCTGGGTTTCCAATGAGTGCTTTCGCTGTCGGAAGATTGCGTTGAACCTGGAGAGTTGGGAGCCATGGAATGGGGAGCACGACGGATTCCTTTCAAGGGTCTGCATTTGCTTTCCCAACCTCACCAATCGTCTCAGCCCCAAGAGTGTCCAGCCTTATGTCTTCTGCCGCTGGGGCTGTAGATGTGGTCAATCCTGGTTGCATGCCAGTCCCTGAACGCATTTTGGAAGAATTTCTCTCTGTTTTGCCCTGCTTGTTTCTTCTTTGTGTTGGAAATGTATCCTCAGAATGGGTCTGAGCTGATTTTCCCTGCTGGTTTTAGGCCGCTTTACACACACTTGATGCACTTACACAGAGATATCAAGACTTAGCTTTTAAGATGCTTACTAGTCGGATAGATACTTGTGCGATGAACAGGGTCTGGTGAGTCCAGTTGATTGAGCAAGGAGTAGGTCGTGTCCATTCCATATTCGGTTTTCGGAAGGGTATCTGTGCTCATTTCAAACTCGAGTTTTATGCGTCACCGCACCTCACCTTTCCCCTGAAGCAGGCATAAGTGTGTTTTCTAAAAGCGTGACTCTGTTCTGTTTGGGGATTCCGTTCATGGGGAGCGATTTTTACATTCCCTCGATAAGTGATATCATAAGTTTCTTTTTTTGTGGGACTTATTTCACTGAGGATGATCGTACCTAAATCCACTCAGGATGCTGCTACCAGCCTCATGACGTGGATTTCATGGCTGAGTGACACTCCATTGGACCTACGTAGCACCACTTGTCCACTTGTCCACTTGTCTTTGTCCACTTGTCCACTCGTCTTTGTCCACTTGGCTCTTTCCTGGGATATGAAACGTGTACCGGAGTGGAGGTTCTTGTCAAGACAGCAGCCCTCAACTTTGGGGTCCCTGTGTCTGGTTGATTTTTTCATTTTCCCAAGGTCAACGCCCATGTGTGGAAGTGCCCTATGCTCTGTGGTTCTGTGTTTTACATGGTTTGGGAAAGAGGATACACTTGTGAAGATTGGCTGTTGGCCATTGACATCCCGCCCATCAGCTTAACAAGGCTCCCTTGACTCCGTGGGCTGTCCTGCCTTTCTGGTTTTTAGACTTTTTTCGCCTGGCCCTTTTGCCCCGGGGGGGGGGCGAGAGATTTCTTTGTAGTGCTGATTTGCTCTCCCAGGTTGCTTGGTTGGCCAAAAAGGGCGTATGCGTTTTTTCCTGAATATATTCAGGAAAAAACGCATACGCCCTTTTTGGCCAACCGCATCATTGTCCACGTTCTGGCGCTTTTCATGTGCTATCGGGGCCATTCTGATGTACCCGTTGACATCCGTTTCCTGCAGTTCTGCCTTGCGTTCAGCGCCTCTTCGTAGCCTGCGCTCAATATATTTTGGGGCGATAGTTATCGTTTAGAACTCTGCAGGTTTGGGAAGTGCAGGGCCCCTGAGCTCCATTTCCCAAGTCGCTTTTTTGTGAGTGGGACGCAACACGGCTGGATGGCTTCACGCCCTATTGTCGATCCGCGGTGGCAGGCTGAACCGCTGGTGAATTCTTCTTCGTGATGGGAAATGAGAGTGACATGTGCCCGACCAAACACCTCCAGCGAGTCTCTCATTGGTTCCCCCTCTTGCAGTTCATCCTGCGGACAAATTGCAGACGGTACGAAAGAGGCATGGAAAGGCGCCGAGTCTCCAAGTGGGGAGATTGTTAGTAAGGGGGCCTGAATGGAGAACACGAGCACCAGGAGAGGAAAACTGAGGTGAGTTTCAGAAAGCTTTCCCGATCCCACGGTGTAGCATCCGCTGGGTTTCCAATGAGTGCTTTCGCTGTCGGAAGATTGCGTTGAACCTGGAGAGTTGGGAGCCATGGAATGGGGAGCACGACGGATTCCTTTCAAGGGTCTGCATTTGCTTTCCCAACCTCACCAATCGTCTCAGCCCCAAGAGTGTCCAGCCTTATGTCTTCTGCCGCTGGGGCTGTAGATGTGGTCAATCCTGGTTGCATGCCAGTCCCTGAACGCATTTTGGAAGAATTTCTCTCTGTTTTGCCCTGCTTGTTTCTTCTTTGTGTTGGAAATGTATCCTCAGAATGGGTCTGAGCTGATTTTCCCTGCTGGTTTTAGGCCGCTTTACACACACTTGATGCACTTACACAGAGATATCAAGACTTAGCTTTTAAGATGCTTACTAGTCGGATAGATACTTGTGCGATGAACAGGGTCTGGTGAGTCCAGTTGATTGAGCAAGGAGTAGGTCGTGTCCATTCCATATTCGGTTTTCGGAAGGGTATCTGTGCTCATTTCAAACTCGAGTTTTATGCGTCACCGCACCTCACCTTTCCCCTGAAGCAGGCATAAGTGTGTTTTCTAAAAGCGTGACTCTGTTCTGTTTGGGGATTCCGTTCATGGGGAGCGATTTTTACATTCCCTCGATAAGTGATATCATAAGTTTCTTTTTTTGTGGGACTTATTTCACTGAGGATGATCGTACCTAAATCCACTCAGGATGCTGCTACCAGCCTCATGACGTGGATTTCATGGCTGAGTGACACTCCATTGGACCTACGTAGCACCACTTGTCCACTTGTCCACTTGTCTTTGTCCACTTGTCCACTCGTCTTTGTCCACTTGGCTCTTTCCTGGGATATGAAACGTGTACCGGAGTGGAGGTTCTTGTCAAGACAGCAGCCCTCAACTTTGGGGTCCCTGTGTCTGGTTGATTTTTTCATTTTCCCAAGGTCAACGCCCATGTGTGGAAGTGCCCTATGCTCTGTGGTTCTGTGTTTTACATGGTTTGGGAAAGAGGATACACTTGTGAAGATTGGCTGTTGGCCATTGACATCCCGCCCATCAGCTTAACAAGGCTCCCTTGACTCCGTGGGCTGTCCTGCCTTTCTGGTTTTTAGACTTTTTTCGCCTGGCCCTTTTGCCCCGGGGGGGGGGGGCGAGAGATTTCTTTGTAGTGCTGATTTGCTCTCCCAGGTTGCTTGGTTGGCCAAAAAGGGCGTATGCGTTTTTTCCTGAATATATTCAGGAAAAAACGCATACGCCCTTTTTGGCCAACCGCATCATTGTCCACGTTCTGGCGCTTTTCATGTGCTATCGGGGCCATTCCGATGTACCCGTTGACATCCGTTTCCTGCAGTTCTGCCTTGCGTTCAGCGCCTCTTCGTAGCCTGCGCTCAATATATTTTGGGGCGATAGTTATCGTTTAGAACTCTGCAGGTTTGGGAAGTGCAGGGCCCCTGAGCTCCATTTCCCAAGTCGCTTTTTTGTGAGTGGGACGCAACACGGCTGGATGGCTTCACGCCCTATTGTCGATCCGCGGTGGCAGGCTGAACCGCTGGTGAATTCTTCTTCGTGATGGGAAATGAGAGTGACATGTGCCCGACCAAACACCTCCAGCGAGTCTCTCATTGGTTCCCCCTCTTGCAGTTCATCCTGCGGACAAATTGCAGACGGTACGAAAGAGGCATGGAAAGGCGCCGAGTCTCCAAGTGGGGAGATTGTTAGTAAGGGGGCCTGAATGGAGAACACGAGCACCAGGAGAGGAAAACTGAGGTGAGTTTCAGAAAGCTTTCCCGATCCCACGGTGTAGCATCCGCTGGGTTTCCAATGAGTGCTTTCGCTGTCGGAAGATTGCGTTGAACCTGGAGAGTTGGGAGCCATGGAATGGGGAGCACGCAGGATTCCTTTCAAGGGTCTGCATTTGCTTTCCCAACCTCACCAATCGTCTCAGCCCCAAGAGTGTCCAGCCTTATGTCTTCTGCCGCTGGGGCTGTAGATGTGGTCAATCCTGGTTGCATGCCAGTCCCTGAACGCATTTTGGAAGAATTTCTCTCTGTTTTGCCCTGCTTGTTTCTTCTTTGTGTTGGAAATGTATCCTCAGAATGGGTCTGAGCTGATTTTCCCTGCTGGTTTTAGGCCGCTTTACACACACTTGATGCACTTACACAGAGATATCAAGACTTAGCTTTTAAGATGCTTACTAGTCGGATAGATACTTGTGCGATGAACAGGGTCTGGTGAGTCCAGTTGATTGAGCAAGGAGTAGGTCGTGTCCATTCCATATTCGGTTTTCGGAAGGGTATCTGTGCTCATTTCAAACTCGAGTTTTATGCGTCACCGCACCTCACCTTTCCCCTGAAGCAGGCATAAGTGTGTTTTCTAAAAGCGTGACTCTGTTCTGTTTGGGGATTCCGTTCATGGGGAGCGATTTTTACATTCCCTCGATAAGTGATATCATAAGTTTCTTTTTTTGTGGGACTTATTTCACTGAGGATGATCGTACCTAAATCCACTCAGGATGCTGCTACCAGCCTCATGACGTGGATTTCATGGCTGAGTGACACTCCATTGGACCTACGTAGCACCACTTGTCCACTTGTCCACTTGTCTTTGTCCACTTGTCCACTCGTCTTTGTGCACTTGGCTCTTTCCTGGGATATGAAACGTGTACCGGAGTGGAGGTTCTTGTCAAGACAGCAGCCCTCAACTTTGGGGTCCCTGTGTCTGGTTGATTTTTTCATTTTCCCAAGGTCAACGCCCATGTGTGGAAGTGCCCTATGCTCTGTGGTTCTGTGTTTTACATGGTTTGGGAAAGAGGATACACTTGTGAAGATTGGCTGTTGGCCATTGACATCCCGCCCATCAGCTTAACAAGGCTCCCTTGACTCCGTGGGCTGTCCTGCCTTTCTGGTTTTTAGACTTTTTTCGCCTGGCCCTTTTGCCCCGGGGGGGGGGGCGAGAGATTTCTTTGTAGTGCTGATTTGCTCTCCCAGGTTGCTTGGTTGGCCAAAAAGGGCGTATGCGTTTTTTCCTGAATATATTCAGGAAAAAACGCATACGCCCTTTTTGGCCAACCGCATCATTGTCCACGTTCTGGCGCTTTTCATGTGCTATCGGGGCCATTCCGATGTACCGGTTGACATCCGTTTCCTGCAGTTCTGCCTTGCGTTCAGCGCCTCTTCGTAGCCTGACCTCAATATATTTTGGGGCGATAGTTATCGTTTAGAACTCTGCAGGTTTGGGAAGTGCAGGGCCCCTGAGCTCCATTTCCCAAGTCGCTTTTTTGTGAGTGGGACGCAACACTGCTGGATGGCTTCACGCCCTATTGTCGATCCGCGGTTGCAGGCTGAACCGCTGGTGAATTCTTCTTCGTGATGGGAAATGAGAGTGACATGTGCCCGACCAAACACCTCCAGCGAGTCTCTCATTGGTTCCCCCTCTTGCAGTTCATCCTGCGGACAAATTGCAGACGGTACGAAAGAGGCATGGAAAGGCGCCGAGTCTCCAAGTGGGGAGATTGTTAGTAAGGGGGCCTGAATGGAGAACACGAGCACCAGGAGAGGAAAACTGAGGTGAGTTTCAGAAAGCTTTCCCGATCCCACGGTGTAGCATCCGCTGGGTTTCCAATGAGTGCTTTCGCTGTCGGAAGATTGCGTTGAACCTGGAGAGTTGGGAGCCATGGAATGGGGAGCACGACGGATTCCTTTCAAGGGTCTGCATTTGCTTTCCCAACCTCACCAATCGTCTCAGCCCCAAGAGTGTCCAGCCTTATGTCTTCTGCCGCTGGGGCTGTAGATGTGGTCAATCCTGGTTGCATGCCAGTCCCTGAACGCATTTTGGAAGAATTTCTCTCTGTTTTGCCCTGCTTGTTTCTTCTTTGTGTTGGAAATGTATCCTCAGAATGGGTCTGAGCTGATTTTCCCTGCTGGTTTTAGGCCGCTTTACACACCCTTGATGCACTTACACAGAGATATCAAGACTTAGCTTTTAAGATGCTTACTAGTCGGATAGATACTTGTGCGATGAACAGGGTCTGGTGAGTCCAGTTGATTGAGCAAGGAGTAGGTCGTGTCCATTCCATATTCGGTTTTCGGAAGGGTATCTGTGCTCATTTCAAACTCGAGTTTTATGCGTCACCCCACCTCACCTTTCCCCTGAAGCAGGCATAAGTGTGTTTTCTAAAAGCGTGACTCTGTTCTGTTTGGGGATTCCGTTCATGGGGAGCGATTTTTACATTCCCTCGATAAGTGATATCATAAGTTTCTTTTTTTGTGGGACTTATTTCACTGAGGATGATCGTACCTAAATCCACTCAGGATGCTGCTACCAGCCTCATGACGTGGATTTCATGGCTGAGTGACACTCCATTGGACCTACGTAGCACCACTTGTCCACTTGTCCACTTGTCTTTGTCCACTTGTCCACTCGTCTTTGTCCACTTGGCTCTTTCCTGGGATATGAAACGTGTACCGGAGTGGAGGTTCTTGTCAAGACAGCAGCCCTCAACTTTGGGGTCCCTGTGTCTGGTTGATTTTTTCATTTTCCCAAGGTCAACGCCCATGTGTGGAAGTGCCCTATGCTCTGTGGTTCTGTGTTTTACATGGTTTGGGAAAGAGGATACACTTGTGAAGATTGGCTGTTGGCCATTGACATCCCGCCCATCAGCTTAACAAGGCTCCCTTGACTCCGTGGGCTGTCCTGCCTTTCTGGTTTTTAGACTTTTTTCGCCTGGCCCTTTTGCCCCGGGGGGGGGGGGGCGAGAGATTTCTTTGTAGTGCTGATTTGCTCTCCCAGGTTGCTTGGTTGGCCAAAAAGGGCGTATGCGTTTTTTCCTGAATATATTCAGGAAAAAACGCATACGCCCTTTTTGGCCAACCGCATCATTGTCCACGTTCTGGCGCTTTTCATGTGCTATCGGGGCCATTCCGATGTACCGGTTGACATCCGTTTCCTGCAGTTCTGCCTTGCGTTCAGCGCCTCTTCGTAGCCTGACCTCAATATATTTTGGGGCGATAGTTATCGTTTAGAACTCTGCAGGTTTGGGAAGTGCAGGGCCCCTGAGCTCCATTTCCCAAGTCGCTTTTTTGTGAGTGGGACGCAACACGGCTGGATGGCTTCACGCCCTATTGTCGATCCGCGGTTGCAGGCTGAACCGCTGGTGAATTCTTCTTCGTGATGGGAAATGAGAGTGACATGTGCCCGACCAAACACCTCCAGCGAGTCTCTCATTGGTTCCCCCTCTTGCAGTTCATCCTGCGGACAAATTGCAGACGGTACGAAAGAGGCATGGAAAGGCGCCGAGTCTCCAAGTGGGGAGATTGTTAGTAAGGGGGCCTGAATGGAGAACACGAGCACCAGGAGAGGAAAACTGAGGTGAGTTTCAGAAAGCTTTCCCGATCCCACGGTGTAGCATCCGCTGGGTTTCCAATGAGTGCTTTCGCTGTCGGAAGATTGCGTTGAACCTGGAGAGTTGGGAGCCATGGAATGGGGAGCACGACGGATTCCTTTCAAGGGTCTGCATTTGCTTTCCCAACCTCACCAATCGTCTCAGCCCCAAGAGTGTCCAGCCTTATGTCTTCTGCCGCTGGGGCTGTAGATGTGGTCAATCCTGGTTGCATGCCAGTCCCTGAACGCATTTTGGAAGAATTTCTCTCTGTTTTGCCCTGCTTGTTTCTTCTTTGTGTTGGAAATGTATCCTCAGAATGGGTCTGAGCTGATTTTCCCTGCTGGTTTTAGGCCGCTTTACACACACTTGATGCACTTACACAGAGATATCAAGACTTAGCTTTTAAGATGCTTACTAGTCGGATAGATACTTGTGCGATGAACAGGGTCTGGTGAGTCCAGTTGATTGAGCAAGGAGTAGGTCGTGTCCATTCCATATTCGGTTTTCGGAAGGGTATCTGTGCTCATTTCAAACTCGAGTTTTATGCGTCACCGCACCTCACCTTTCCCCTGAAGCAGGCATAAGTGTGTTTTCTAAAAGCGTGACTCTGTTCTGTTTGGGGATTCCGTTCATGGGGAGCGATTTTTACATTCCCTCGATAAGTGATATCATAAGTTTCTTTTTTTGTGGGACTTATTTCACTGAGGATGATCGTACCTAAATCCACTCAGGATGCTGCTACCAGCCTCATGACGTGGATTTCATGGCTGAGTGACACTCCATTGGACCTACGTAGCACCACTTGTCCACTTGTCCACTTGTCTTTGTCCACTTGTCCACTCGTCTTTGTCCACTTGGCTCTTTCCTGGGATATGAAACGTGTACCGGAGTGGAGGTTCTTGTCAAGACAGCAGCCCTCAACTTTGGGGTCCCTGTGTCTGGTTGATTTTTTCATTTTCCCAAGGTCAACGCCCATGTGTGGAAGTGCCCTATGCTCTGTGGTTCTGTGTTTTACATGGTTTGGGAAAGAGGATACACTTGTGAAGATTGGCTGTTGGCCATTGACATCCCGCCCATCAGCTTAACAAGGCTCCCTTGACTCCGTGGGCTGTCCTGCCTTTCTGGTTTTTAGACTTTTTTCGCCTGGCCCTTTTGCCCCGGGGGGGGGGCGAGAGATTTCTTTGTAGTGCTGATTTGCTCTCCCAGGTTGCTTGGTTGGCCAAAAAGGGCGTATGCGTTTTTTCCTGAATATATTCAGGAAAAAACGCATACGCCCTTTTTGGCCAACCGCATCATTGTCCACGTTCTGGCGCTTTTCATGTGCTATCGGGGCCATTCTGATGTACCCGTTGACATCCGTTTCCTGCAGTTCTGCCTTGCGTTCAGCGCCTCTTCGTAGCCTGCGCTCAATATATTTTGGGGCGATAGTTATCGTTTAGAACTCTGCAGGTTTGGGAAGTGCAGGGCCCCTGAGCTCCATTTCCCAAGTCGCTTTTTTGTGAGTGGGACGCAACACGGCTGGATGGCTTCACGCCCTATTGTCGATCCGCGGTGGCAGGCTGAACCGCTGGTGAATTCTTCTTCGTGATGGGAAATGAGAGTGACATGTGCCCGACCAAACACCTCCAGCGAGTCTCTCATTGGTTCCCCCTCTTGCAGTTCATCCTGCGGACAAATTGCAGACGGTACGAAAGAGGCATGGAAAGGCGCCGAGTCTCCAAGTGGGGAGATTGTTAGTAAGGGGGCCTGAATGGAGAACACGAGCACCAGGAGAGGAAAACTGAGGTGAGTTTCAGAAAGCTTTCCCGATCCCACGGTGTAGCATCCGCTGGGTTTCCAATGAGTGCTTTCGCTGTCGGAAGATTGCGTTGAACCTGGAGAGTTGGGAGCCATGGAATGGGGAGCACGACGGATTCCTTTCAAGGGTCTGCATTTGCTTTCCCAACCTCACCAATCGTCTCAGCCCCAAGAGTGTCCAGCCTTATGTCTTCTGCCGCTGGGGCTGTAGATGTGGTCAATCCTGGTTGCATGCCAGTCCCTGAACGCATTTTGGAAGAATTTCTCTCTGTTTTGCCCTGCTTGTTTCTTCTTTGTGTTGGAAATGTATCCTCAGAATGGGTCTGAGCTGATTTTCCCTGCTGGTTTTAGGCCGCTTTACACACACTTGATGCACTTACACAGAGATATCAAGACTTAGCTTTTAAGATGCTTACTAGTCGGATAGATACTTGTGCGATGAACAGGGTCTGGTGAGTCCAGTTGATTGAGCAAGGAGTAGGTCGTGTCCATTCCATATTCGGTTTTCGGAAGGGTATCTGTGCTCATTTCAAACTCGAGTTTTATGCGTCACCGCACCTCACCTTTCCCCTGAAGCAGGCATAAGTGTGTTTTCTAAAAGCGTGACTCTGTTCTGTTTGGGGATTCCGTTCATGGGGAGCGATTTTTACATTCCCTCGATAAGTGATATCATAAGTTTCTTTTTTTGTGGGACTTATTTCACTGAGGATGATCGTACCTAAATCCACTCAGGATGCTGCTACCAGCCTCATGACGTGGATTTCATGGCTGAGTGACACTCCATTGGACCTACGTAGCACCACTTGTCCACTTGTCCACTTGTCTTTGTCCACTTGTCCACTCGTCTTTGTCCACTTGGCTCTTTCCTGGGATATGAAACGTGTACCGGAGTGGAGGTTCTTGTCAAGACAGCAGCCCTCAACTTTGGGGTCCCTGTGTCTGGTTGATTTTTTCATTTTCCCAAGGTCAACGCCCATGTGTGGAAGTGCCCTATGCTCTGTGGTTCTGTGTTTTACATGGTTTGGGAAAGAGGATACACTTGTGAAGATTGGCTGTTGGCCATTGACATCCCGCCCATCAGCTTAACAAGGCTCCCTTGACTCCGTGGGCTGTCCTGCCTTTCTGGTTTTTAGACTTTTTTCGCCTGGCCCTTTTGCCCCGGGGGGGGGGGGCGAGAGATTTCTTTGTAGTGCTGATTTGCTCTCCCAGGTTGCTTGGTTGGCCAAAAAGGGCGTATGCGTTTTTTCCTGAATATATTCAGGAAAAAACGCATACGCCCTTTTTGGCCAACCGCATCATTGTCCACGTTCTGGCGCTTTTCATGTGCTATCGGGGCCATTCCGATGTACCCGTTGACATCCGTTTCCTGCAGTTCTGCCTTGCGTTCAGCGCCTCTTCGTAGCCTGCGCTCAATATATTTTGGGGCGATAGTTATCGTTTAGAACTCTGCAGGTTTGGGAAGTGCAGGGCCCCTGAGCTCCATTTCCCAAGTCGCTTTTTTGTGAGTGGGACGCAACACGGCTGGATGGCTTCACGCCCTATTGTCGATCCGCGGTGGCAGGCTGAACCGCTGGTGAATTCTTCTTCATGATGGGAAATGAGAGTGACATGTGCCCGACCAAACACCTCCAGCGAGTCTCTCATTGGTTCCCCCTCTTGCAGTTCATCCTGCGGACAAATTGCAGACGGTACGAAAGAGGCATGGAAAGGCGCCGAGTCTCCAAGTGGGGAGATTGTTAGTAAGGGGGCCTGAATGGAGAACACGAGCACCAGGAGAGGAAAACTGAGGTGAGTTTCAGAAAGCTTTCCCGATCCCACGGTGTAGCATCCGCTGGGTTTCCAATGAGTGCTTTCGCTGTCGGAAGATTGCGTTGAACCTGGAGAGTTGGGACCCATGGAATGGGGAGCACGCAGGATTCCTTTCAAGGGTCTGCATTTGCTTTCCCAACCTCACCAATCGTCTCAGCCCCAAGAGTGTCCAGCCTTATGTCTTCTGCCGCTGGGGCTGTAGATGTGGTCAATCCTGGTTGCATGCCAGTCCCTGAACGCATTTTGGAAGAATTTCTCTCTGTTTTGCCCTGCTTGTTTCTTCTTTGTGTTGGAAATGTATCCTCAGAATGGGTCTGAGCTGATTTTCCCTGCTGGTTTTAGGCCGCTTTACACACCCTTGATGCACTTACACAGAGATATCAAGACTTAGCTTTTAAGATGCTTACTAGTCGGATAGATACTTGTGCGATGAACAGGGTCTGGTGAGTCCAGTTGATTGAGCAAGGAGTAGGTCGTGTCCATTCCATATTCGGTTTTCGGAAGGGTATCTGTGCTCATTTCAAACTCGAGTTTTATGCGTCACCGCACCTCACCTTTCCCCTGAAGCAGGCATAAGTGTGTTTTCTAAAAGCGTGACTCTGTTCTGTTTGGGGATTCCGTTCATGGGGAGCGATTTTTACATTCCCTCGATAAGTGATATCATAAGTTTCTTTTTTTGTGGGACTTATTTCACTGAGGATGATCGTACCTAAATCCACTCAGGATGCTGCTACCAGCCTCATGACGTGGATTTCATGGCTGAGTGACACTCCATTGGACCTACGTAGCACCACTTGTCCACTTGTCCACTTGTCTTTGTCCACTTGTCCACTCGTCTTTGTCCACTTGGCTCTTTCCTGGGATATGAAACGTGTACCGGAGTGGAGGTTCTTGTCAAGACAGCAGCCCTCAACTTTGGGGTCCCTGTGTCTGGTTGATTTTTTCATTTTCCCAAGGTCAACGCCCATGTGTGGAAGTGCCCTATGCTCTGTGGTTCTGTGTTTTACATGGTTTGGGAAAGAGGATACACTTGTGAAGATTGGCTGTTGGCCATTGACATCCCGCCCATCAGCTTAACAAGGCTCCCTTGACTCCGTGGGCTGTCCTGCCTTTCTGGTTTTTAGACTTTTTTCGCCTGGCCCTTTTGCCCCGGGGGGGGGGGGCGAGAGATTTCTTTGTAGTGCTGATTTGCTCTCCCAGGTTGCTTGGTTGGCCAAAAAGGGCGTATGCGTTTTTTCCTGAATATATTCAGGAAAAAACGCATACGCCCTTTTTGGCCAACCGCATCATTGTCCACGTTCTGGCGCTTTTCATGTGCTATCGGGGCCATTCCGATGTACCCGTTGACATCCGTTTCCTGCAGTTCTGCCTTGCGTTCAGCGCCTCTTCGTAGCCTGCGCTCAATATATTTTGGGGCGATAGTTATCGTTTAGAACTCTGCAGGTTTGGGAAGTGCAGGGCCCCTGAGCTCCATTTCCCAAGTCGCTTTTTTGTGAGTGGGACGCAACACGGCTGGATGGCTTCACGCCCTATTGTCGATCCGCGGTGGCAGGCTGAACCGCTGGTGAATTCTTCTTCGTGATGGGAAATGAGAGTGACATGTGCCCGACCAAACACCTCCAGCGAGTCTCTCATTGGTTCCCCCTCTTGCAGTTCATCCTGCGGACAAATTGCAGACGGTACGAAAGAGGCATGGAAAGGCGCCGAGTCTCCAAGTGGGGAGATTGTTAGTAAGGGGGCCTGAATGGAGAACACGAGCACCAGGAGAGGAAAACTGAGGTGAGTTTCAGAAAGCTTTCCCGATCCCACGGTGTAGCATGCGCTGGGTTTCCAATGAGTGCTTTCGCTGTCGGAAGATTGCGTTGAACCTGGAGAGTTGGGACCCATGGAATGGGGAGCACGCAGGATTCCTTTCAAGGGTCTGCATTTGCTTTCCCAACCTCACCAATTGTCTCAGCCCCAAGAGTGTCCAGCCTTATGTCTTCTGCCGCTGGGGCTGTAGATGTGGTCAATCCTGGTTGCATGCCAGTCCCTGAACGCATTTTGGAAGAATTTCTCTCTGTTTTGCCCTGCTTGTTTCTTCTTTGTGTTGGAAATGTATCCTCAGAATGGGTCTGAGCTGATTTTCCCTGCTGGTTTTAGGCCGCTTTACACACCCTTGATGCACTTACACAGAGATATCAAGACTTAGCTTTTAAGATGCTTACTAGTCGGATAGATACTTGTGCGATGAACAGGGTCTGGTGAGTCCAGTTGATTGAGCAAGGAGTAGGTCGTGTCCATTCCATATTCGGTTTTCGGAAGGGTATCTGTGCTCATTTCAAACTCGAGTTTTATGCGTCACCGCACCTCACCTTTCCCCTGAAGCAGGCATAAGTGTGTTTTCTAAAAGCGTGACTCTGTTCTGTTTGGGGATTCCGTTCATGGGGAGCGATTTTTACATTCCCTCGATAAGTGATATCATAAGTTTCTTTTTTTGTGGGACTTATTTCACTGAGGATGATCGTACCTAAATCCACTCAGGATGCTGCTACCAGCCTCATGACGTGGATTTCATGGCTGAGTGACACTCCATTGGACCTACGTAGCACCACTTGTCCACTTGTCCACTTGTCCACTCGTCTTTGTCCACTTGGCTCTTTCCTGGGATATGAAACGTGTACCGGAGTGGAGGTTCTTGTCAAGACAGCAGCCCTCAACTTTGGGGTCCCTGTGTCTGGTTGATTTTTTCATTTTCCCAAGGTCAACGCCCATGTGTGGAAGTGCCCTATGCTCTGTGGTTCTGTGTTTTACATGGTTTGGGAAAGAGGATACACTTGTGAAGATTGGCTGTTGGCCATTGACATCCCGCCCATCAGCTTAACAAGGCTCCCTTGACTCCGTGGGCTGTCCTGCCTTTCTGGTTTTTAGACTTTTTTCGCCTGGCCCTTTTGCCCCGGGGGGGGGGGGGCGAGAGATTTCTTTGTAGTGCTGATTTGCTCTCCCAGGTTGCTTGGTTGGCCAAAAAGGGCGTATGCGTTTTTTCCTGAATATATTCAGGAAAAAACGCATACGCCCTTTTTGGCCAACCGCATCATTGTCCACGTTCTGGCGCTTTTCATGTGCTATCGGGGCCATTCCGATGTACCCGTTGACATCCGTTTCCTGCAGTTCTGCCTTGCGTTCAGCGCCTCTTCGTAGCCTGCGCTCAATATATTTTGGGGCGATAGTTATCGTTTAGAACTCTGCAGGTTTGGGAAGTGCAGGGCCCCTGAGCTCCATTTCCCAAGTCGCTTTTTTGTGAGTGGGACGCAACACGGCTGGATGGCTTCACGCCCTATTGTCGATCCGCGGTGGCAGGCTGAACCGCTGGTGAATTCTTCTTCGTGATGGGAAATGAGAGTGATATGTGCCCGACCAAACACCTCCAGCGAGTCTCTCATTGGTTCCCCCTCTTGCAGTTCATCCTGCGGACAAATTGCAGACGGTACGAAAGAGGCATGGAAAGGCGCCGAGGCTCCAAGTGGGGAGATTGTTAGTAAGGGGGCCTGAATGGAGAACACGAGCACCAGGAGAGGAAAACTGAGGTGAGTTTCAGAAAGCTTTCCCGATCCCACGGTGTAGCATCCGCTGGGTTTCCAATGAGTGCTTTCGCTGTCGGAAGATTGCGTTGAACCTGGAGAGTTGGGAGCCATGGAATGGGGAGCACGCAGGATTCCTTTCAAGGGTCTGCATTTGCTTTCCCAACCTCACCAATCGTCTCAGCCCCAAGAGTGTCCAGCCTTATGTCTTCTGCCGCTGGGGCTGTAGATGTGGTCAATCCTGGTTGCATGCCAGTCCCTGAACGCATTTTGGAAGAATTTCTCTCTGTTTTGCCCTGTTTGTTTCTTCTTTGTGTTGGAAATGTATCCTCAGAATGGGTCTGAGCTGATTTTCCCTGCTGGTTTTAGGCCGCTTTACACACCCTTGATGCACTTACACAGAGATATCAAGACTTAGCTTTTAAGATGCTTACTAGTCGGATAGATACTTGTGCGATGAACAGGGTCTGGTGAGTCCAGTTGATTGAGCAAGGAGTAGGTCGTGTCCATTCCATATTCGGTTTTCGGAAGGGTATCTGTGCTCATTTCAAACTCGAGTTTTATGCGTCACCGCACCTCACCTTTCCCCTGAAGCAGGCATAAGTGTGTTTTCTAAAAGCGTGACTCTGTTCTGTTTGGGGATTCCGTTCATGGGGAGCGATTTTTACATTCCCTCGATAAGTGATATCATAAGTTTCTTTTTTTGTGGGACTGATTTCACTGAGGATGATCGTACCTAAATCCACTCAGGATGCTGCTACCAGCCTCATGACGTGGATTTCATGGCTGAGTGACACTCCATTGGACCTACGTAGCACCACTTGTCCACTTGTCCACTTGTCTTTGTCCACTTGTCCACTCGTCTTTGTCCACTTGGCTCTTTCCTGGGATATGAAACGTGTACCGGAGTGGAGGTTCTTGTCAAGACAGCAGCCCTCAACTTTGGGGTCCCTGTGTCTGGTTGATTTTTTCATTTTCCCAAGGTCAACGCCCATGTGTGGAAGTGCCCTATGCTCTGTGGTTCTGTGTTTTACATGGTTTGGGAAAGAGGATACACTTGTGAAGATTGGCTGTTGGCCATTGACATCCCGCCCATCAGCTTAACAAGGCTCCCTTGACTCCGTGGGCTGTCCTGCCTTTCTGGTTTTTAGACTTTTTTCGCCTGGCCCTTTTGCCCCGGGGGGGGGGGGGCGAGAGATTTCTTTGTAGTGCTGATTTGCTCTCCCAGGTTGCTTGGTTGGCCAAAAAGGGCGTATGCGTTTTTTCCTGAATATATTCAGGAAAAAACGCATACGCCCTTTTTGGCCAACCGCATCATTGTCCACGTTCTGGCGCTTTTCATGTGCTATCGGGGCCATTCCGATGTACCCGTTGACATCCGTTTCCTGCAGTTCTGCCTTGCGTTCAGCGCCTCTTCGTAGCCTGCGCTCAATATATTTTGGGGCGATAGTTATCGTTTAGAACTCTGCAGGTTTGGGAAGTGCAGGGCCCCTGAGCTCCATTTCCCAAGTCGCTTTTTTGTGAGTGGGACGCAACACGGCTGGATGGCTTCACGCCCTATTGTCGATCCGCGGTGGCAGGCTGAACCGCTGGTGAATTCTTCTTCGTGATGGGAAATGAGAGTGACATGTGCCCGACCAAACACCTCCAGCGAGTCTCTCATTGGTTCCCCCTCTTGCAGTTCATCCTGCGGACAAATTGCAGACGGTACGAAAGAGGCATGGAAAGGCGCCGAGTCTCCAAGTGGGGAGATTGTTAGTAAGGGGGCCTGAATGGAGAACACGAGCACCAGGAGAGGAAAACTGAGGTGAGTTTCAGAAAGCTTTCCCGATCCCACGGTGTAGCATGCGCTGGGTTTCCAATGAGTGCTTTCGCTGTCGGAAGATTGCGTTGAACCTGGAGAGTTGGGACCCATGGAATGGGGAGCACGCAGGATTCCTTTCAAGGGTCTGCATTTGCTTTCCCAACCTCACCAATTGTCTCAGCCCCAAGAGTGTCCAGCCTTATGTCTTCTGCCGCTGGGGCTGTAGATGTGGTCAATCCTGGTTGCATGCCAGTCCCTGAACGCATTTTGGAAGAATTTCTCTCTGTTTTGCCCTGCTTGTTTCTTCTTTGTGTTGGAAATGTATCCTCAGAATGGGTCTGAGCTGATTTTCCCTGCTGGTTTTAGGCCGCTTTACACACCCTTGATGCACTTACACAGAGATATCAAGACTTAGCTTTTAAGATGCTTACTAGTCGGATAGATACTTGTGCGATGAACAGGGTCTGGTGAGTCCAGTTGATTGAGCAAGGAGTAGGTCGTGTCCATTCCATATTCGGTTTTCGGAAGGGTATCTGTGCTCATTTCAAACTCGAGTTTTATGCGTCACCGCACCTCACCTTTCCCCTGAAGCAGGCATAAGTGTGTTTTCTAAAAGCGTGACTCTGTTCTGTTTGGGGATTCCGTTCATGGGGAGCGATTTTTACATTCCCTCGATAAGTGATATCATAAGTTTCTTTTTTTGTGGGACTTATTTCACTGAGGATGATCGTACCTAAATCCACTCAGGATGCTGCTACCAGCCTCATGACGTGGATTTCATGGCTGAGTGACACTCCATTGGACCTACGTAGCACCACTTGTCCACTTGTCCACTTGTCCACTCGTCTTTGTCCACTTGGCTCTTTCCTGGGATATGAAACGTGTACCGGAGTGGAGGTTCTTGTCAAGACAGCAGCCCTCAACTTTGGGGTCCCTGTGTCTGGTTGATTTTTTCATTTTCCCAAGGTCAACGCCCATGTGTGGAAGTGCCCTATGCTCTGTGGTTCTGTGTTTTACATGGTTTGGGAAAGAGGATACACTTGTGAAGATTGGCTGTTGGCCATTGACATCCCGCCCATCAGCTTAACAAGGCTCCCTTGACTCCGTGGGCTGTCCTGCCTTTCTGGTTTTTAGACTTTTTTCGCCTGGCCCTTTTGCCCCGGGGGGGGGGGGGGCGAGAGATTTCTTTGTAGTGCTGATTTGCTCTCCCAGGTTGCTTGGTTGGCCAAAAAGGGCGTATGCGTTTTTTCCTGAATATATTCAGGAAAAAACGCATACGCCCTTTTTGGCCAACCGCATCATTGTCCACGTTCTGGCGCTTTTCATGTGCTATCGGGGCCATTCCGATGTACCGGTTGACATCCGTTTCCTGCAGTTCTGCCTTGCGTTCAGCGCCTCTTCGTAGCCTGCGCTCAATATATTTTGGGGCGATAGTTATCGTTTAGAACTCTGCAGGTTTGGGAAGTGCAGGGCCCCTGAGCTCCATTTCCCAAGTCGCTTTTTTGTGAGTGGGACGCAACACGGCTGGATGGCTTCACGCCCTATTGTCGATCCGCGGTGGCAGGCTGAACCGCTGGTGAATTCTTCTTCGTGATGGGAAATGAGAGTGACATGTGCCCGACCAAACACCTCCAGCGAGTCTCTCATTGGTTCCCCCTCTTGCAGTTCATCCTGCGGACAAATTGCAGACGGTACGAAAGAGGCATGGAAAGGCGCCGAGGCTCCAAGTGGGGAGATTGTTAGTAAGGGGGCCTGAATGGAGAACACGAGCACCAGGAGAGGAAAACTGAGGTGAGTTTCAGAAAGCTTTCCCGATCCCACGGTGTAGCATCCGCTGGGTTTCCAATGAGTGCTTTCGCTGTCGGAAGATTGCGTTGAACCTGGAGAGTTGGGAGCCATGGAATGGGGAGCACGCAGGATTCCTTTCAAGGGTCTGCATTTGCTTTCCCAACCTCACCAATCGTCTCAGCCCCAAGAGTGTCCAGCCTTATGTCTTCTGCCGCTGGGGCTGTAGATGTGGTCAATCCTGGTTGCATGCCAGTCCCTGAACGCATTTTGGAAGAATTTCTCTCTGTTTTGCCCTGCTTGTTTCTTCTTTGTGTTGGAAATGTATCCTCAGAATGGGTCTGAGCTGATTTTCCCTGCTGGTTTTAGGCCGCTTTACACACCCTTGATGCACTTACACAGAGATATCAAGACTTAGCTTTTAAGATGCTTACTAGTCGGATAGATACTTGTGCGATGAACAGGGTCTGGTGAGTCCAGTTGATTGAGCAAGGAGTAGGTCGTGTCCATTCCATATTCGGTTTTCGGAAGGGTATCTGTGCTCATTTCAAACTCGAGTTTTATGCGTCACCGCACCTCACCTTTCCCCTGAAGCAGGCATAAGTGTGTTTTCTAAAAGCGTGACTCTGTTCTGTTTGGGGATTCCGTTCATGGGGAGCGATTTTTACATTCCCTCGATAAGTGATATCATAAGTTTCTTTTTTTGTGGGACTTATTTCACTGAGGATGATCGTACCTAAATCCACTCAGGATGCTGCTACCAGCCTCATGACGTGGATTTCATGGCTGAGTGACACTCCATTGGACCTACGTAGCACCACTTGTCCACTTGTCCACTTGTCTTTGTCCACTTGTCCACTCGTCTTTGTCCACTTGGCTCTTTCCTGGGATATGAAACGTGTACCGGAGTGGAGGTTCTTGTCAAGACAGCAGCCCTCAACTTTGGGGTCCCTGTGTCTGGTTGATTTTTTCATTTTCCCAAGGTCAACGCCCATGTGTGGAAGTGCCCTATGCTCTGTGGTTCTGTGTTTTACATGGTTTGGGAAAGAGGATACACTTGTGAAGATTGGCTGTTGGCCATTGACATCCCGCCCATCAGCTTAACAAGGCTCCCTTGACTCCGTGGGCTGTCCTGCCTTTCTGGTTTTTAGACTTTTTTCGCCTGGCCCTTTTGCCCCGGGGGGGGGGGGGCGAGAGATTTCTTTGTAGTGCTGATTTGCTCTCCCAGGTTGCTTGGTTGGCCAAAAAGGGCGTATGCGTTTTTTCCTGAATATATTCAGGAAAAAACGCATACGCCCTTTTTGGCCAACCGCATCATTGTCCACGTTCTGGCGCTTTTCATGTGCTATCGGGGCCATTCCGATGTACCCGTTGACATCCGTTTCCTGCAGTTCTGCCTTGCGTTCAGCGCCTCTTCGTAGCCTGACCTCAATATATTTTGGGGCGATAGTTATCGTTTAGAACTCTGCAGGTTTGGGAAGTGCAGGGCCCCTGAGCTCCATTTCCCAAGTCGCTTTTTTGTGAGTGGGACGCAACACGGCTGGATGGCTTCACGCCCTATTGTCGATCCGCGGTTGCAGGCTGAACCGCTGGTGAATTCTTCTTCGTGATGGGAAATGAGAGTGACATGTGCCCGACCAAACACCTCCAGCGAGTCTCTCATTGGTTCCCCCTCTTGCAGTTCATCCTGCGGACAAATTGCAGACGGTACGAAAGAGGCATGGAAAGGCGCCGAGTCTCCAAGTGGGGAGATTGTTAGTAAGGGGGCCTGAATGGAGAACACGAGCACCAGGAGAGGAAAACTGAGGTGAGTTTCAGAAAGCTTTCCCGATCCCACGGTGTAGCATGCGCTGGGTTTCCAATGAGTGCTTTCGCTGTCGGAAGATTGCGTTGAACCTGGAGAGTTGGGACCCATGGAATGGGGAGCACGCAGGATTCCTTTCAAGGGTCTGCATTTGCTTTCCCAACCTCACCAATTGTCTCAGCCCCAAGAGTGTCCAGCCTTATGTCTTCTGCCGCTGGGGCTGTAGATGTGGTCAATCCTGGTTGCATGCCAGTCCCTGAACGCATTTTGGAAGAATTTCTCTCTGTTTTGCCCTGCTTGTTTCTTCTTTGTGTTGGAAATGTATCCTCAGAATGGGTCTGAGCTGATTTTCCCTGCTGGTTTTAGGCCGCTTTACACACCCTTGATGCACTTACACAGAGATATCAAGACTTAGCTTTTAAGATGCTTACTAGTCGGATAGATACTTGTGCGATGAACAGGGTCTGGTGAGTCCAGTTGATTGAGCAAGGAGTAGGTCGTGTCCATTCCATATTCGGTTTTCGGAAGGGTATCTGTGCTCATTTCAAACTCGAGTTTTATGCGTCACCGCACCTCACCTTTCCCCTGAAGCAGGCATAAGTGTGTTTTCTAAAAGCGTGACTCTGTTCTGTTTGGGGATTCCGTTCATGGGGAGCGATTTTTACATTCCCTCGATAAGTGATATCATAAGTTTCTTTTTTTGTGGGACTTATTTCACTGAGGATGATCGTACCTAAATCCACTCAGGATGCTGCTACCAGCCTCATGACGTGGATTTCATGGCTGAGTGACACTCCATTGGACCTACGTAGCACCACTTGTCCACTTGTCCACTTGTCCACTCGTCTTTGTCCACTTGGCTCTTTCCTGGGATATGAAACGTGTACCGGAGTGGAGGTTCTTGTCAAGACAGCAGCCCTCAACTTTGGGGTCCCTGTGTCTGGTTGATTTTTTCATTTTCCCAAGGTCAACGCCCATGTGTGGAAGTGCCCTATGCTCTGTGGTTCTGTGTTTTACATGGTTTGGGAAAGAGGATACACTTGTGAAGATTGGCTGTTGGCCATTGACATCCCGCCCATCAGTTTAACAAGGCTCCCTTGACTCCGTGGGCTGTCCTGCCTTTCTGGTTTTTAGACTTTTTTCGCCTGGCCCTTTTGCCCCGGGGGGGGGGGGGGCGAGAGATTTCTTTGTAGTGCTGATTTGCTCTCCCAGGTTGCTTGGTTGGCCAAAAAGGGCGTATGCGTTTTTTCCTGAATATATTCAGGAAAAAACGCATACGCCCTTTTTGGCCAACCGCATCATTGTCCACGTTCTGGCGCTTTTCATGTGCTATCGGGGCCATTCCGATGTACCGGTTGACATCCGTTTCCTGCAGTTCTGCCTTGCGTTCAGCGCCTCTTCGTAGCCTGTGCTCAATATATTTTGGGGCGATAGTTATCGTTTAGAACTCTGCAGGTTTGGGAAGTGCAGGGCCCCTGAGCTCCATTTCCCAAGTCGCTTTTTTGTGAGTGGGACGCAACACGGCTGGATGGCTTCACGCCCTATTGTCGATCCGCGGTGGCAGGCTGAACCGCTGGTGAATTCTTCTTCGTGATGGGAAATGAGAGTGACATGTGCCCGACCAAACACCTCCAGCGAGTCTCTCATTGGTTCCCCCTCTTGCAGTTCATCCTGCGGACAAATTGCAGACGGTACGAAAGAGGCATGGAAAGGCGCCGAGGCTCCAAGTGGGGAGATTGTTAGTAAGGGGGCCTGAATGGAGAACACGAGCACCAGGAGAGGAAAACTGAGGTGAGTTTCAGAAAGCTTTCCCGATCCCACGGTGTAGCATCCGCTGGGTTTCCAATGAGTGCTTTCGCTGTCGGAAGATTGCGTTGAACCTGGAGAGTTGGGAGCCATGGAATGGGGAGCACGCAGGATTCCTTTCAAGGGTCTGCATTTGCTTTCCCAACCTCACCAATCGTCTCAGCCCCAAGAGTGTCCAGCCTTATGTCTTCTGCCGCTGGGGCTGTAGATGTGGTCAATCCTGGTTGCATGCCAGTCCCTGAACGCATTTTGGAAGAATTTCTCTCTGTTTTGCCCTGCTTGTTTCTTCTTTGTGTTGGAAATGTATCCTCAGAATGGGTCTGAGCTGATTTTCCCTGCTGGTTTTAGGCCGCTTTACACACCCTTGATGCACTTACACAGAGATATCAAGACTTAGCTTTTAAGATGCTTACTAGTCGGATAGATACTTGTGCGATGAACAGGGTCTGGTGAGTCCAGTTGATTGAGCAAGGAGTAGGTCGTGTCCATTCCATATTCGGTTTTCGGAAGGGTATCTGTGCTCATTTCAAACTCGAGTTTTATGCGTCACCGCACCTCACCTTTCCCCTGAAGCAGGCATAAGTGTGTTTTCTAAAAGCGTGACTCTGTTCTGTTTGGGGATTCCGTTCATGGGGAGCGATTTTTACATTCCCTCGATAAGTGATATCATAAGTTTCTTTTTTTGTGGGACTTATTTCACTGAGGATGATCGTACCTAAATCCACTCAGGATGCTGCTACCAGCCTCATGACGTGGATTTCATGGCTGAGTGACACTCCATTGGACCTACGTAGCACCACTTGTCCACTTGTCCACTTGTCTTTGTCCACTTGTCCACTCGTCTTTGTCCACTTGGCTCTTTCCTGGGATATGAAACGTGTACCGGAGTGGAGGTTCTTGTCAAGACAGCAGCCCTCAACTTTGGGGTCCCTGTGTCTGGTTGATTTTTTCATTTTCCCAAGGTCAACGCCCATGTGTGGAAGTGCCCTATGCTCTGTGGTTCTGTGTTTTACATGGTTTGGGAAAGAGGATACACTTGTGAAGATTGGCTGTTGGCCATTGACATCCCGCCCATCAGCTTAACAAGGCTCCCTTGACTCCGTGGGCTGTCCTGCCTTTCTGGTTTTTAGACTTTTTTCGCCTGGCCCTTTTGCCCCGGGGGGGGGGGGGCGAGAGATTTCTTTGTAGTGCTGATTTGCTCTCCCAGGTTGCTTGGTTGGCCAAAAAGGGCGTATGCGTTTTTTCCTGAATATATTCAGGAAAAAACGCATACGCCCTTTTTGGCCAACCGCATCATTGTCCACGTTCTGGCGCTTTTCATGTGCTATCGGGGCCATTCCGATGTACCCGTTGACATCCGTTTCCTGCAGTTCTGCCTTGCGTTCAGCGCCTCTTCGTAGCCTGACCTCAATATATTTTGGGGCGATAGTTATCGTTTAGAACTCTGCAGGTTTGGGAAGTGCAGGGCCCCTGAGCTCCATTTCCCAAGTCGCTTTTTTGTGAGTGGGACGCAACACGGCTGGATGGCTTCACGCCCTATTGTCGATCCGCGGTTGCAGGCTGAACCGCTGGTGAATTCTTCTTCGTGATGGGAAATGAGAGTGACATGTGCCCGACCAAACACCTCCAGCGAGTCTCTCATTGGTTCCCCCTCTTGCAGTTCATCCTGCGGACAAATTGCAGACGGTACGAAAGAGGCATGGAAAGGCGCCGAGTCTCCAAGTGGGGAGATTGTTAGTAAGGGGGCCTGAATGGAGAACACGAGCACCAGGAGAGGAAAACTGAGGTGAGTTTCAGAAAGCTTTCCCGATCCCACGGTGTAGCATGCGCTGGGTTTCCAATGAGTGCTTTCGCTGTCGGAAGATTGCGTTGAACCTGGAGAGTTGGGACCCATGGAATGGGGAGCACGCAGGATTCCTTTCAAGGGTCTGCATTTGCTTTCCCAACCTCACCAATTGTCTCAGCCCCAAGAGTGTCCAGCCTTATGTCTTCTGCCGCTGGGGCTGTAGATGTGGTCAATCCTGGTTGCATGCCAGTCCCTGAACGCATTTTGGAAGAATTTCTCTCTGTTTTGCCCTGCTTGTTTCTTCTTTGTGTTGGAAATGTATCCTCAGAATGGGTCTGAGCTGATTTTCCCTGCTGGTTTTAGGCCGCTTTACACACCCTTGATGCACTTACACAGAGATATCAAGACTTAGCTTTTAAGATGCTTACTAGTCGGATAGATACTTGTGCGATGAACAGGGTCTGGTGAGTCCAGTTGATTGAGCAAGGAGTAGGTCGTGTCCATTCCATATTCGGTTTTCGGAAGGGTATCTGTGCTCATTTCAAACTCGAGTTTTATGCGTCACCGCACCTCACCTTTCCCCTGAAGCAGGCATAAGTGTGTTTTCTAAAAGCGTGACTCTGTTCTGTTTGGGGATTCCGTTCATGGGGAGCGATTTTTACATTCCCTCGATAAGTGATATCATAAGTTTCTTTTTTTGTGGGACTTATTTCACTGAGGATGATCGTACCTAAATCCACTCAGGATGCTGCTACCAGCCTCATGACGTGGATTTCATGGCTGAGTGACACTCCATTGGACCTACGTAGCACCACTTGTCCACTTGTCCACTTGTCTTTGTCCACTTGTCCACTCGTCTTTGTGCACTTGGCTCTTTCCTGGGATATGAAACGTGTACCGGAGTGGAGGTTCTTGTCAAGACAGCAGCCCTCAACTTTGGGGTCCCTGTGTCTGGTTGATTTTTTGATTTTCCCAAGGTCAACGCCCATGTGTGGAAGTGCCCTATGCTCTGTGGTTCTGTGTTTTACATGGTTTGGGAAAGAGGATACACTTGTGAAGATTGGCTGTTGGCCATTGACATCCCGCCCATCAGCTTAACAAGGCTCCCTTGACTCCGTGGGCTGTCCTGCCTTTCTGGTTTTTAGACTTTTTTCGCCTGGCCCTTTTGCCCCGGGGGGGGGGCGAGAGATTTCTTTGTAGTGCTGATTTGCTCTCCCAGGTTGCTTGGTTGGCCAAAAAGGGCGTATGCGTTTTTTCCTGAATATATTCAGGAAAAAACGCATACGCCCTTTTTGGCCAACCGCATCATTGTCCACGTTCTGGCGCTTTTCATGTGCTATCGGGGCCATTCCGATGTACCCGTTGACATCCGTTTCCTGCAGTTCTGCCTTGCGTTCAGCGCCTCTTCGTAGCCTGACCTCAATATATTTTGGGGCGATAGTTATCGTTTAGAACTCTGCAGGTTTGGGAAGTGCAGGGCCCCTGAGCTCCATTTCCCAAGTCGCTTTTTTGTGAGTGGGACGCAACACGGCTGGATGGCTTCACGCCCTATTGTCGATCCGCGGTGGCAGGCTGAACCGCTGGTGAATTCTTCTTCGTGATGGGAAATGAGAGTGACATGTGCCCGACCAAACACCTCCAGCGAGTCTCTCATTGGTTCCCCCTCTTGCAGTTCATCCTGCGGACAAATTGCAGACGGTACGAAAGAGGCATGGAAAGGCGCCGAGTCTCCAAGTGGGGAGATTGTTAGTAAGGGGGCCTGAATGGAGAACACGAGCACCAGGAGAGGAAAACTGAGGTGAGTTTCAGAAAGCTTTCCCGATCCCACGGTGTAGCATCCGCTGGGTTTCCAATGAGTGCTTTCGCTGTCGGAAGATTGCGTTGAACCTGGAGAGTTGGGAGCCATGGAATGGGGAGCACGCAGGATTCCTTTCAAGGGTCTGCATTTGCTTTCCCAACCTCACCAATCGTCTCAGCCCCAAGAGTGTCCAGCCTTATGTCTTCTGCCGCTGGGGCTGTAGATGTGGTCAATCCTGGTTGCATGCCAGTCCCTGAACGCATTTTGGAAGAATTTCTCTCTGTTTTGCCCTGCTTGTTTCTTCTTTGTGTTGGAAATGTATCCTCAGAATGGGTCTGAGCTGATTTTCCCTGCTGGTTTTAGGCCGCTTTACACACCCTTGATGCACTTACACAGAGATATCAAGACTTAGCTTTTAAGATGCTTACTAGTCGGATAGATACTTGTGCGATGAACAGGGTCTGGTGAGTCCAGTTGATTGAGCAAGGAGTAGGTCGTGTCCATTCCATATTCGGTTTTCGGAAGGGTATCTGTGCTCATTTCAAACTCGAGTTTTATGCGTCACCGCACCTCACCTTTCCCCTGAAGCAGGCATAAGTGTGTTTTCTAAAAGCGTGACTCTGTTCTGTTTGGGGATTCCGTTCATGGGGAGCGATTTTTACATTCCCTCGATAAGTGATATCATAAGTTTCTTTTTTTGTGGGACTTATTTCACTGAGGATGATCGTACCTAAATCCACTCAGGATGCTGCTACCAGCCTCATGACGTGGATTTCATGGCTGAGTGACACTCCATTGGACCTACGTAGCACCACTTGTCCACTTGTCCACTTGTCTTTGTCCACTTGTCCACTCGTCTTTGTCCACTTGGCTCTTTCCTGGGATATGAAACGTGTACCGGAGTGGAGGTTCTTGTCAAGACAGCAGCCCTCAACTTTGGGGTCCCTGTGTCTGGTTGATTTTTTCATTTTCCCAAGGTCAACGCCCATGTGTGGAAGTGCCCTATGCTCTGTGGTTCTGTGTTTTACATGGTTTGGGAAAGAGGATACACTTGTGAAGATTGGCTGTTGGCCATTGACATCCCGCCCATCAGCTTAACAAGGCTCCCTTGACTCCGTGGGCTGTCCTGCCTTTCTGGTTTTTAGACTTTTTTCGCCTGGCCCTTTTGCCCCGGGGGGGGGGCGAGAGATTTCTTTGTAGTGCTGATTTGCTCTCCCAGGTTGCTTGGTTGGCCAAAAAGGGCGTATGCGTTTTTTCCTGAATATATTCAGGAAAAAACGCATACGCCCTTTTTGGCCAACCGCATCATTGTCCACGTTCTGGCGCTTTTCATGTGCTATCGGGGCCATTCTGATGTACCCGTTGACATCCGTTTCCTGCAGTTCTGCCTTGCGTTCAGCGCCTCTTCGTAGCCTGCGCTCAATATATTTTGGGGCGATAGTTATCGTTTAGAACTCTGCAGGTTTGGGAAGTGCAGGGCCCCTGAGCTCCATTTCCCAAGTCGCTTTTTTGTGAGTGGGACGCAACACGGCTGGATGGCTTCACGCCCTATTGTCGATCCGCGGTGGCAGGCTGAACCGCTGGTGAATTCTTCTTCGTGATGGGAAATGAGAGTGACATGTGCCCGACCAAACACCTCCAGCGAGTCTCTCATTGGTTCCCCCTCTTGCAGTTCATCCTGCGGACAAATTGCAGACGGTACGAAAGAGGCATGGAAAGGCGCCGAGTCTCCAAGTGGGGAGATTGTTAGTAAGGGGGCCTGAATGGAGAACACGAGCACCAGGAGAGGAAAACTGAGGTGAGTTTCAGAAAGCTTTCCCGATCCCACGGTGTAGCATCCGCTGGGTTTCCAATGAGTGCTTTCGCTGTCGGAAGATTGCGTTGAACCTGGAGAGTTGGGAGCCATGGAATGGGGAGCACGACGGATTCCTTTCAAGGGTCTGCATTTGCTTTCCCAACCTCACCAATCGTCTCAGCCCCAAGAGTGTCCAGCCTTATGTCTTCTGCCGCTGGGGCTGTAGATGTGGTCAATCCTGGTTGCATGCCAGTCCCTGAACGCATTTTGGAAGAATTTCTCTCTGTTTTGCCCTGCTTGTTTCTTCTTTGTGTTGGAAATGTATCCTCAGAATGGGTCTGAGCTGATTTTCCCTGCTGGTTTTAGGCCGCTTTACACACACTTGATGCACTTACACAGAGATATCAAGACTTAGCTTTTAAGATGCTTACTAGTCGGATAGATACTTGTGCGATGAACAGGGTCTGGTGAGTCCAGTTGATTGAGCAAGGAGTAGGTCGTGTCCATTCCATATTCGGTTTTCGGAAGGGTATCTGTGCTCATTTCAAACTCGAGTTTTATGCGTCACCGCACCTCACCTTTCCCCTGAAGCAGGCATAAGTGTGTTTTCTAAAAGCGTGACTCTGTTCTGTTTGGGGATTCCGTTCATGGGGAGCGATTTTTACATTCCCTCGATAAGTGATATCATAAGTTTCTTTTTTTGTGGGACTTATTTCACTGAGGATGATCGTACCTAAATCCACTCAGGATGCTGCTACCAGCCTCATGACGTGGATTTCATGGCTGAGTGACACTCCATTGGACCTACGTAGCACCACTTGTCCACTTGTCCACTTGTCTTTGTCCACTTGTCCACTCGTCTTTGTCCACTTGGCTCTTTCCTGGGATATGAAACGTGTACCGGAGTGGAGGTTCTTGTCAAGACAGCAGCCCTCAACTTTGGGGTCCCTGTGTCTGGTTGATTTTTTCATTTTCCCAAGGTCAACGCCCATGTGTGGAAGTGCCCTATGCTCTGTGGTTCTGTGTTTTACATGGTTTGGGAAAGAGGATACACTTGTGAAGATTGGCTGTTGGCCATTGACATCCCGCCCATCAGCTTAACAAGGCTCCCTTGACTCCGTGGGCTGTCCTGCCTTTCTGGTTTTTAGACTTTTTTCGCCTGGCCCTTTTGCCCCGGGGGGGGGGGGGCGAGAGATTTCTTTGTAGTGCTGATTTGCTCTCCCAGGTTGCTTGGTTGGCCAAAAAGGGCGTATGCGTTTTTTCCTGAATATATTCAGGAAAAAACGCATACGCCCTTTTTGGCCAACCGCATCATTGTCCACGTTCTGGCGCTTTTCATGTGCTATCGGGGCCATTCCGATGTACCCGTTGACATCCGTTTCCTGCAGTTCTGCCTTGCGTTCAGCGCCTCTTCGTAGCCTGCGCTCAATATATTTTGGGGCGATAGTTATCGTTTAGAACTCTGCAGGTTTGGGAAGTGCAGGGCCCCTGAGCTCCATTTCCCAAGTCGCTTTTTTGTGAGTGGGACGCAACACGGCTGGATGGCTTCACGCCCTATTGTCGATCCGCGGTGGCAGGCTGAACCGCTGGTGAATTCTTCTTCATGATGGGAAATGAGAGTGACATGTGCCCGACCAAACACCTCCAGCGAGTCTCTCATTGGTTCCCCCTCTTGCAGTTCATCCTGCGGACAAATTGCAGACGGTACGAAAGAGGCATGGAAAGGCGCCGAGTCTCCAAGTGGGGAGATTGTTAGTAAGGGGGCCTGAATGGAGAACACGAGCACCAGGAGAGGAAAACTGAGGTGAGTTTCAGAAAGCTTTCCCGATCCCACGGTGTAGCATCCGCTGGGTTTCCAATGAGTGCTTTCGCTGTCGGAAGATTGCGTTGAACCTGGAGAGTTGGGACCCATGGAATGGGGAGCACGCAGGATTCCTTTCAAGGGTCTGCATTTGCTTTCCCAACCTCACCAATCGTCTCAGCCCCAAGAGTGTCCAGCCTTATGTCTTCTGCCGCTGGGGCTGTAGATGTGGTCAATCCTGGTTGCATGCCAGTCCCTGAACGCATTTTGGAAGAATTTCTCTCTGTTTTGCCCTGCTTGTTTCTTCTTTGTGTTGGAAATGTATCCTCAGAATGGGTCTGAGCTGATTTTCCCTGCTGGTTTTAGGCCGCTTTACACACCCTTGATGCACTTACACAGAGATATCAAGACTTAGCTTTTAAGATGCTTACTAGTCGGATAGATACTTGTGCGATGAACAGGGTCTGGTGAGTCCAGTTGATTGAGCAAGGAGTAGGTCGTGTCCATTCCATATTCGGTTTTCGGAAGGGTATCTGTGCTCATTTCAAACTCGAGTTTTATGCGTCACCGCACCTCACCTTTCCCCTGAAGCAGGCATAAGTGTGTTTTCTAAAAGCGTGACTCTGTTCTGTTTGGGGATTCCGTTCATGGGGAGCGATTTTTACATTCCCTCGATAAGTGATATCATAAGTTTCTTTTTTTGTGGGACTTATTTCACTGAGGATGATCGTACCTAAATCCACTCAGGATGCTGCTACCAGCCTCATGACGTGGATTTCATGGCTGAGTGACACTCCATTGGACCTACGTAGCACCACTTGTCCACTTGTCCACTTGTCTTTGTCCACTTGTCCACTCGTCTTTGTCCACTTGGCTCTTTCCTGGGATATGAAACGTGTACCGGAGTGGAGGTTCTTGTCAAGACAGCAGCCCTCAACTTTGGGGTCCCTGTGTCTGGTTGATTTTTTCATTTTCCCAAGGTCAACGCCCATGTGTGGAAGTGCCCTATGCTCTGTGGTTCTGTGTTTTACATGGTTTGGGAAAGAGGATACACTTGTGAAGATTGGCTGTTGGCCATTGACATCCCGCCCATCAGCTTAACAAGGCTCCCTTGACTCCGTGGGCTGTCCTGCCTTTCTGGTTTTTAGACTTTTTTCGCCTGGCCCTTTTGCCCCGGGGGGGGGGGCGAGAGATTTCTTTGTAGTGCTGATTTGCTCTCCCAGGTTGCTTGGTTGGCCAAAAAGGGCGTATGCGTTTTTTCCTGAATATATTCAGGAAAAAACGCATACGCCCTTTTTGGCCAACCGCATCATTGTCCACGTTCTGGCGCTTTTCATGTGCTATCGGGGCCATTCCGATGTACCCGTTGACATCCGTTTCCTGCAGTTCTGCCTTGCGTTCAGCGCCTCTTCGTAGCCTGCGCTCAATATATTTTGGGGCGATAGTTATCGTTTAGAACTCTGCAGGTTTGGGAAGTGCAGGGCCCCTGAGCTCCATTTCCCAAGTCGCTTTTTTGTGAGTGGGACGCAACACGGCTGGATGGCTTCACGCCCTATTGTCGATCCGCGGTGGCAGGCTGAACCGCTGGTGAATTCTTCTTCGTGATGGGAAATGAGAGTGACATGTGCCCGACCAAACACCTCCAGCGAGTCTCTCATTGGTTCCCCCTCTTGCAGTTCATCCTGCGGACAAATTGCAGACGGTACGAAAGAGGCATGGAAAGGCGCCGAGTCTCCAAGTGGGGAGATTGTTAGTAAGGGGGCCTGAATGGAGAACACGAGCACCAGGAGAGGAAAACTGAGGTGAGTTTCAGAAAGCTTTCCCGATCCCACGGTGTAGCATGCGCTGGGTTTCCAATGAGTGCTTTCGCTGTCGGAAGATTGCGTTGAACCTGGAGAGTTGGGACCCATGGAATGGGGAGCACGCAGGATTCCTTTCAAGGGTCTGCATTTGCTTTCCCAACCTCACCAATTGTCTCAGCCCCAAGAGTGTCCAGCCTTATGTCTTCTGCCGCTGGGGCTGTAGATGTGGTCAATCCTGGTTGCATGCCAGTCCCTGAACGCATTTTGGAAGAATTTCTCTCTGTTTTGCCCTGCTTGTTTCTTCTTTGTGTTGGAAATGTATCCTCAGAATGGGTCTGAGCTGATTTTCCCTGCTGGTTTTAGGCCGCTTTACACACCCTTGATGCACTTACACAGAGATATCAAGACTTAGCTTTTAAGATGCTTACTAGTCGGATAGATACTTGTGCGATGAACAGGGTCTGGTGAGTCCAGTTGATTGAGCAAGGAGTAGGTCGTGTCCATTCCATATTCGGTTTTCGGAAGGGTATCTGTGCTCATTTCAAACTCGAGTTTTATGCGTCACCGCACCTCACCTTTCCCCTGAAGCAGGCATAAGTGTGTTTTCTAAAAGCGTGACTCTGTTCTGTTTGGGGATTCCGTTCATGGGGAGCGATTTTTACATTCCCTCGATAAGTGATATCATAAGTTTCTTTTTTTGTGGGACTTATTTCACTGAGGATGATCGTACCTAAATCCACTCAGGATGCTGCTACCAGCCTCATGACGTGGATTTCATGGCTGAGTGACACTCCATTGGACCTACGTAGCACCACTTGTCCACTTGTCCACTTGTCCACTCGTCTTTGTCCACTTGGCTCTTTCCTGGGATATGAAACGTGTACCGGAGTGGAGGTTCTTGTCAAGACAGCAGCCCTCAACTTTGGGGTCCCTGTGTCTGGTTGATTTTTTCATTTTCCCAAGGTCAACGCCCATGTGTGGAAGTGCCCTATGCTCTGTGGTTCTGTGTTTTACATGGTTTGGGAAAGAGGATACACTTGTGAAGATTGGCTGTTGGCCATTGACATCCCGCCCATCAGCTTAACAAGGCTCCCTTGACTCCGTGGGCTGTCCTGCCTTTCTGGTTTTTAGACTTTTTTCGCCTGGCCCTTTTGCCCCGGGGGGGGGGGGGGCGAGAGATTTCTTTGTAGTGCTGATTTGCTCTCCCAGGTTGCTTGGTTGGCCAAAAAGGGCGTATGCGTTTTTTCCTGAATATATTCAGGAAAAAACGCATACGCCCTTTTTGGCCAACCGCATCATTGTCCACGTTCTGGCGCTTTTCATGTGCTATCGGGGCCATTCCGATGTACCCGTTGACATCCGTTTCCTGCAGTTCTGCCTTGCGTTCAGCGCCTCTTCGTAGCCTGCGCTCAATATATTTTGGGGCGATAGTTATCGTTTAGAACTCTGCAGGTTTGGGAAGTGCAGGGCCCCTGAGCTCCATTTCCCAAGTCGCTTTTTTGTGAGTGGGACGCAACACGGCTGGATGGCTTCACGCCCTATTGTCGATCCGCGGTGGCAGGCTGAACCGCTGGTGAATTCTTCTTCGTGATGGGAAATGAGAGTGATATGTGCCCGACCAAACACCTCCAGCGAGTCTCTCATTGGTTCCCCCTCTTGCAGTTCATCCTGCGGACAAATTGCAGACGGTACGAAAGAGGCATGGAAAGGCGCCGAGGCTCCAAGTGGGGAGATTGTTAGTAAGGGGGCCTGAATGGAGAACACGAGCACCAGGAGAGGAAAACTGAGGTGAGTTTCAGAAAGCTTTCCCGATCCCACGGTGTAGCATCCGCTGGGTTTCCAATGAGTGCTTTCGCTGTCGGAAGATTGCGTTGAACCTGGAGAGTTGGGAGCCATGGAATGGGGAGCACGCAGGATTCCTTTCAAGGGTCTGCATTTGCTTTCCCAACCTCACCAATCGTCTCAGCCCCAAGAGTGTCCAGCCTTATGTCTTCTGCCGCTGGGGCTGTAGATGTGGTCAATCCTGGTTGCATGCCAGTCCCTGAACGCATTTTGGAAGAATTTCTCTCTGTTTTGCCCTGTTTGTTTCTTCTTTGTGTTGGAAATGTATCCTCAGAATGGGTCTGAGCTGATTTTCCCTGCTGGTTTTAGGCCGCTTTACACACCCTTGATGCACTTACACAGAGATATCAAGACTTAGCTTTTAAGATGCTTACTAGTCGGATAGATACTTGTGCGATGAACAGGGTCTGGTGAGTCCAGTTGATTGAGCAAGGAGTAGGTCGTGTCCATTCCATATTCGGTTTTCGGAAGGGTATCTGTGCTCATTTCAAACTCGAGTTTTATGCGTCACCGCACCTCACCTTTCCCCTGAAGCAGGCATAAGTGTGTTTTCTAAAAGCGTGACTCTGTTCTGTTTGGGGATTCCGTTCATGGGGAGCGATTTTTACATTCCCTCGATAAGTGATATCATAAGTTTCTTTTTTTGTGGGACTGATTTCACTGAGGATGATCGTACCTAAATCCACTCAGGATGCTGCTACCAGCCTCATGACGTGGATTTCATGGCTGAGTGACACTCCATTGGACCTACGTAGCACCACTTGTCCACTTGTCCACTTGTCTTTGTCCACTTGTCCACTCGTCTTTGTCCACTTGGCTATTTCCTGGGATATGAAACGTGTACCGGAGTGGAGGTTCTTGTCAAGACAGCAGCCCTCAACTTTGGGGTCCCTGTGTCTGGTTGATTTTTTCATTTTCCCAAGGTCAACGCCCATGTGTGGAAGTGCCCTATGCTCTGTGGTTCTGTGTTTTACATGGTTTGGGAAAGAGGATACACTTGTGAAGATTGGCTGTTGGCCATTGACATCCCGCCCATCAGCTTAACAAGGCTCCCTTGACTCCGTGGGCTGTCCTGCCTTTCTGGTTTTTAGACTTTTTTCGCCTGGCCCTTTTGCCCCGGGGGGGGGGGGGCGAGAGATTTCTTTGTAGTGCTGATTTGCTCTCCCAGGTTGCTTGGTTGGCCAAAAAGGGCGTATGCGTTTTTTCCTGAATATATTCAGGAAAAAACGCATACGCCCTTTTTGGCCAACCGCATCATTGTCCACGTTCTGGCGCTTTTCATGTGCTATCGGGGCCATTCCGATGTACCCGTTGACATCCGTTTCCTGCAGTTCTGCCTTGCGTTCAGCGCCTCTTCGTAGCCTGCGCTCAATATATTTTGGGGCGATAGTTATCGTTTAGAACTCTGCAGGTTTGGGAAGTGCAGGGCCCCTGAGCTCCATTTCCCAAGTCGCTTTTTTGTGAGTGGGACGCAACACGGCTGGATGGCTTCACGCCCTATTGTCGATCCGCGGTGGCAGGCTGAACCGCTGGTGAATTCTTCTTCGTGATGGGAAATGAGAGTGACATGTGCCCGACCAAACACCTCCAGCGAGTCTCTCATTGGTTCCCCCTCTTGCAGTTCATCCTGCGGACAAATTGCAGACGGTACGAAAGAGGCATGGAAAGGCGCCGAGGCTCCAAGTGGGGAGATTGTTAGTAAGGGGGCCTGAATGGAGAACACGAGCACCAGGAGAGGAAAACTGAGGTGAGTTTCAGAAAGCTTTCCCGATCCCACGGTGTAGCATCCGCTGGGTTTCCAATGAGTGCTTTCGCTGTCGGAAGATTGCGTTGAACCTGGAGAGTTGGGAGCCATGGAATGGGGAGCACGCAGGATTCCTTTCAAGGGTCTGCATTTGCTTTCCCAACCTCACCAATCGTCTCAGTCCCAAGAGTGTCCAGCCTTATGTCTTCTGCCGCTGGGGCTGTAGATGTGGTCAATCCTGGTTGCATGCCAGTCCCTGAACGCATTTTGGAAGAATTTCTCTCTGTTTTGCCCTGCTTGTTTCTTCTTTGTGTTGGAAATGTATCCTCAGAATGGGTCTGAGCTGATTTTCCCTGCTGGTTTTAGGCCGCTTTACACACCCTTGATGCACTTACACAGAGATATCAAGACTTAGCTTTTAAGATGCTTACTAGTCGGATAGATACTTGTGCGATGAACAGGGTCTGGTGAGTCCAGTTGATTGAGCAAGGAGTAGGTCGTGTCCATTCCATATTCGGTTTTCGGAAGGGTATCTGTGCTCATTTCAAACTCGAGTTTTATGCGTCACCGCACCTCACCTTTCCCCTGAAGCAGGCATAAGTGTGTTTTCTAAAAGCGTGACTCTGTTCTGTTTGGGGATTCCGTTCATGGGGAGCGATTTTTACATTCCCTCGATAAGTGATATCATAAGTTTCTTTTTTTGTGGGACTGATTTCACTGAGGATGATCGTACCTAAATCCACTCAGGATGCTGCTACCAGCCTCATGACGTGGATTTCATGGCTGAGTGACACTCCATTGGACCTACGTAGCACCACTTGTCCACTTGTCCACTTGTCTTTGTCCACTTGTCCACTCGTCTTTGTCCACTTGGCTCTTTCCTGGGATATGAAACGTGTACCGGAGTGGAGGTTCTTGTCAAGACAGCAGCCCTCAACTTTGGGGTCCCTGTGTCTGGTTGATTTTTTCATTTTCCCAAGGTCAACGCCCATGTGTGGAAGTGCCCTATGCTCTGTGGTTCTGTGTTTTACATGGTTTGGGAAAGAGGATACACTTGTGAAGATTGGCTGTTGGCCATTGACATCCCGCCCATCAGCTTAACAAGGCTCCCTTGACTCCGTGGGCTGTCCTGCCTTTCTGGTTTTTAGACTTTTTTCGCCTGGCCCTTTTGCCCCGGGGGGGGGGGGGCGAGAGATTTCTTTGTAGTGCTGATTTGCTCTCCCAGGTTGCTTGGTTGGCCAAAAAGGGCGTATGCGTTTTTTCCTGAATATATTCAGGAAAAAACGCATACGCCCTTTTTGGCCAACCGCATCATTGTCCACGTTCTGGCGCTTTTCATGTGCTATCGGGGCCATTCCGATGTACCCGTTGACATCCGTTTCCTGCAGTTCTGCCTTGCGTTCAGCGCCTCTTCGTAGCCTGCGCTCAATATATTTTGGGGCGATAGTTATCGTTTAGAACTCTGCAGGTTTGGGAAGTGCAGGGCCCCTGAGCTCCATTTCCCAAGTCGCTTTTTTGTGAGTGGGACGCAACACGGCTGGATGGCTTCACGCCCTATTGTCGATCCGCGGTGGCAGGCTGAACCGCTGGTGAATTCTTCTTCGTGATGGGAAATGAGAGTGACATGTGCCCGACCAAACACCTCCAGCGAGTCTCTCATTGGTTCCCCCTCTTGCAGTTCATCCTGCGGACAAATTGCAGACGGTACGAAAGAGGCATGGAAAGGCGCCGAGGCTCCAAGTGGGGAGATTGTTAGTAAGGGGGCCTGAATGGAGAACACGAGCACCAGGAGAGGAAAACTGAGGTGAGTTTCAGAAAGCTTTCCCGATCCCACGGTGTAGCATCCGCTGGGTTTCCAATGAGTGCTTTCGCTGTCGGAAGATTGCGTTGAACCTGGAGAGTTGGGAGCCATGGAATGGGGAGCACGCAGGATTCCTTTCAAGGGTCTGCATTTGCTTTCCCAACCTCACCAATCGTCTCAGCCCCAAGAGTGTCCAGCCTTATGTCTTCTGCCGCTGGGGCTGTAGATGTGGTCAATCCTGGTTGCATGCCAGTCCCTGAACGCATTTTGGAAGAATTTCTCTCTGTTTTGCCCTGCTTGTTTCTTCTTTGTGTTGGAAATGTATCCTCAGAATGGGTCTGAGCTGATTTTCCCTGCTGGTTTTAGGCCGCTTTACACACCCTTGATGCACTTACACAGAGATATCAAGACTTAGCTTTTAAGATGCTTACTAGTCGGATAGATACTTGTGCGATGAACAGGGTCTGGTGAGTCCAGTTGATTGAGCAAGGAGTAGGTCGTGTCCATTCCATATTCGGTTTTCGGAAGGGTATCTGTGCTCATTTCAAACTCGAGTTTTATGCGTCACCGCACCTCACCTTTCCCCTGAAGCAGGCATAAGTGTGTTTTCTAAAAGCGTGACTCTGTTCTGTTTGGGGATTCCGTTCATGGGGAGCGATTTTTACATTCCCTCGATAAGTGATATCATAAGTTTCTTTTTTTGTGGGACTTATTTCACTGAGGATGATCGTACCTAAATCCACTCAGGATGCTGCTACCAGCCTCATGACGTGGATTTCATGGCTGAGTGACACTCCATTGGACCTACGTAGCACCACTTGTCCACTTGTCCACTTGTCTTTGTCCACTTGTCCACTCGTCTTTGTCCACTTGGCTCTTTCCTGGGATATGAAACGTGTACCGGAGTGGAGGTTCTTGTCAAGACAGCAGCCCTCAACTTTGGGGTCCCTGTGTCTGGTTGATTTTTTCATTTTCCCAAGGTCAACGCCCATGTGTGGAAGTGCCCTATGCTCTGTGGTTCTGTGTTTTACATGGTTTGGGAAAGAGGATACACTTGTGAAGATTGGCTGTTGGCCATTGACATCCCGCCCATCAGCTTAACAAGGCTCCCTTGACTCCGTGGGCTGTCCTGCCTTTCTGGTTTTTAGACTTTTTTCGCCTGGCCCTTTTGCCCCGGGGGGGGGGGGGCGAGAGATTTCTTTGTAGTGCTGATTTGCTCTCCCAGGTTGCTTGGTTGGCCAAAAAGGGCGTATGCGTTTTTTCCTGAATATATTCAGGAAAAAACGCATACGCCCTTTTTGGCCAACCGCATCATTGTCCACGTTCTGGCGCTTTTCATGTGCTATCGGGGCCATTCCGATGTACCCGTTGACATCCGTTTCCTGCAGTTCTGCCTTGCGTTCAGCGCCTCTTCGTAGCCTGACCTCAATATATTTTGGGGCGATAGTTATCGTTTAGAACTCTGCAGGTTTGGGAAGTGCAGGGCCCCTGAGCTCCATTTCCCAAGTCGCTTTTTTGTGAGTGGGACGCAACACGGCTGGATGGCTTCACGCCCTATTGTCGATCCGCGGTTGCAGGCTGAACCGCTGGTGAATTCTTCTTCGTGATGGGAAATGAGAGTGACATGTGCCCGACCAAACACCTCCAGCGAGTCTCTCATTGGTTCCCCCTCTTGCAGTTCATCCTGCGGACAAATTGCAGACGGTACGAAAGAGGCATGGAAAGGCGCCGAGTCTCCAAGTGGGGAGATTGTTAGTAAGGGGGCCTGAATGGAGAACACGAGCACCAGGAGAGGAAAACTGAGGTGAGTTTCAGAAAGCTTTCCCGATCCCACGGTGTAGCATGCGCTGGGTTTCCAATGAGTGCTTTCGCTGTCGGAAGATTGCGTTGAACCTGGAGAGTTGGGACCCATGGAATGGGGAGCACGCAGGATTCCTTTCAAGGGTCTGCATTTGCTTTCCCAACCTCACCAATTGTCTCAGCCCCAAGAGTGTCCAGCCTTATGTCTTCTGCCGCTGGGGCTGTAGATGTGGTCAATCCTGGTTGCATGCCAGTCCCTGAACGCATTTTGGAAGAATTTCTCTCTGTTTTGCCCTGCTTGTTTCTTCTTTGTGTTGGAAATGTATCCTCAGAATGGGTCTGAGCTGATTTTCCCTGCTGGTTTTAGGCCGCTTTACACACCCTTGATGCACTTACACAGAGATATCAAGACTTAGCTTTTAAGATGCTTACTAGTCGGATAGATACTTGTGCGATGAACAGGGTCTGGTGAGTCCAGTTGATTGAGCAAGGAGTAGGTCGTGTCCATTCCATATTCGGTTTTCGGAAGGGTATCTGTGCTCATTTCAAACTCGAGTTTTATGCGTCACCGCACCTCACCTTTCCCCTGAAGCAGGCATAAGTGTGTTTTCTAAAAGCGTGACTCTGTTCTGTTTGGGGATTCCGTTCATGGGGAGCGATTTTTACATTCCCTCGATAAGTGATATCATAAGTTTCTTTTTTTGTGGGACTTATTTCACTGAGGATGATCGTACCTAAATCCACTCAGGATGCTGCTACCAGCCTCATGACGTGGATTTCATGGCTGAGTGACACTCCATTGGACCTACGTAGCACCACTTGTCCACTTGTCCACTTGTCTTTGTCCACTTGTCCACTCGTCTTTGTGCACTTGGCTCTTTCCTGGGATATGAAACGTGTACCGGAGTGGAGGTTCTTGTCAAGACAGCAGCCCTCAACTTTGGGGTCCCTGTGTCTGGTTGATTTTTTGATTTTCCCAAGGTCAACGCCCATGTGTGGAAGTGCCCTATGCTCTGTGGTTCTGTGTTTTACATGGTTTGGGAAAGAGGATACACTTGTGAAGATTGGCTGTTGGCCATTGACATCCCGCCCATCAGCTTAACAAGGCTCCCTTGACTCCGTGGGCTGTCCTGCCTTTCTGGTTTTTAGACTTTTTTCGCCTGGCCCTTTTGCCCCGGGGGGGGGGCGAGAGATTTCTTTGTAGTGCTGATTTGCTCTCCCAGGTTGCTTGGTTGGCCAAAAAGGGCGTATGCGTTTTTTCCTGAATATATTCAGGAAAAAACGCATACGCCCTTTTTGGCCAACCGCATCATTGTCCACGTTCTGGCGCTTTTCATGTGCTATCGGGGCCATTCCGATGTACCCGTTGACATCCGTTTCCTGCAGTTCTGCCTTGCGTTCAGCGCCTCTTCGTAGCCTGACCTCAATATATTTTGGGGCGATAGTTATCGTTTAGAACTCTGCAGGTTTGGGAAGTGCAGGGCCCCTGAGCTCCATTTCCCAAGTCGCTTTTTTGTGAGTGGGACGCAACACGGCTGGATGGCTTCACGCCCTATTGTCGATCCGCGGTGGCAGGCTGAACCGCTGGTGAATTCTTCTTCGTGATGGGAAATGAGAGTGACATGTGCCCGACCAAACACCTCCAGCGAGTCTCTCATTGGTTCCCCCTCTTGCAGTTCATCCTGCGGACAAATTGCAGACGGTACGAAAGAGGCATGGAAAGGCGCCGAGTCTCCAAGTGGGGAGATTGTTAGTAAGGGGGCCTGAATGGAGAACACGAGCACCAGGAGAGGAAAACTGAGGTGAGTTTCAGAAAGCTTTCCCGATCCCACGGTGTAGCATCCGCTGGGTTTCCAATGAGTGCTTTCGCTGTCGGAAGATTGCGTTGAACCTGGAGAGTTGGGAGCCATGGAATGGGGAGCACGCAGGATTCCTTTCAAGGGTCTGCATTTGCTTTCCCAACCTCACCAATCGTCTCAGCCCCAAGAGTGTCCAGCCTTATGTCTTCTGCCGCTGGGGCTGTAGATGTGGTCAATCCTGGTTGCATGCCAGTCCCTGAACGCATTTTGGAAGAATTTCTCTCTGTTTTGCCCTGCTTGTTTCTTCTTTGTGTTGGAAATGTATCCTCAGAATGGGTCTGAGCTGATTTTCCCTGCTGGTTTTAGGCCGCTTTACACACCCTTGATGCACTTACACAGAGATATCAAGACTTAGCTTTTAAGATGCTTACTAGTCGGATAGATACTTGTGCGATGAACAGGGTCTGGTGAGTCCAGTTGATTGAGCAAGGAGTAGGTCGTGTCCATTCCATATTCGGTTTTCGGAAGGGTATCTGTGCTCATTTCAAACTCGAGTTTTATGCGTCACCGCACCTCACCTTTCCCCTGAAGCAGGCATAAGTGTGTTTTCTAAAAGCGTGACTCTGTTCTGTTTGGGGATTCCGTTCATGGGGAGCGATTTTTACATTCCCTCGATAAGTGATATCATAAGTTTCTTTTTTTGTGGGACTTATTTCACTGAGGATGATCGTACCTAAATCCACTCAGGATGCTGCTACCAGCCTCATGACGTGGATTTCATGGCTGAGTGACACTCCATTGGACCTACGTAGCACCACTTGTCCACTTGTCCACTTGTCTTTGTCCACTTGTCCACTCGTCTTTGTCCACTTGGCTCTTTCCTGGGATATGAAACGTGTACCGGAGTGGAGGTTCTTGTCAAGACAGCAGCCCTCAACTTTGGGGTCCCTGTGTCTGGTTGATTTTTTCATTTTCCCAAGGTCAACGCCCATGTGTGGAAGTGCCCTATGCTCTGTGGTTCTGTGTTTTACATGGTTTGGGAAAGAGGATACACTTGTGAAGATTGGCTGTTGGCCATTGACATCCCGCCCATCAGCTTAACAAGGCTCCCTTGACTCCGTGGGCTGTCCTGCCTTTCTGGTTTTTAGACTTTTTTCGCCTGGCCCTTTTGCCCCGGGGGGGGGGGGGCGAGAGATTTCTTTGTAGTGCTGATTTGCTCTCCCAGGTTGCTTGGTTGGCCAAAAAGGGCGTATGCGTTTTTTCCTGAATATATTCAGGAAAAAACGCATACGCCCTTTTTGGCCAACCGCATCATTGTCCACGTTCTGGCGCTTTTCATGTGCTATCGGGGCCATTCCGATGTACCCGTTGACATCCGTTTCCTGCAGTTCTGCCTTGCGTTCAGCGCCTCTTCGTAGCCTGACCTCAATATATTTTGGGGCGATAGTTATCGTTTAGAACTCTGCAGGTTTGGGAAGTGCAGGGCCCCTGAGCTCCATTTCCCAAGTCGCTTTTTTGTGAGTGGGACGCAACACGGCTGGATGGCTTCACGCCCTATTGTCGATCCGCGGTTGCAGGCTGAACCGCTGGTGAATTCTTCTTCGTGATGGGAAATGAGAGTGACATGTGCCCGACCAAACACCTCCAGCGAGTCTCTCATTGGTTCCCCCTCTTGCAGTTCATCCTGCGGACAAATTGCAGACGGTACGAAAGAGGCATGGAAAGGCGCCGAGTCTCCAAGTGGGGAGATTGTTAGTAAGGGGGCCTGAATGGAGAACACGAGCACCAGGAGAGGAAAACTGAGGTGAGTTTCAGAAAGCTTTCCCGATCCCACGGTGTAGCATGCGCTGGGTTTCCAATGAGTGCTTTCGCTGTCGGAAGATTGCGTTGAACCTGGAGAGTTGGGACCCATGGAATGGGGAGCACGCAGGATTCCTTTCAAGGGTCTGCATTTGCTTTCCCAACCTCACCAATTGTCTCAGCCCCAAGAGTGTCCAGCCTTATGTCTTCTGCCGCTGGGGCTGTAGATGTGGTCAATCCTGGTTGCATGCCAGTCCCTGAACGCATTTTGGAAGAATTTCTCTCTGTTTTGCCCTGCTTGTTTCTTCTTTGTGTTGGAAATGTATCCTCAGAATGGGTCTGAGCTGATTTTCCCTGCTGGTTTTAGGCCGCTTTACACACCCTTGATGCACTTACACAGAGATATCAAGACTTAGCTTTTAAGATGCTTACTAGTCGGATAGATACTTGTGCGATGAACAGGGTCTGGTGAGTCCAGTTGATTGAGCAAGGAGTAGGTCGTGTCCATTCCATATTCGGTTTTCGGAAGGGTATCTGTGCTCATTTCAAACTCGAGTTTTATGCGTCACCGCACCTCACCTTTCCCCTGAAGCAGGCATAAGTGTGTTTTCTAAAAGCGTGACTCTGTTCTGTTTGGGGATTCCGTTCATGGGGAGCGATTTTTACATTCCCTCGATAAGTGATATCATAAGTTTCTTTTTTTGTGGGACTTATTTCACTGAGGATGATCGTACCTAAATCCACTCAGGATGCTGCTACCAGCCTCATGACGTGGATTTCATGGCTGAGTGACACTCCATTGGACCTACGTAGCACCACTTGTCCACTTGTCCACTTGTCTTTGTCCACTTGTCCACTCGTCTTTGTCCACTTGGCTCTTTCCTGGGATATGAAACGTGTACCGGAGTGGAGGTTCTTGTCAAGACAGCAGCCCTCAACTTTGGGGTCCCTGTGTCTGGTTGATTTTTTCATTTTCCCAAGGTCAACGCCCATGTGTGGAAGTGCCCTATGCTCTGTGGTTCTGTGTTTTACATGGTTTGGGAAAGAGGATACACTTGTGAAGATTGGCTGTTGGCCATTGACATCCCGCCCATCAGCTTAACAAGGCTCCCTTGACTCCGTGGGCTGTCCTGCCTTTCTGGTTTTTAGACTTTTTTCGCCTGGCCCTTTTGCCCCCGGGGGGGGGGCGAGAGATTTCTTTGTAGTGCTGATTTGCTCTCCCAGGTTGGTTGGTTGGCCAAAAAGGGCGTATGCGTTTTTTCCTGAATATATTCAGGAAAAAACGCATACGCCCTTTTTGGCCAACCGCATCATTGTCCACGTTCTGGCGCTTTTCATGTGCTATCGGGGCCATTCCGATGTACCCGTTGACATCCGTTTCCTGCAGTTCTGCCTTGCGTTCAGCGCCTCTTCGTAGCCTGCCCTCAATATATTTTGGGGCGATAGTTATCGTTTAGAACTCTGCAGGTTTGGGAAGTGCAGGGCCCCTGAGCTCCATTTCCCAAGTCGCTTTTTTGTGAGTGGGACGCAACACGGCTGGATGGCTTCACGCCCTATTGTCGATCCGCGGTTGCAGGCTGAACCGCTGGTGAATTCTTCTTCATGATGGGAAATGAGAGTGACATGTGCCCGACCAAACACCTCCAGCGAGTCTCTCATTGGTTCCCCCTCTTGCAGTTCATCCTGCGGACAAATTGCAGACGGTACGAAAGAGGCATGGAAAGGCGCCGAGTCTCCAAGTGGGGAGATTGTTAGTAAGGGGGCCTGAATGGAGAACACGAGCACCAGGAGAGGAAAACTGAGGTGAGTTTCAGAAAGCTTTCCCGATCCCACGGTGTAGCATCCGCTGGGTTTCCAATGAGTGCTTTCGCTGTCGGAAGATTGCGTTGAACCTGGAGAGTTGGGACCCATGGAATGGGGAGCACGCAGGATTCCTTTCAAGGGTCTGCATTTGCTTTCCCAACCTCACCAATCGTCTCAGCCCCAAGAGTGTCCAGCCTTATGTCTTCTGCCGCTGGGGCTGTAGATGTGGTCAATCCTGGTTGCATGCCAGTCCCTGAACGCATTTTGGAAGAATTTCTCTCTGTTTTGCCCTGCTTGTTTCTTCTTTGTGTTGGAAATGTATCCTCAGAATGGGTCTGAGCTGATTTTCCCTGCTGGTTTTAGGCCGCTTTACACACACTTGATGCACTTACACAGAGATATCAAGACTTAGCTTTTAAGATGCTTACTAGTCGGATAGATACTTGTGCGATGAACAGGGTCTGGTGAGTCCAGTTGATTGAGCAAGGAGTAGGTCGTGTCCATTCCATATTCGGTTTTCGGAAGGGTATCTGTGCTCATTTCAAACTCGAGTTTTATGCGTCACCGCACCTCACCTTTCCCCTGAAGCAGGCATAAGTGTGTTTTCTAAAAGCGTGACTCTGTTCTGTTTGGGGATTCCGTTCATGGGGAGCGATTTTTACATTCCCTCGATAAGTGATATCATAAGTTTCTTTTTTTGTGGGACTTATTTCACTGAGGATGATCGTACCTAAATCCACTCAGGATGCTGCTACCAGCCTCATGACGTGGATTTCATGGCTGAGTGACATTCCATTGGACCTACGTAGCACCACTTGTCCACTTGTCCACTTGTCCACTCGTCTTTGTCCACTTGGCTCTTTCCTGGGATATGAAACGTGTACCGGAGTGGAGGTTCTTGTCAAGACAGCACCCCTCAACTTTGGGGTCCCTGTGTCTGGTTGATTTTTTGATTTTCCCAAGGTCAACGCCCATGTGTGGAAGTGCCCTATGCTCTGTGGTTCTGTGTTTTACATGGTTTGGGAAAGAGGATACACTTGTGAAGATTGGCTGTTGGCCATTGACATCCCGCCCATCAGCTTAACAAGGCTCCCTTGACTCCGTGGGCTGTCCTGCCTTTCTGGTTTTTAGACTTTTTTCGCCTGGCCCTTTTGCCCCGGGGGGGGGGGCGAGAGATTTCTTTGTAGTGCTGATTTGCTCTCCCAGGTTGCTTGGTTGGCCAAAAAGGGCGTATGCGTTTTTTCCTGAATATATTCAGGAAAAAACGCATACGCCCTTTTTGGCCAACCGCATCATTGTCCACGTTCTGGCGCTTTTCATGTGCTATCGGGGCCATTCCGATGTACCCGTTGACATCCGTTTCCTGCAGTTCTGCCTTGCGTTCAGCGCCTCTTCGTAGCCTGACCTCAATATATTTTGGGGCGATAGTTATCGTTTAGAACTCTGCAGGTTTGGGAAGTGCAGGGCCCCTGAGCTCCATTTCCCAAGTCGCTTTTTTGTGAGTGGGACGCAACACGGCTCGATGGCTTCACGCCCTATTGTCGATCCGCGGTTGCAGGCTGAACCGCTGGTGAATTCTTCTTCGTGATGGGAAATGAGAGTGACATGTGCCCGACCAAACACCTCCAGCGAGTCTCTCATTGGTTCCCCCTCTTGCAGTTCATCCTGCGGACAAATTGCAGACGGTACGAAAGAGGCATGGAAAGGCGCCGAGTCTCCAAGTGGGGAGATTGTTAGTAAGGGGGCCTGAATGGAGAACACGAGCACCAGGAGAGGAAAACTGAGGTGAGTTTCAGAAAGCTTTCCCGATCCCACGGTGTAGCATGCGCTGGGTTTCCAATGAGTGCTTTCGCTGTCGGAAGATTGCGTTGAACCTGGAGAGTTGGGACCCATGGAATGGGGAGCACGCAGGATTCCTTTCAAGGGTCTGCATTTGCTTTCCCAACCTCACCAATTGTCTCAGCCCCAAGAGTGTCCAGCCTTATGTCTTCTGCCGCTGGGGCTGTAGATGTGGTCAATCCTGGTTGCATGCCAGTCCCTGAACGCATTTTGGAAGAATTTCTCTCTGTTTTGCCCTGCTTGTTTCTTCTTTGTGTTGGAAATGTATCCTCAGAATGGGTCTGAGCTGATTTTCCCTGCTGGTTTTAGGCCGCTTTACACACCCTTGATGCACTTACACAGAGATATCAAGACTTAGCTTTTAAGATGCTTACTAGTCGGATAGATACTTGTGCGATGAACAGGGTCTGGTGAGTCCAGTTGATTGAGCAAGGAGTAGGTCGTGTCCATTCCATATTCGGTTTTCGGAAGGGTATCTGTGCTCATTTCAAACTCGAGTTTTATGCGTCACCGCACCTCACCTTTCCCCTGAAGCAGGCATAAGTGTGTTTTCTAAAAGCGTGACTCTGTTCTGTTTGGGGATTCCGTTCATGGGGAGCGATTTTTACATTCCCTCGATAAGTGATATCATAAGTTTCTTTTTTTGTGGGACTTATTTCACTGAGGATGATCGTACCTAAATCCACTCAGGATGCTGCTACCAGCCTCATGACGTGGATTTCATGGCTGAGTGACACTCCATTGGACCTACGTAGCACCACTTGTCCACTTGTCCACTTGTCTTTGTCCACTTGTCCACTCGTCTTTGTCCACTTGGCTCTTTCCTGGGATATGAAACGTGTACCGGAGTGGAGGTTCTTGTCAAGACAGCAGCCCTCAACTTTGGGGTCCCTGTGTCTGGTTGATTTTTTCATTTTCCCAAGGTCAACGCCCATGTGTGGAAGTGCCCTATGCTCTGTGGTTCTGTGTTTTACATGGTTTGGGAAAGAGGATACACTTGTGAAGATTGGCTGTTGGCCATTGACATCCCGCCCATCAGCTTAACAAGGCTCCCTTGACTCCGTGGGCTGTCCTGCCTTTCTGGTTTTTAGACTTTTTTCGCCTGGCCCTTTTGCCCCGGGGGGGGGGCGAGAGATTTCTTTGTAGTGCTGATTTGCTCTCCCAGGTTGCTTGGTTGGCCAAAAAGGGCGTATGCGTTTTTTCCTGAATATATTCAGGAAAAAACGCATACGCCCTTTTTGGCCAACCGCATCATTGTCCACGTTCTGGCGCTTTTCATGTGCTATCGGGGCCATTCCGATGTACCCGTTGACATCCGTTTCCTGCAGTTCTGCCTTGCGTTCAGCGCCTCTTCGTAGCCTGACCTCAATATATTTTGGGGCGATAGTTATCGTTTAGAACTCTGCAGGTTTGGGAAGTGCAGGGCCCCTGAGCTCCATTTCCCAAGTCGCTTTTTTGTGAGTGGGACGCAACACGGCTGGATGGCTTCACGCCCTATTGTCGATCCGCGGTGGCAGGCTGAACCGCTGGTGAATTCTTCTTCGTGATGGGAAATGAGAGTGACATGTGCCCGACCAAACACCTCCAGCGAGTCTCTCATTGGTTCCCCCTCTTGCAGTTCATCCTGCGGACAAATTGCAGACGGTACGAAAGAGGCATGGAAAGGCGCCGAGTCTCCAAGTGGGGAGATTGTTAGTAAGGGGGCCTGAATGGAGAACACGAGCACCAGGAGAGGAAAACTGAGGTGAGTTTCAGAAAGCTTTCCCGATCCCACGGTGTAGCATCCGCTGGGTTTCCAATGAGTGCTTTCGCTGTCGGAAGATTGCGTTGAACCTGGAGAGTTGGGAGCCATGGAATGGGGAGCACGCAGGATTCCTTTCAAGGGTCTGCATTTGCTTTCCCAACCTCACCAATCGTCTCAGCCCCAAGAGTGTCCAGCCTTATGTCTTCTGCCGCTGGGGCTGTAGATGTGGTCAATCCTGGTTGCATGCCAGTCCCTGAACGCATTTTGGAAGAATTTCTCTCTGTTTTGCCCTGCTTGTTTCTTCTTTGTGTTGGAAATGTATCCTCAGAATGGGTCTGAGCTGATTTTCCCTGCTGGTTTTAGGCCGCTTTACACACCCTTGATGCACTTACACAGAGATATCAAGACTTAGCTTTTAAGATGCTTACTAGTCGGATAGATACTTGTGCGATGAACAGGGTCTGGTGAGTCCAGTTGATTGAGCAAGGAGTAGGTCGTGTCCATTCCATATTCGGTTTTCGGAAGGGTATCTGTGCTCATTTCAAACTCGAGTTTTATGCGTCACCGCACCTCACCTTTCCCCTGAAGCAGGCATAAGTGTGTTTTCTAAAAGCGTGACTCTGTTCTGTTTGGGGATTCCGTTCATGGGGAGCGATTTTTACATTCCCTCGATAAGTGATATCATAAGTTTCTTTTTTTGTGGGACTTATTTCACTGAGGATGATCGTACCTAAATCCACTCAGGATGCTGCTACCAGCCTCATGACGTGGATTTCATGGCTGAGTGACACTCCATTGGACCTACGTAGCACCACTTGTCCACTTGTCCACTTGTCTTTGTCCACTTGTCCACTCGTCTTTGTCCACTTGGCTCTTTCCTGGGATATGAAACGTGTACCGGAGTGGAGGTTCTTGTCAAGACAGCAGCCCTCAACTTTGGGGTCCCTGTGTCTGGTTGATTTTTTCATTTTCCCAAGGTCAACGCCCATGTGTGGAAGTGCCCTATGCTCTGTGGTTCTGTGTTTTACATGGTTTGGGAAAGAGGATACACTTGTGAAGATTGGCTGTTGGCCATTGACATCCCGCCCATCAGCTTAACAAGGCTCCCTTGACTCCGTGGGCTGTCCTGCCTTTCTGGTTTTTAGACTTTTTTCGCCTGGCCCTTTTGCCCCGGGGGGGGGGGGCGAGAGATTTCTTTGTAGTGCTGATTTGCTCTCCCAGGTTGCTTGGTTGGCCAAAAAGGGCGTATGCGTTTTTTCCTGAATATATTCAGGAAAAAACGCATACGCCCTTTTTGGCCAACCGCATCATTGTCCACGTTCTGGCGCTTTTCATGTGCTATCGGGGCCATTCCGATGTACCCGTTGACATCCGTTTCCTGCAGTTCTGCCTTGCGTTCAGCGCCTCTTCGTAGCCTGACCTCAATATATTTTGGGGCGATAGTTATCGTTTAGAACTCTGCAGGTTTGGGAAGTGCAGGGCCCCTGAGCTCCATTTCCCAAGTCGCTTTTTTGTGAGTGGGACGCAACACGGCTGGATGGCTTCACGCCCTATTGTCGATCCGCGGTTGCAGGCTGAACCGCTGGTGAATTCTTCTTCGTGATGGGAAATGAGAGTGACATGTGCCCGACCAAACACCTCCAGCGAGTCTCTCATTGGTTCCCCCTCTTGCAGTTCATCCTGCGGACAAATTGCAGACGGTACGAAAGAGGCATGGAAAGGCGCCGAGTCTCCAAGTGGGGAGATTGTTAGTAAGGGGGCCTGAATGGAGAACACGAGCACCAGGAGAGGAAAACTGAGGTGAGTTTCAGAAAGCTTTCCCGATCCCACGGTGTAGCATGCGCTGGGTTTCCAATGAGTGCTTTCGCTGTCGGAAGATTGCGTTGAACCTGGAGAGTTGGGACCCATGGAATGGGGAGCACGCAGGATTCCTTTCAAGGGTCTGCATTTGCTTTCCCAACCTCACCAATTGTCTCAGCCCCAAGAGTGTCCAGCCTTATGTCTTCTGCCGCTGGGGCTGTAGATGTGGTCAATCCTGGTTGCATGCCAGTCCCTGAACGCATTTTGGAAGAATTTCTCTCTGTTTTGCCCTGCTTGTTTCTTCTTTGTGTTGGAAATGTATCCTCAGAATGGGTCTGAGCTGATTTTCCCTGCTGGTTTTAGGCCGCTTTACACACCCTTGATGCACTTACACAGAGATATCAAGACTTAGCTTTTAAGATGCTTACTAGTCGGATAGATACTTGTGCGATGAACAGGGTCTGGTGAGTCCAGTTGATTGAGCAAGGAGTAGGTCGTGTCCATTCCATATTCGGTTTTCGGAAGGGTATCTGTGCTCATTTCAAACTCGAGTTTTATGCGTCACCGCACCTCACCTTTCCCCTGAAGCAGGCATAAGTGTGTTTTCTAAAAGCGTGACTCTGTTCTGTTTGGGGATTCCGTTCATGGGGAGCGATTTTTACATTCCCTCGATAAGTGATATCATAAGTTTCTTTTTTTGTGGGACTTATTTCACTGAGGATGATCGTACCTAAATCCACTCAGGATGCTGCTACCAGCCTCATGACGTGGATTTCATGGCTGAGTGACACTCCATTGGACCTACGTAGCACCACTTGTCCACTTGTCCACTTGTCTTTGTCCACTTGTCCACTCGTCTTTGTCCACTTGGCTCTTTCCTGGGATATGAAACGTGTACCGGAGTGGAGGTTCTTGTCAAGACAGCAGCCCTCAACTTTGGGGTCCCTGTGTCTGGTTGATTTTTTCATTTTCCCAAGGTCAACGCCCATGTGTGGAAGTGCCCTATGCTCTGTGGTTCTGTGTTTTACATGGTTTGGGAAAGAGGATACACTTGTGAAGATTGGCTGTTGGCCATTGACATCCCGCCCATCAGCTTAACAAGGCTCCCTTGACTCCGTGGGCTGTCCTGCCTTTCTGGTTTTTAGACTTTTTTCGCCTGGCCCTTTTGCCCCCGGGGGGGGGGCGAGAGATTTCTTTGTAGTGCTGATTTGCTCTCCCAGGTTGGTTGGTTGGCCAAAAAGGGCGTATGCGTTTTTTCCTGAATATATTCAGGAAAAAACGCATACGCCCTTTTTGGCCAACCGCATCATTGTCCACGTTCTGGCGCTTTTCATGTGCTATCGGGGCCATTCCGATGTACCCGTTGACATCCGTTTCCTGCAGTTCTGCCTTGCGTTCAGCGCCTCTTCGTAGCCTGCCCTCAATATATTTTGCGGCGATAGTTATCGTTTAGAACTCTGCAGGTTTGGGAAGTGCAGGGCCCCTGAGCTCCATTTCCCAAGTCGCTTTTTTGTGAGTGGGACGCAACACGGCTGGATGGCTTCACGCCCTATTGTCGATCCGCGGTTGCAGGCTGAACCGCTGGTGAATTCTTCTTCATGATGGGAAATGAGAGTGACATGTGCCCGACCAAACACCTCCAGCGAGTCTCTCATTGGTTCCCCCTCTTGCAGTTCATCCTGCGGACAAATTGCAGACGGTACGAAAGAGGCATGGAAAGGCGCCGAGTCTCCAAGTGGGGAGATTGTTAGTAAGGGGGCCTGAATGGAGAACACGAGCACCAGGAGAGGAAAACTGAGGTGAGTTTCAGAAAGCTTTCCCGATCCCACGGTGTAGCATCCGCTGGGTTTCCAATGAGTGCTTTCGCTGTCGGAAGATTGCGTTGAACCTGGAGAGTTGGGACCCATGGAATGGGGAGCACGCAGGATTCCTTTCAAGGGTCTGCATTTGCTTTCCCAACCTCACCAATCGTCTCAGCCCCAAGAGTGTCCAGCCTTATGTCTTCTGCCGCTGGGGCTGTAGATGTGGTCAATCCTGGTTGCATGCCAGTCCCTGAACGCATTTTGGAAGAATTTCTCTCTGTTTTGCCCTGCTTGTTTCTTCTTTGTGTTGGAAATGTATCCTCAGAATGGGTCTGAGCTGATTTTCCCTGCTGGTTTTAGGCCGCTTTACACACACTTGATGCACTTACACAGAGATATCAAGACTTAGCTTTTAAGATGCTTACTAGTCGGATAGATACTTGTGCGATGAACAGGGTCTGGTGAGTCCAGTTGATTGAGCAAGGAGTAGGTCGTGTCCATTCCATATTCGGTTTTCGGAAGGGTATCTGTGCTCATTTCAAACTCGAGTTTTATGCGTCACCGCACCTCACCTTTCCCCTGAAGCAGGCATAAGTGTGTTTTCTAAAAGCGTGACTCTGTTCTGTTTGGGGATTCCGTTCATGGGGAGCGATTTTTACATTCCCTCGATAAGTGATATCATAAGTTTCTTTTTTTGTGGGACTTATTTCACTGAGGATGATCGTACCTAAATCCACTCAGGATGCTGCTACCAGCCTCATGACGTGGATTTCATGGCTGAGTGACATTCCATTGGACCTACGTAGCACCACTTGTCCACTTGTCCACTTGTCCACTCGTCTTTGTCCACTTGGCTCTTTCCTGGGATATGAAACGTGTACCGGAGTGGAGGTTCTTGTCAAGACAGCACCCCTCAACTTTGGGGTCCCTGTGTCTGGTTGATTTTTTGATTTTCCCAAGGTCAACGCCCATGTGTGGAAGTGCCCTATGCTCTGTGGTTCTGTGTTTTACATGGTTTGGGAAAGAGGATACACTTGTGAAGATTGGCTGTTGGCCATTGACATCCCGCCCATCAGCTTAACAAGGCTCCCTTGACTCCGTGGGCTGTCCTGCCTTTCTGGTTTTTAGACTTTTTTCGCCTGGCCCTTTTGCCCCGGGGGGGGGGGCGAGAGATTTCTTTGTAGTGCTGATTTGCTCTCCCAGGTTGCTTGGTTGGCCAAAAAGGGCGTATGCGTTTTTTCCTGAATATATTCAGGAAAAAACGCATACGCCCTTTTTGGCCAACCGCATCATTGTCCACGTTCTGGCGCTTTTCATGTGCTATCGGGGCCATTCCGATGTACCCGTTGACATCCGTTTCCTGCAGTTCTGCCTTGCGTTCAGCGCCTCTTCGTAGCCTGACCTCAATATATTTTGGGGCGATAGTTATCGTTTAGAACTCTGCAGGTTTGGGAAGTGCAGGGCCCCTGAGCTCCATTTCCCAAGTCGCTTTTTTGTGAGTGGGACGCAACACGGCTCGATGGCTTCACGCCCTATTGTCGATCCGCGGTTGCAGGCTGAACCGCTGGTGAATTCTTCTTCGTGATGGGAAATGAGAGTGACATGTGCCCGACCAAACACCTCCAGCGAGTCTCTCATTGGTTCCCCCTCTTGCAGTTCATCCTGCGGACAAATTGCAGACGGTACGAAAGAGGCATGGAAAGGCGCCGAGTCTCCAAGTGGGGAGATTGTTAGTAAGGGGGCCTGAATGGAGAACACGAGCACCAGGAGAGGAAAACTGAGGTGAGTTTCAGAAAGCTTTCCCGATCCCACGGTGTAGCATGCGCTGGGTTTCCAATGAGTGCTTTCGCTGTCGGAAGATTGCGTTGAACCTGGAGAGTTGGGACCCATGGAATGGGGAGCACGCAGGATTCCTTTCAAGGGTCTGCATTTGCTTTCCCAACCTCACCAATTGTCTCAGCCCCAAGAGTGTCCAGCCTTATGTCTTCTGCCGCTGGGGCTGTAGATGTGGTCAATCCTGGTTGCATGCCAGTCCCTGAACGCATTTTGGAAGAATTTCTCTCTGTTTTGCCCTGCTTGTTTCTTCTTTGTGTTGGAAATGTATCCTCAGAATGGGTCTGAGCTGATTTTCCCTGCTGGTTTTAGGCCGCTTTACACACCCTTGATGCACTTACACAGAGATATCAAGACTTAGCTTTTAAGATGCTTACTAGTCGGATAGATACTTGTGCGATGAACAGGGTCTGGTGAGTCCAGTTGATTGAGCAAGGAGTAGGTCGTGTCCATTCCATATTCGGTTTTCGGAAGGGTATCTGTGCTCATTTCAAACTCGAGTTTTATGCGTCACCGCACCTCACCTTTCCCCTGAAGCAGGCATAAGTGTGTTTTCTAAAAGCGTGACTCTGTTCTGTTTGGGGATTCCGTTCATGGGGAGCGATTTTTACATTCCCTCGATAAGTGATATCATAAGTTTCTTTTTTTGTGGGACTTATTTCACTGAGGATGATCGTACCTAAATCCACTCAGGATGCTGCTACCAGCCTCATGACGTGGATTTCATGGCTGAGTGACACTCCATTGGACCTACGTAGCACCACTTGTCCACTTGTCCACTTGTCTTTGTCCACTTGTCCACTCGTCTTTGTCCACTTGGCTCTTTCCTGGGATATGAAACGTGTACCGGAGTGGAGGTTCTTGTCAAGACAGCAGCCCTCAACTTTGGGGTCCCTGTGTCTGGTTGATTTTTTCATTTTCCCAAGGTCAACGCCCATGTGTGGAAGTGCCCTATGCTCTGTGGTTCTGTGTTTTACATGGTTTGGGAAAGAGGATACACTTGTGAAGATTGGCTGTTGGCCATTGACATCCCGCCCATCAGCTTAACAAGGCTCCCTTGACTCCGTGGGCTGTCCTGCCTTTCTGGTTTTTAGACTTTTTTCGCCTGGCCCTTTTGCCCCCGGGGGGGGGCGAGAGATTTCTTTGTAGTGCTGATTTGCTCTCCCAGGTTGCTTGGTTGGCCAAAAAGGGCGTATGCATTTTTTCCTGAATATATTCAGGAAAAAACGCATACGCCCTTTCTGGCCAACCGCATCATTGTCCACGTTCTGGCGCTTTTCATGTGCTATCGGGGCCATTCCGATGTACCCGTTGACATCCGTTTCCTGCAGTTCTGCCTTGCGTTCAGCGCCTCTTCGTAGCCTGACCTCAATATATTTTGGGGCGATAGTTATCGTTTAGAACTCTGCAGGTTTGGGAAGTGCAGGGCCCCTGAGCTCCATTTCCCAAGTCGCTTTTTTGTGAGTGGGACGCAACACGGCTGGATGGCTTCACGCCCTATTGTCGATCCGCGGTTGCAGGCTGAACCGCTGGTGAATTCTTCTTCGTGATGGGAAATGAGAGTGACATGTGCCCGACCAAACACCTCCAGCGAGTCTCTCATTGGTTCCCCCTCTTGCAGTTCATCCTGCGGACAAATTGCAGACGGTACGAAAGAGGCATGGAAAGGCGCCGAGTCTCCAAGTTGGGAGATTGTTAGTAAGGGGGCCTGAATGGAGAACACGAGCACCAGGAGAGGAAAACTGAGGTGAGTTTCAGAAAGCTTTCCCGATCCCACGGTGTAGCATCCGCTGGGTTTCCAATGAGTGCTTTCGCTGTCGGAAGATTGCGTTGAACCTGGAGAGTTGGGACCCATGGAATGGGGAGCACGCAGGATTCCTTTCAAGGGTCTGCATTTGCTTTCCCAACCTCACCAATCGTCTCAGCCCCAAGAGTGTCCAGCCTTATGTCTTCTGCCGCTGGGGCTGTAGATGTGGTCAATCCTGGTTGCATGCCAGTCCCTGAACGCATTTTGGAAGAATTTCTCTCTGTTTTGCCCTGCTTGTTTCTTCTTTGTGTTGGAAATGTATCCTCAGAATGGGTGTGAGCTGATTTTCCCTGCTGGTTTTAGGCCGCTTTACACACACTTGATGCACTTACACAGAGATATCAAGACTTAGCTTTTAAGATGCTTACTAGTCGGATAGATACTTGTGCGATGAACAGGGTCTGGTGAGTCCAGTTGATTGAGCAAGGAGTAGGTCGTGTCCATTCCATATTCGGTTTTCGGAAGGGTATCTGTGCTCATTTCAAACTCGAGTTTTATGCGTCACCGCACCTCACCTTTCCCCTGAAGCAGGCATAAGTGTGTTTTCTAAAAGCGTGACTCTGTTCTGTTTGGGGATTCCGTTCATGGGGAGCGATTTTTACATTCCCTCGATAAGTGATATCATAAGTTTCTTTTTTTGTGGGACTTATTTCACTGAGGATGATCGTACCTAAATCCACTCAGGATGCTGCTACCAGCCTCATGACGTGGATTTCATGGCTGAGTGACACTCCATTGGACCTACGTAGCACCACTTGTCCACTTGTCCACTTGTCTTTGTCCACTTGTCCACTCGTCTTTGTCCACTTGGCTCTTTCCTGGGATATGAAACGTGTACCGGAGTGGAGGTTCTTGTCAAGACAGCAGCCCTCAACTTTGGGGTCCCTGTGTCTGGTTGATTTTTTCATTTTCCCAAGGTCAACGCCCATGTGTGGAAGTGCCCTATGCTCTGTGGTTCTGTGTTTTACATGGTTTGGGAAAGAGGATACACTTGTGAAGATTGGCTGTTGGCCATTGACATCCCGCCCATCAGCTTAACAAGGCTCCCTTGACTCCGTGGGCTGTCCTGCCTTTCTGGTTTTTAGACTTTTTTCGCCTGGCCCTTTTGCCCCCCGGGGGGGGGGGTGGCGAGAGATTTCTTTGTAGTGCTGATTTGCTCTCCCAGGTTGCTTGGTTGGCCAAAAAGGGCGTATGCGTTTTTTCCTGAATATATTCAGGAAAAAACGCATACGCCCTTTTTGGCCAACCGCATCATTGTCCACGTTCTGGCGCTTTTCATGTGCTATCGGGGCCATTCCGATGTACCCGTTGACATCCGTTTCCTGCAGTTCTGCCTTGCGTTCAGCGCCTCTTCGTAGCCTGACCTCAATATATTTTGGGGCGATAGTTATCGTTTAGAACTCTGCAGGTTTGGGAAGTGCAGGGCCCCTGAGCTCCATTTCCCAAGTCGCTTTTTTGTGAGTGGGACGCAACACGGCTGGATGGCTTCACGCCCTATTGTCGATCCGCGGTGGCAGGCTGAACCGCTGGTGAATTCTTCTTCGTGATGGGAAATGAGAGTGACATGTGCCCGACCAAACACCTCCAGCGAGTCTCTCATTGGTTCCCCCTCTTGCAGTTCATCCTGCGGACAAATTGCAGACGGTACGAAAGAGGCATGGAAAGGCGCCGAGTCTCCAAGTGGGGAGATTGTTAGTAAGGGGGCCTGAATGGAGAACACGAGCACCAGGAGAGGAAAACTGAGGTGAGTTTCAGAAAGCTTTCCCGATCCCACGGTGTAGCATCCGCTGGGTTTCCAATGAGTGCTTTCGCTGTCGGAAGATTGCGTTGAACCTGGAGAGTTGGGAGCCATGGAATGGGGAGCACGCAGGATTCCTTTCAAGGGTCTGCATTTGCTTTCCCAACCTCACCAATCGTCTCAGCCCCAAGAGTGTCCAGCCTTATGTCTTCTGCCGCTGGGGCTGTAGATGTGGTCAATCCTGGTTGCATGCCAGTCCCTGAACGCATTTTGGAAGAATTTCTCTCTGTTTTGCCCTGCTTGTTTCTTCTTTGTGTTGGAAATGTATCCTCAGAATGGGTCTGAGCTGATTTTCCCTGCTGGTTTTAGGCCGCTTTACACACACTTGATGCACTTACACAGAGATATCAAGACTTAGCTTTTAAGATGCTTACTAGTCGGATAGATACTTGTGCGATGAACAGGGTCTGGTGAGTCCAGTTGATTGAGCAAGGAGTAGGTCGTGTCCATTCCATATTCGGTTTTCGGAAGGGTATCTGTGCTCATTTCAAACTCGAGTTTTATGCGTCACCGCACCTCACCTTTCCCCTGAAGCAGGCATAAGTGTGTTTTCTAAAAGCGTGACTCTGTTCTGTTTGGGGATTCCGTTCATGGGGAGCGATTTTTACATTCCCTCGATAAGTGATATCATAAGTTTCTTTTTTTGTGGGACTTATTTCACTGAGGATGATCGTACCTAAATCCACTCAGGATGCTGCTACCAGCCTCATGACGTGGATTTCATGGCTGAGTGACACTCCATTGGACCTACGTAGCACCACTTGTCCACTTGTCCACTTGTCTTTGTCCACTTGTCCACTCGTCTTTGTCCACTTGGCTCTTTCCTGGGATATGAAACGTGTACCGGAGTGGAGGTTCTTGTCAAGACAGCAGCCCTCAACTTTGGGGTCCCTGTGTCTGGTTGATTTTTTCATTTTCCCAAGGTCAACGCCCATGTGTGGAAGTGCCCTATGCTCTGTGGTTCTGTGTTTTACATGGTTTGGGAAAGAGGATACACTTGTGAAGATTGGCTGTTGGCCATTGACATCCCGCCCATCAGCTTAACAAGGCTCCCTTGACTCCGTGGGCTGTCCTGCCTTTCTGGTTTTTAGACTTTTTTCGCCTGGCCCTTTTGCCCCGGGGGGGGGGGCGAGAGATTTCTTTGTAGTGCTGATTTGCTCTCCCAGGTTGCTTGGTTGGCCAAAAAGGGCGTATGCGTTTTTTCCTGAATATATTCAGGAAAAAACGCATACGCCCTTTTTGGCCAACCGCATCATTGTCCACGTTCTGGCGCTTTTCATGTGCTATCGGGGCCATTCCGATGTACCCGTTGACATCCGTTTCCTGCAGTTCTGCCTTGCGTTCAGCGCCTCTTCGTAGCCTGCCCTCAATATATTTTGGGGCGATAGTTATCGTTTAGAACTCTGCAGGTTTGGGAAGTGCAGGGCCCCTGAGCTCCATTTCCCAAGTCGCTTTTTTGTGAGTGGGACGCAACACGGCTGGATGGCTTCACGCCCTATTGTCGATCCGCGGTTGCAGGCTGAACCGCTGGTGAATTCTTCTTCGTGATGGGAAATGAGAGTGACATGTGCCCGACCAAACACCTCCAGCGAGTCTCTCATTGGTTCCCCCTCTTGCAGTTCATCCTGCGGACAAATTGCAGACGGTACGAAAGAGGCATGGAAAGGCGCCGAGTCTCCAAGTGGGGAGATTGTTAGTAAGGGGGCCTGAATGGAGAACACGAGCACCAGGAGAGGAAAACTGAGGTGAGTTTCAGAAAGCTTTCCCGATCCCACGGTGTAGCATCCGCTGGGTTTCCAATGAGTGCTTTCGCTGTCGGAAGATTGCGTTGAACCTGGAGAGTTGGGAGCCATGGAATGGGGAGCACGCAGGATTCCTTTCAAGGGTCTGCATTTGCTTTCCCAACCTCACCAATCGTCTCAGCCCCAAGAGTGTCCAGCCTTATGTCTTCTGCCGCTGGGGCTGTAGATGTGGTCAATCCTGGTTGCATGCCAGTCCCTGAACGCATTTTGGAAGAATTTCTCTCTGTTTTGCCCTGCTTGTTTCTTCTTTGTGTTGGAAATGTATCCTCAGAATGGGTCTGAGCTGATTTTCCCTGCTGGTTTTAGGCCGCTTTACACACACTTGATGCACTTACACAGAGATATCAAGACTTAGCTTTTAAGATGCTTACTAGTCGGATAGATACTTGTGCGATGAACAGGGTCTGGTGAGTCCAGTTGATTGAGCAAGGAGTAGGTCGTGTCCATTCCATATTCGGTTTTCAGAAGGGTATCTGTGCTCATTTCAAACTCGAGTTTTATGCGTCACCGCACCTCACCTTTCCCCTGAAGCAGGCATAAGTGTGTTTTCTAAAAGCGTGACTCTGTTCTGTTTGGGGATTCCGTTCATGGGGAGCGATTTTTACATTCCCTCGATAAGTGATATCATAAGTTTCTTTTTTTGTGGGACTTATTTCACTGAGGATGATCGTACCTAAATCCACTCAGGATGCTGCTACCAGCCTCATGACGTGGATTTCATGGCTGAGTGACACTCCATTGGACCTACGTAGCACCACTTGTCCACTTGTCCACTTGTCTTTGTCCACTTGTCCACTCGTCTTTGTCCACTTGGCTCTTTCCTGGGATATGAAACGTGTACCGGAGTGGAGGTTCTTGTCAAGACAGCAGCCCTCAACTTTGGGGTCCCTGTGTCTGGTTGATTTTTTCATTTTCCCAAGGTCAACGCCCATGTGTGGAAGTGCCCTATGCTCTGTGGTTCTGTGTTTTACATGGTTTGGGAAAGAGGATACACTTGTGAAGATTGGCTGTTGGCCATTGACATCCCGCCCATCAGCTTAACAAGGCTCCCTTGACTCCGTGGGCTGTCCTGCCTTTCTGGTTTTTAGACTTTTTTCGCCTGGCCCTTTTGCCCCGGGGGGCGGGGCGAGAGATTTCTTTGTAGTGCTGATTTGCTCTCCCAGGTTGCTTGGTTGGCCAAAAAGGGCGTATGCGTTTTTTCCTGAATATATTCAGGAAAAAACGCATACGCCCTTTTTGGCCAACCGCATCATTGTCCACGTTCTGGCGCTTTTCATGTGCTATCGGGGCCATTCCGATGTACCGGTTGACATCCGTTTCCTGCAGTTCTGCCTTGCGTTCAGCGCCTCTTCGTAGCCTGACCTCAATATATTTTGGGGCGATAGTTATCGTTTAGAACTCTGCAGGTTTGGGAAGTGCAGGGCCCCTGAGCTCCATTTCCCAAGTCGCTTTTTTGTGAGTGGGACGCAACACGGCTGGATGGCTTCACGCCCTATTGTCGATCCGCGGTTGCAGGCTGAACTGCTGGTGAATTCTTCTTCGTGATGGGAAATGAGAGTGACATGTGCCCGACCAAACACCTCCAGCGAGTCTCTCATTGGTTCCCCCTCTTGCAGTTCATCCTGCGGACAAATTGCAGACGGTACGAAAGAGGCATGGAAAGGCGCCGAGTCTCCAAGTGGGGAGATTGTTAGTAAGGGGGCCTGAATGGAGAACACGAGCACCAGGAGAGGAAAACTGAGGTGAGTTTCAGAAAGCTTTCCCGATCCCACGGTGTAGCATCCGCTGGGTTTCCAATGAGTGCTTTCGCTGTCGGAAGATTGCGTTGAACCTGGAGAGTTGGGACCCATGGAATGGGGAGCACGCAGGATTCCTTTCAAGGGTCTGCATTTGCTTTCCCAACCTCACCAATCGTCTCAGCCCCAAGAGTGTCCAGCCTTATGTCTTCTGCCGCTGGGGCTGTAGATGTGGTCAATCCTGGTTGCATGCCAGTCCCTGAACGCATTTTGGAAGAATTTCTCTCTGTTTTGCCCTGCTTGTTTCTTCTTTGTGTTGGAAATGTATCCTCAGAATGGGTCTGAGCTGATTTTCCCTGCTGGTTTTAGGCCGCTTTACACACACTTGATGCACTTACACAGAGATATCAAGACTTAGCTTTTAAGATGCTTACTAGTCGGATAGATACTTGTGCGATGAACAGGGTCTGGTGAGTCCAGTTGATTGAGCAAGGAGTAGGTCGTGTCCATTCCATATTCGGTTTTCGGAAGGGTATCTGTGCTCATTTCAAACTCGAGTTTTATGCGTCACCGCACCTCACCTTTCCCCTGAAGCAGGCATAAGTGTGTTTTCTAAAAGCGTGACTCTGTTCTGTTTGGGGATTCCGTTCATGGGGAGCGATTTTTACATTCCCTCGATAAGTGATATCATAAGTTTCTTTTTTTGTGGGACTTATTTCACTGAGGATGATCGTACCTAAATCCACTCAGGATGCTGCTACCAGCCTCATGACGTGGATTTCATGGCTGAGTGACACTCCATTGGACCTACGTAGCACCACTTGTCCACTTGTCCACTTGTCTTTGTCCACTTGTCCACTCGTCTTTGTCCACTTGGCTCTTTCCTGGGATATGAAACGTGTACCGGAGTGGAGGTTCTTGTCAAGACAGCAGCCCTCAACTTTGGGGTCCCTGTGTCTGGTTGATTTTTTCATTTTCCCAAGGTCAACGCCCATGTGTGGAAGTGCCCTATGCTCTGTGGTTCTGTGTTTTACATGGTTTGGGAAAGAGGATACACTTGTGAAGATTGGCTGTTGGCCATTGACATCCCGCCCATCAGCTTAACAAGGCTCCCTTGACTCCGTGGGCTGTCCTGCCTTTCTGGTTTTTAGACTTTTTTCGCCTGGCCCTTTTGCCCCGGGGGGGGGGGGGGCGAGAGATTTCTTTGTAGTGCTGATTTCCTCTCCCAGGTTGCTTGGTTGGCCAAAAAGGGCGTATGCGTTTTTTCCTGAATATATTCAGGAAAAAACGCATACGCCCTTTTTGGCCAACCGCATCATTGTCCACGTTCTGGCGCTTTTCATGTGCTATCGGGGCCATTCCGATGTACCGGTTGACATCCGTTTCCTGCAGTTCTGCCTTGCGTTCAGCGCCTCTTCGTAGCCTGACCTCAATATATTTTGGGGCGATAGTTATCGTTTAGAACTCTGCAGGTTTGGGAAGTGCAGGGCCCCTGAGCTCCATTTCCCAAGTCGCTTTTTTGTGAGTGGGACGCAACACGGCTGGATGGCTTCACGCCCTATTGTCGATCCGCGGTGGCAGGCTGAACCGCTGGTGAATTCTTCTTCGTGATGGGAAATGAGAGTGACATGTGCCCGACCAAACACCTCCAGCGAGTCTCTCATTGGTTCCCCCTCTTGCAGTTCATCCTGCGGACAAATTGCAGACGGTACGAAAGAGGCATGGAAAGGCGCCGAGTCTCCAAGTGGGGAGATTGTTAGTAAGGGGGCCTGAATGGAGAACACGAGCACCAGGAGAGGAAAACTGAGGTGAGTTTCAGAAAGCTTTCCCGATCCCACGGTGTAGCATCCGCTGGGTTTCCAATGAGTGCTTTCGCTGTCGGAAGATTGCGTTGAACCTGCAGAGTTGGGAGCCATGGAATGGGGAGCACGCAGGATTCCTTTCAAGGGTCTGCATTTGCTTTCCCAACCTCACCAATCGTCTCAGCCCCAAGAGTGTCCAGCCTTATGTCTTCTGCCGCTGGGGCTGTAGATGTGGTCAATCCTGGTTGCATGCCAGTCCCTGAACGCATTTTGGAAGAATTTCTCTCTGTTTTGCCCTGCTTGTTTCTTCTTTGTGTTGGAAATGTATCCTCAGAATGGGTCTGAGCTGATTTTCCCTGCTGGTTTTAGGCCGCTTTACACACACTTGATGCACTTACACAGAGATATCAAGACTTAGCTTTTAAGATGCTTACTAGTCGGATAGATACTTGTGCGATGAACAGGGTCTGGTGAGTCCAGTTGATTGAGCAAGGAGTAGGTCGTGTCCATTCCATATTCGGTTTTCGGAAGGGTATCTGTGCTCATTTCAAACTCGAGTTTTATGCGTCACCGCACCTCACCTTTCCCCTGAAGCAGGCATAAGTGTGTTTTCTAAAAGCGTGACTCTGTTCTGTTTGGGGATTCCGTTCATGGGGAGCGATTTTTACATTCCCTCGATAAGTGATATCATAAGTTTCTTTTTTTGTGGGACTGATTTCACTGAGGATGATCGTACCTAAATCCACTCAGGATGCTGCTACCAGCCTCATGACGTGGATTTCATGGCTGAGTGACACTCCATTGGACCTACGTAGCACCACTTGTCCACTTGTCCACTTGTCTTTGTCCACTTGTCCACTCGTCTTTGTCCACTTGGCTCTTTCCTGGGATATGAAACGTGTACCGGAGTGGAGGTTCTTGTCAAGACAGCAGCCCTCAACTTTGGGGTCCCTGTGTCTGGTTGATTTTTTCATTTTCCCAAGGTCAACGCCCATGTGTGGAAGTGCCCTATGCTCTGTGGTTCTGTGTTTTACATGGTTTGGGAAAGAGGATACACTTGTGAAGATTGGCTGTTGGCCATTGACATCCCGCCCATCAGCTTAACAAGGCTCCCTTGACTCCGTGGGCTGTCCTGCCTTTCTGGTTTTTAGACTTTTTTCGCCTGGCCCTTTTGCCCCGGGGGGGGGGGGCGAGAGATTTCTTTGTAGTGCTGATTTGCTCTCCCAGGTTGCTTGGTTGGCCAAAAAGGGCGTATGCGTTTTTTCCTGAATATATTCAGGAAAAAACGCATACGCCCTTTTTGGCCAACCGCATCATTGTCCACGTTCTGGCGCTTTTCATGTGCTATCGGGGCCATTCCGATGTACCCGTTGACATCCGTTTCCTGCAGTTCTGCCTTGCGTTCAGCGCCTCTTCGTAGCCTGACCTCAACATATTTTGGGGCGATAGTTATCGTTTAGAACTCTGCAGGTTTGGGAAGTGCAGGGCCCCTGAGGTCCATTTCCCAAGTCGCTTTTTTGTGAGTGGGACGCAACACGGCTGGATGGCTTCACGCCCTATTGTCGATCCGCGGTTGCAGGCTGAACCGCTGGTGAATTCTTCTTCGTGATGGGAAATGAGAGTGACATGTGCCCGACCAAACACCTCCAGCGAGTCTCTCATTGGTTCCCCCTCTTGCAGTTCATCCTGCGGACAAATTGCAGACGGTACGAAAGAGGCATGGAAAGGCGCCGAGTCTCCAAGTGGGGAGATTGTTAGTAAGGGGGCCTGAATGGAGAACACGAGCACCAGGAGAGGAAAACTGAGGTGAGTTTCAGAAAGCTTTCCCGATCCCACGGTGTAGCATCCGCTGGGTTTCCAATGAGTGCTTTCGCTGTCGGAAGATTGCGTTGAACCTGGAGAGTTGGGAGCCATGGAATGGGGAGCACGACGGATTCCTTTCAAGGGTCTGCATTTGCTTTCCCAACCTCACCAATCGTCTCAGCCCCAAGAGTGTCCAGCCTTATGTCTTCTGCCGCTGGGGCTGTAGATGTGGTCAATCCTGGTTGCATGCCAGTCCCTGAACGCATTTTGGAAGAATTTCTCTCTGTTTTGCCCTGCTTGTTTCTTCTTTGTGTTGGAAATGTATCCTCAGAATGGGTCTGAGCTGATTTTCCCTGCTGGTTTTAGGCCGCTTTACACACACTTGATGCACTTACACAGAGATATCAAGACTTAGCTTTTAAGATGCTTACTAGTCGGATAGATACTTGTGCGATGAACAGGGTCTGGTGAGTCCAGTTGATTGAGCAAGGAGTAGGTCGTGTCCATTCCATATTCGGTTTTCGGAAGGGTATCTGTGCTCATTTCAAACTCGAGTTTTATGCGTCACCGCACCTCACCTTTCCCCTGAAGCAGGCATAAGTGTGTTTTCTAAAAGCGTGACTCTGTTCTGTTTGGGGATTCCGTTCATGGGGAGCGATTTTTACATTCCCTCGATAAGTGATATCATAAGTTTCTTTTTTTGTGGGACTGATTTCACTGAGGATGATCGTACCTAAATCCACTCAGGATGCTGCTACCAGCCTCATGACGTGGATTTCATGGCTGAGTGACACTCCATTGGACCTACGTAGCACCACTTGTCCACTTGTCCACTTGTCTTTGTCCACTTGTCCACTCGTCTTTGTCCACTTGGCTCTTTCCTGGCATATGAAACGTGTACCGGAGTGGAGGTTCTTGTCAAGACAGCAGCCCTCAACTTTGGGGTCCCTGTGTCTGGTTGATTTTTTCATTTTCCCAAGGTCAACGCCCATGTGTGGAAGTGCCCTATGCTCTGTGGTTCTGTGTTTTACATGGTTTGGGAAAGAGGATACACTTGTGAAGATTGGCTGTTGGCCATTGACATCCCGCCCATCAGCTTAACAAGGCTCCCTTGACTCCGTGGGCTGTCCTGCCTTTCTGGTTTTTAGACTTTTTTCGCCTGGCCCTTTTGCCCCGGGGGGGGGGCGAGAGATTTCTTTGTAGTGCTGATTTGCTCTCCCAGGTTGCTTGGTTGGCCAAAAAGGGCGTATGCGTTTTTTCCTGAATATATTGAGGAAAAAACGCATACGCCCTTTTTGGCCAACCGCATCATTGTCCACGTTCTGGCGCTTTTCATGTGCTATCGGGGCCATTCCGATGTACCCGTTGACATCCGTTTCCTGCAGTTCTGCCTTGCGTTCAGCGCCTCTTCGTAGCCTGACCTCAATATATTTTGGGGCGATAGTTATCGTTTAGAACTCTGCAGGTTTGGGAAGTGCAGGGCCCCTGAGCTCCATTTCCCAAGTCGCTTTTTTGTGAGTGGGACGCAACACGGCTGGATGGCTTCACGCCCTATTGTCGATCCGCGGTGGCAGGCTGAACCGCTGGTGAATTCTTCTTCGTGATGGGAAATGAGAGTGACATGTGCCCGACCAAACACCTCCAGCGAGTCTCTCATTGGTTCCCCCTCTTGCAGTTCATCCTGCGGACAAATTGCAGACGGCACGAAAGAGGCATGGAAAGGCGCCGAGTCTCCAAGTGGGGAGATTGTTAGTAAGGGGGCCTGAATGGAGAACACGAGCACCAGGAGAGGAAAACTGAGGTGAGTTTCAGAAAGCTTTCCCGATCCCACGGTGTAGCATCCGCTGGGTTTCCAATGAGTGCTTTCGCTGTCGGAAGATTGCGTTGAACCTGGAGAGTTGGGACCCATGGAATGGGGAGCACGCAGGATTCCTTTCAAGGGTCTGCATTTGCTTTCCCAACCTCACCAATCGTCTCAGCCCCAAGAGTGTCCAGCCTTATGTCTTCTGCCGCTGGGGCTGTAGATGTGGTCAATCCTGGTTGCATGCCAGTCCCTGAACGCATTTTGGAAGAATTTCTCTCTGTTTTGCCCTGCTTGTTTCTTCTTTGTGTTGGAAATGTATCCTCAGAATGGGTCTGAGCTGATTTTCCCTGCTGGTTTTAGGCCGCTTTACACACACTTGATGCACTTACACAGAGATATCAAGACTTAGCTTTTAAGATGCTTACTAGTCGGATAGATACTTGTGCGATGAACAGGGTCTGGTGAGTCCAGTTGATTGAGCAAGGAGTAGGTCGTGTCCATTCCATATTCGGTTTTCGGAAGGGTATCTGTGCTCATTTCAAACTCGAGTTTTATACGTCACCGCACCTCACCTTTCCCCTGAAGCAGGCATAAGTGTGTTTTCTAAAAGCGTGACTCTGTTCTGTTTGGGGATTCCGTTCATGGGGAGCGATTTTTACATTCCCTCGATAAGTGATATCATAAGTTTCTTTTTTTGTGGGACTTATTTCACTGAGGATGATCGTACCTAAATCCACTCAGGATGCTGCTACCAGCCTCATGACGTGGATTTCATGGCTGAGTGACACTCCATTGGACCTACGTAGCACCACTTGTCCACTTGTCCACTTGTCTTTGTCCACTTGTCCACTCGTCTTTGTCCACTAGGATCTTTCCTGGGATATGAAACGTGTACCGGAGTGGAGGTTCTTGTCAAGACAGCAGCCCTCAACTTTGGGGTCCCTGTGTCTGGTTGATTTTTTCATTTTCCCAAGGTCAACGCCCATGTGTGGAAGTGCCCTATGCTCTGTGGTTCTGTGTTTTACATGGTTTGGGAAAGAGGATACACTTGTGAAGATTGGCTGTTGGCCATTGACATCCCGCCCATCAGCTTAACAAGGCTCCCTTGACTCCGTGGGCTGTCCTGCCTTTCTGGTTTTTAGACTTTTTTCGCCTGGCCCTTTTGCCCCGGGGGGGGGGGCGAGAGATTTCTTTGTAGTGCTGATTTGCTCTCCCAGGTTGCTTGGTTGGCCAAAAAGGGCGTATGCGTTTTTTCCTGAATATATTCAGGAAAAAACGCATACGCCCTTTTTGGCCAACCGCATCATTGTCCACGTTCTGGCGCTTTTCATGTGCTATCGGGGCCATTCCGATGTACCCGTTGACATCCGTTTCCTGCAGTTCTGCCTTGCGTTCAGCGCCTCTTCGTAGCCTGACCTCAATATATTTTGGGGCGATAGTTATCGTTTAGAACTCTGCAGGTTTGGGAAGTGCAGGGCCCCTGAGCTCCATTTCCCAAGTCGCTTTTTTGTGAGTGGGACGCAACACGGCTGGATGGCTTCACGCCCTATTGTCGATCCGCGGTTGCAGGCTGAACCTTTGGTGAATTCTTCTTCGTGACGGGAAATGAGAGTGACATGTGCCTGAGCACACACCTCCAGCGAGTCTCTCATTGGTTCCCCCTCTTGCAGTTCATCCTGCGGACAAATTGCAGACGGTACGAAAGAGGCATGGAAAGGCGCTGAGTCTCCAAGTGGGGAGATTGTTAGTAAGGGGGCCTGAATGGAGAACACGAGCACCAGGAGATGAAAACTGAGGTGAGTTTCAGAAAGCTTTCCCGATCCCACGGTGTAGCATCCGCTGGGTTTCCAATGACTGCTTTCGCTGTCGGAAGATTGCGTTGAACCTGGAGAGTTGGGAGCCATGGAATGGGGAGCACGCAGGATTCCTTTCAAGGGTCTGCATTTGCTTTCCCAACCTCACCAATCGTCTCAGCCCCAAGAGTGTCCAGCCTTATGTCTTCTGCCGCTGGGGCTGTAGATGTGGTCAATCCTGGTTGCATGCCAGTCCCTGAACGCATTTTGGAAGAATTTCTCTCTGTTTTGCCCTGCTTGTTTCTTCTTTGTGTTGGAAATGTATCCTCAGAATGGGTCTGAGCTGATTTTCCCTGCTGTTTTTAGACCACTTTACACACACTTGATGCACTTACACAGAGATATCAAGACTTAGCTTTTAAGATGCTTACTAGTCGGATAGATACTTGTGCGATGAACAGGGTCTGGTGAGTCCAGTTGATTGAGCAAGGAGTAGGTCGTGTCCATTCCATATTCGATTTTCGGAAGGGTATCTGTGCTCATTTCAAACTCGAATTTTATGCGTCACCCCACCTCACCTTTCCCCTGAAGCAGGCATAAGTGTGTTTTCTAAAAGCGTGACTCTGTTCTGTTTGGGGATTCATTTCATGGGGATCGATTTTTACATTCCCTCGATAAGTGATATCATAAGTTTCTTTTTTTGTGGGACTTATTTCACTGAGGATGATCGTACCTAAATCCACTCAGGATGCTGCTACCAGCCTCATGACGTGGATTTCATGGCTGAGTGACACTCCATTGGACCTACGTAGCACCACTTGTCCACTTGTCCACTTGTGTTTGTCCACTTGTCCACTTGTCTTTGTCCACTTGGCTCTTTCCTGGGATATGAAACGTGTACCGGAGTGGAGGTTCTTGTCAAGACAGCAGCCCTCAACTTTGGGGTCCCTGTGTCTGGTTGATTTTTTCATTTTCCCAAGGTCAACGCCCATGTGTGGAAGTGCCCTATGCTCTGTGGTTCTGTGTTTTACATGGTTTGGGAAAGAGGATACACTTGTGAAGATTGGCTGTTGGCCATTGACATCCCGCCCATCAGCTTAACAAGGCTCCCTTGACTTCGTGGCCTGTCCTGCCTTTCTGGTTTTTAGACTTTTTTCGCCTGGCCCTTTTGCCCGGGGGTGGGGCGAGAGATTACTTTGTAGTGCTGATTTGCTCTCCCAGGTTGCTTGGTTGGCCAAAAAGGGCGTATGCGTTTTTTCCTGAATATATTCAGGAAAAAACGCATACGCCCTTTTTGGCCAACCGCATCAATGTCCACGTTCTGGCGCTTTTCATGTGCTATAGGGGCCATTCCGATGTACCCGTTGACATCCGTTTCCTGCAGTTCTGCCTTGCGTTCAGCGCCTCTTCGTAGCCTGACCTCAATATATTTGGGGGCGATAGTTATCGTTTAGAACTCTGCAGGTTTGGGAAGTGCAGTGCCCCTGAGCTCCATTTCCCAAGTCGCTTTTTTGTGAGTGGGACGCAACACGGCTGGATGGCTTCACGCCCTATTGTCGATCCGGGGTGGCAGGCTGAGCCTTTCGTGAATTCTTCTTCGCGATGGGAAATGAGAGTGACATGTGCCCGACCACACAACTCCAGCGAGTCTCTCATTTGTTCCCCCTCTTCCAGTGCATCCTGCGGACAAATTGCAGACGGTACGAAAGAGGCATGGAAAGGCGCTGAGTTCCCAAGTGAGGAGATTTTTAGTAAGGGGGCCTGAATGGAGAACACGAGAACCAGGAGATGAAAACTGAGGTGAGTTTCAGAAAGATTTCCCGATCCCACGGTGTAGCATCCGCTGGGTTTCCAATGAGTGCTTTCGCCGTCGGAAGATTTCGTTGAACCTGGAGAGTTGGGACCCATGGAATGGGGAGCAGGCAGGATTCCTTTCAAGGGTCTGCATTTGCTGTCCCAACCTCACCAATCGTCTCAGCCCCAAGAGTGTCCAGCCTTATGTCTTCTGCCGCTGGGGCTGTAGATGTGGTCAATCCTGGTTGCATGCCAGTCCCTGAACGCATTTTGGAAGAATTTCTCTCTGTTTTGCCCTGCTTGTTTCTTCTTTGTGTTGGAAATGTATCCTCAGAATGGGTCTGAGCTGATTTTCCCTGCTGTTTTTAGACCACTTTACACACACTTGATGCACTTACACAGAGATATCAAGACTTAGCTTTTAAGATGCTTACTAGTCGGATAGATACTTGTGCGATGAACAGGGTCTGGTGAGTCCAGTTGATTGAGCAAGGAGTAGGTCGTGTCCATTCCATATTCGATTTTCGGAAGGGTATCTGTGCTCATTTCAAACTCGAGTTTTATGCGTCACCGCACCTCACCTTTCCCCTGAAGCAGGCATAAGTGTGTTTTCTAAAAGCGTGACTCTGTTCTGTTTGGGGATTCCGTTCATGGGGAGCGATTTTTACATTCCCTCGATAAGTGATATCATAAGTTTCTTTTTTTGTGGGACTGATTTCACTGAGGATGATCGTACCTAAATCCACTCAGGATGCTGCTACCAGCCTCATGACGTGGATTTCATGGCTGAGTGACACTCCATTGGACCTACGTAGCACCACTTGTCCACTTGTCCACTTGTCTTTGTCCACTTGTCCACTCGTCTTTGTCCACTTGGCTCTTTCCTGGCATATGAAACGTGTACCGGAGTGGAGGTTCTTGTCAAGACAGCAGCCCTCAACTTTGGGGTCCCTGTGTCTGGTTGATTTTTTCATTTTCCCAAGGTCAACGCCCATGTGTGGAAGTGCCCTATGCTCTGTGGTTCTGTGTTTTACATGGTTTGGGAAAGAGGATACACTTGTGAAGATTGGCTGTTGGCCATTGACATCCCGCCCATCAGCTTAACAAGGCTCCCTTGACTCCGTGGGCTGTCCTGCCTTTCTGGTTTTTAGACTTTTTTCGCCTGGCCCTTTTGCCCCGGGGGGGGGGCGAGAGATTTCTTTGTAGTGCTGATTTGCTCTCCCAGGTTGCTTGGTTGGCCAAAAAGGGCGTATGCGTTTTTTCCTGAATATATTGAGGAAAAAACGCATACGCCCTTTTTGGCCAACCGCATCATTGTCCACGTTCTGGCGCTTTTCATGTGCTATCGGGGCCATTCCGATGTACCCGTTGACATCCGTTTCCTGCAGTTCTGCCTTGCGTTCAGCGCCTCTTCGTAGCCTGACCTCAATATATTTTGGGGCGATAGTTATCGTTTAGAACTCTGCAGGTTTGGGAAGTGCAGGGCCCCTGAGCTCCATTTCCCAAGTCGCTTTTTTGTGAGTGGGACGCAACACGGCTGGATGGCTTCACGCCCTATTGTCGATCCGCGGTGGCAGGCTGAACCGCTGGTGAATTCTTCTTCGTGATGGGAAATGAGAGTGACATGTGCCCGACCAAACACCTCCAGCGAGTCTCTCATTGGTTCCCCCTCTTGCAGTTCATCCTGCGGACAAATTGCAGACGGCACGAAAGAGGCATGGAAAGGCGCCGAGTCTCCAAGTGGGGAGATTGTTAGTAAGGGGGCCTGAATGGAGAACACGAGCACCAGGAGAGGAAAACTGAGGTGAGTTTCAGAAAGCTTTCCCGATCCCACGGTGTAGCATCCGCTGGGTTTCCAATGAGTGCTTTCGCTGTCGGAAGATTGCGTTGAACCTGGAGAGTTGGGACCCATGGAATGGGGAGCACGCAGGATTCCTTTCAAGGGTCTGCATTTGCTTTCCCAACCTCACCAATCGTCTCAGCCCCAAGAGTGTCCAGCCTTATGTCTTCTGCCGCTGGGGCTGTAGATGTGGTCAATCCTGGTTGCATGCCAGTCCCTGAACGCATTTTGGAAGAATTTCTCTCTGTTTTGCCCTGCTTGTTTCTTCTTTGTGTTGGAAATGTATCCTCAGAATGGGTCTGAGCTGATTTTCCCTGCTGGTTTTAGGCCGCTTTACACACACTTGATGCACTTACACAGAGATATCAAGACTTAGCTTTTAAGATGCTTACTAGTCGGATAGATACTTGTGCGATGAACAGGGTCTGGTGAGTCCAGTTGATTGAGCAAGGAGTAGGTCGTGTCCATTCCATATTCGGTTTTCGGAAGGGTATCTGTGCTCATTTCAAACTCGAGTTTTATACGTCACCGCACCTCACCTTTCCCCTGAAGCAGGCATAAGTGTGTTTTCTAAAAGCGTGACTCTGTTCTGTTTGGGGATTCCGTTCATGGGGAGCGATTTTTACATTCCCTCGATAAGTGATATCATAAGTTTCTTTTTTTGTGGGACTTATTTCACTGAGGATGATCGTACCTAAATCCACTCAGGATGCTGCTACCAGCCTCATGACGTGGATTTCATGGCTGAGTGACACTCCATTGGACCTACGTAGCACCACTTGTCCACTTGTCCACTTGTCTTTGTCCACTTGTCCACTCGTCTTTGTCCACTAGGATCTTTCCTGGGATATGAAACGTGTACCGGAGTGGAGGTTCTTGTCAAGACAGCAGCCCTCAACTTTGGGGTCCCTGTGTCTGGTTGATTTTTTCATTTTCCCAAGGTCAACGCCCATGTGTGGAAGTGCCCTATGCTCTGTGGTTCTGTGTTTTACATGGTTTGGGAAAGAGGATACACTTGTGAAGATTGGCTGTTGGCCATTGACATCCCGCCCATCAGCTTAACAAGGCTCCCTTGACTCCGTGGGCTGTCCTGCCTTTCTGGTTTTTAGACTTTTTTCGCCTGGCCCTTTTGCCCCGGGGGGGGGGGCGAGAGATTTCTTTGTAGTGCTGATTTGCTCTCCCAGGTTGCTTGGTTGGCCAAAAAGGGCGTATGCGTTTTTTCCTGAATATATTCAGGAAAAAACGCATACGCCCTTTTTGGCCAACCGCATCATTGTCCACGTTCTGGCGCTTTTCATGTGCTATCGGGGCCATTCCGATGTACCCGTTGACATCCGTTTCCTGCAGTTCTGCCTTGCGTTCAGCGCCTCTTCGTAGCCTGACCTCAATATATTTTGGGGCGATAGTTATCGTTTAGAACTCTGCAGGTTTGGGAAGTGCAGGGCCCCTGAGCTCCATTTCCCAAGTCGCTTTTTTGTGAGTGGGACGCAACACGGCTGGATGGCTTCACGCCCTATTGTCGATCCGCGGTTGCAGGCTGAACCTTTGGTGAATTCTTCTTCGTGACGGGAAATGAGAGTGACATGTGCCTGAGCACACACCTCCAGCGAGTCTCTCATTGGTTCCCCCTCTTGCAGTTCATCCTGCGGACAAATTGCAGACGGTACGAAAGAGGCATGGAAAGGCGCTGAGTCTCCAAGTGGGGAGATTGTTAGTAAGGGGGCCTGAATGGAGAACACGAGCACCAGGAGATGAAAACTGAGGTGAGTTTCAGAAAGCTTTCCCGATCCCACGGTGTAGCATCCGCTGGGTTTCCAATGACTGCTTTCGCTGTCGGAAGATTGCGTTGAACCTGGAGAGTTGGGAGCCATGGAATGGGGAGCACGCAGGATTCCTTTCAAGGGTCTGCATTTGCTTTCCCAACCTCACCAATCGTCTCAGCCCCAAGAGTGTCCAGCCTTATGTCTTCTGCCGCTGGGGCTGTAGATGTGGTCAATCCTGGTTGCATGCCAGTCCCTGAACGCATTTTGGAAGAATTTCTCTCTGTTTTGCCCTGCTTGTTTCTTCTTTGTGTTGGAAATGTATCCTCAGAATGGGTCTGAGCTGATTTTCCCTGCTGTTTTTAGACCACTTTACACACACTTGATGCACTTACACAGAGATATCAAGACTTAGCTTTTAAGATGCTTACTAGTCGGATAGATACTTGTGCGATGAACAGGGTCTGGTGAGTCCAGTTGATTGAGCAAGGAGTAGGTCGTGTCCATTCCATATTCGATTTTCGGAAGGGTATCTGTGCTCATTTCAAACTCGAATTTTATGCGTCACCCCACCTCACCTTTCCCCTGAAGCAGGCATAAGTGTGTTTTCTAAAAGCGTGACTCTGTTCTGTTTGGGGATTCATTTCATGGGGATCGATTTTTACATTCCCTCGATAAGTGATATCATAAGTTTCTTTTTTTGTGGGACTTATTTCACTGAGGATGATCGTACCTAAATCCACTCAGGATGCTGCTACCAGCCTCATGACGTGGATTTCATGGCTGAGTGACACTCCATTGGACCTACGTAGCACCACTTGTCCACTTGTCCACTTGTGTTTGTCCACTTGTCCACTTGTCTTTGTCCACTTGGCTCTTTCCTGGGATATGAAACGTGTACCGGAGTGGAGGTTCTTGTCAAGACAGCAGCCCTCAACTTTGGGGTCCCTGTGTCTGGTTGATTTTTTCATTTTCCCAAGGTCAACGCCCATGTGTGGAAGTGCCCTATGCTCTGTGGTTCTGTGTTTTACATGGTTTGGGAAAGAGGATACACTTGTGAAGATTGGCTGTTGGCCATTGACATCCCGCCCATCAGCTTAACAAGGCTCCCTTGACTTCGTGGCCTGTCCTGCCTTTCTGGTTTTTAGACTTTTTTCGCCTGGCCCTTTTGCCCGGGGGTGGGGCGAGAGATTACTTTGTAGTGCTGATTTGCTCTCCCAGGTTGCTTGGTTGGCCAAAAAGGGCGTATGCGTTTTTTCCTGAATATATTCAGGAAAAAACGCATACGCCCTTTTTGGCCAACCGCATCAATGTCCACGTTCTGGCGCTTTTCATGTGCTATAGGGGCCATTCCGATGTACCCGTTGACATCCGTTTCCTGCAGTTCTGCCTTGCGTTCAGCGCCTCTTCGTAGCCTGACCTCAATATATTTGGGGGCGATAGTTATCGTTTAGAACTCTGCAGGTTTGGGAAGTGCAGTGCCCCTGAGCTCCATTTCCCAAGTCGCTTTTTTGTGAGTGGGACGCAACACGGCTGGATGGCTTCACGCCCTATTGTCGATCCGGGGTGGCAGGCTGAGCCTTTCGTGAATTCTTCTTCGCGATGGGAAATGAGAGTGACATGTGCCCGACCACACAACTCCAGCGAGTCTCTCATTTGTTCCCCCTCTTCCAGTGCATCCTGCGGACAAATTGCAGACGGTACGAAAGAGGCATGGAAAGGCGCTGAGTTCCCAAGTGAGGAGATTTTTAGTAAGGGGGCCTGAATGGAGAACACGAGAACCAGGAGATGAAAACTGAGGTGAGTTTCAGAAAGATTTCCCGATCCCACGGTGTAGCATCCGCTGGGTTTCCAATGAGTGCTTTCGCCGTCGGAAGATTTCGTTGAACCTGGAGAGTTGGGACCCATGGAATGGGGAGCAGGCAGGATTCCTTTCAAGGGTCTGCATTTGCTGTCCCAACCTCACCAATCGTCTCAGCCCCAAGAGTGTCCAGCCTTATGTCTTCTGCCGCTGGGGCTGTAGATGTGGTCAATCCTGGTTGCATGCCAGTCCCTGAACGCATTTTGGAAGAATTTCTCTCTGTTTTGCCCTGCTTGTTTCTTCTTTGTGTTGGAAATGTATCCTCAGAATGGGTCTGAGCTGATTTTCCCTGCTGTTTTTAGACCACTTTACACACACTTGATGCACTTACACAGAGATATCAAGACTTAGCTTTTAAGATGCTTACTAGTCGGATAGATACTTGTGCGATGAACAGGGTCTGGTGAGTCCAGTTGATTGAGCAAGGAGTAGGTCGTGTCCATTCCATATTCGATTTTCGGAAGGGTATCTGTGCTCATTTCAAACTCGAGTTTTATGCGTCACCGCACCTCACCTTTCCCCTGAAGCAGGCATAAGTGTGTTTTCTAAAAGCGTGACTCTGTTCTGTTTGGGGATTCCGTTCATGGGGAGCGATTTTTACATTCCCTCGATAAGTGATATCATAAGTTTCTTTTTTTGTGGGACTGATTTCACTGAGGATGATCGTACCTAAATCCACTCAGGATGCTGCTACCAGCCTCATGACGTGGATTTCATGGCTGAGTGACACTCCATTGGACCTACGTAGCACCACTTGTCCACTTGTCCACTTGTCTTTGTCCACTTGTCCACTCGTCTTTGTCCACTTGGCTCTTTCCTGGGATATGAAACGTGTACCGGAGTGGAGGTTCTTGTCAAGACAGCAGCCCTCAACTTTGGGGTCCCTGTGTCTGGTTGATTTTTTCATTTTCCCAAGGTCAACGCCCATGTGTGGAAGTGCCCTATGCTCTGTGGTTCTGTGTTTTACATGGTTTGGGAAAGAGGATACACTTGTGAAGATTGGCTGTTGGCCATTGACATCCCGCCCATCAGCTTAACAAGGCTCCCTTGACTCCGTGGGCTGTCCTGCCTTTCTGGTTTTTAGACTTTTTTCGCCTGGCCCTTTTGCCCCGGGGGGGGGGGCGAGAGATTTCTTTGTAGTGCTGATTTGCTCTCCCAGGTTGCTTGGTTGGCCAAAAAGGGCGTATGCGTTTTTTCCTGAATATATTCAGGAAAAAACGCATACGCCCTTTTTGGCCAACCGCATCATTGTCCACGTTCTGGCGCTTTTCATGTGCTATCGGGGCCATTCCGATGTACCCGTTGACATCCGTTTCCTGCAGTTCTGCCTTGCGTTCAGCGCCTCTTCGTAGCCTGACCTCAACATATTTTGGGGCGATAGTTATCGTTTAGAACTCTGCAGGTTTGGGAAGTGCAGGGCCCCTGAGCTCCATTTCCCGAGTCGCTTTTTTGTGAGTGGGACGCAACACGGCTGGATGGCTTCACGCCCTATTGTCGATCCGCGGTTGCAGGCTGAACCGCTGGTGAATTCTTCTTCGTGATGGGAAATGAGAGTGACATGTGCCCGACCAAACACCTCCAGCGAGTCTCTCATTGGTTCCCCCTCTTGCAGTTCATCCTGCGGACAAATTGCAGACGGTACGAAAGAGGCATGGAAAGGCGCCGAGTCTCCAAGTGGGGAGATTGTTAGTAAGGGGGCCTGAATGGAGAACACGAGCACCAGGAGAGGAAAACTGAGGTGAGTTTCAGAAAGCTTTCCCGATCCCACGGTGTAGCATCCGCTGGGTTTCCAATGAGTGCTTTCGCTGTCGGAAGATTGCGTTGAACCTGGAGAGTTGGGAGCCATGGAATGGGGAGCACGACGGATTCCTTTCAAGGGTCTGCATTTGCTTTCCCAACCTCACCAATCGTCTCAGCCCCAAGAGTGTCCAGCCTTATGTCTTCTGCCGCTGGGGCTGTAGATGTGGTCAATCCTGGTTGCATGCCAGTCCCTGAACGCATTTTGGAAGAATTTCTCTCTGTTTTGCCCTGCTTGTTTCTTCTTTGTGTTGGAAATGTATCCTCAGAATGGGTCTGAGCTGATTTTCCCTGCTGGTTTTAGGCCGCTTTACACACACTTGATGCACTTACACAGAGATATCAAGACTTAGCTTTTAAGATGCTTACTAGTCGGATAGATACTTGTGCGATGAACAGGGTCTGGTGAGTCCAGTTGATTGAGCAAGGAGTAGGTCGTGTCCATTCCATATTCGGTTTTCGGAAGGGTATCTGTGCTCATTTCAAACTCGAGTTTTATGCGTCACCGCACCTCACCTTTCCCCTGAAGCAGGCATAAGTGTGTTTTCTAAAAGCGTGACTCTGTTCTGTTTGGGGATTCCGTTCATGGGGAGCGATTTTTACATTCCCTCGATAAGTGATATCATAAGTTTCTTTTTTTGTGGGACTGATTTCACTGAGGATGATCGTACCTAAATCCACTCAGGATGCTGCTACCAGCCTCATGACGTGGATTTCATGGCTGAGTGACACTCCATTGGACCTACGTAGCACCACTTGTCCACTTGTCCACTTGTCTTTGTCCACTCGTCTTTGTCCACTTGGCTCTTTCCTGGGATATGAAACGTGTACCGGAGTGGAGGTTCTTGTCAAGACAGCAGCCCTCAACTTTGGGGTCCCTGTGTCTGGTTGATTTTTTCATTTTCCCAAGGTCAACGCCCATGTGTGGAAGTGCCCTATGCTCTGTGGTTCTGTGTTTTACATGGTTTGGGAAAGAGGATACACTTGTGAAGATTGGCTGTTGGCCATTGACATCCCGCCCATCAGCTTAACAAGGCTCCCTTGACTCCGTGGGCTGTCCTGCCTTTCTGGTTTTTAGACTTTTTTCGCCTGGCCCTTTTGCCCCCGGGGGGGGGGCGAGAGATTTTTTGTAGTGCTGATTTGCTCTCCCAGGTTGCTTGGTTGGCCAAAAAGGGCGTATGCGTTTTTTCCTGAATATATTCAGGAAAAAACGCATACGCCCTTTTTGGCCAACCGCATCATTGTCCACGTTCTGGCGCTTTTCATGTGCTATCGGGGCCATTCCGATGTACCCGTTGACATCCGTTTCCTGCAGTTCTGCCTTGCGTTCAGCGCCTCTTCGTAGCCTGACCTCAATATATTTTGGGGCGATAGTTATCGTTTAGAACTCTGCAGGTTTGGGAAGTGCAGGGCCCCTGAGCTCCATTTCCCAAGTCGCTTTTTTGTGAGTGGGACGCAACACGGCTGGATGGCTTCACGCCCTATTGTCGATCCGCGGTGGCAGGCTGAACCGCTGGTGAATTCTTCTTCGTGATGGGAAATGAGAGTGACATGTGCCCGACCAAACACCTCCAGCGAGTCTCTCATTGGTTCCCCCTCTTGCAGTTCATCCTGCGGACAAATTGCAGGCGGCACGAAAGAGGCATGGAAAGGCGCCGAGTCTCCAAGTGGGGAGATTGTTAGTAAGGGGGCCTGAATGGAGAACACGAGCACCAGGAGAGGAAAACTGAGGTGAGTTTCAGAAAGCTTTCCCGATCCCACGGTGTAGCATGCGCTGGGTTTCCAATGAGTGCTTTCGCTGTCGGAAGATTGCGTTGAACCTGGAGAGTTGGGAGCCATGGAATGGGGAGCACGCAGGATTCCTTTCAAGGGTCTGCATTTGCTTTCCCAACCTCACCAATCGTCTCAGCCCCAAGAGTGTCCAGCCTTATGTCTTCTGCCGCTGGGGCTGTAGATGTGGTCAATCCTGGTTGCATGCCAGTCCCTGAACGCATTTTGGAAGAATTTCTCTCTGTTTTGCCCTGCTTGTTTCTTCTTTGTGTTGGAAATGTATCCTCAGAATGGGTCTGAGCTGATTTTCCCTGCTGGTTTTAGGCCGCTTTACACACACTTGATGCACTTACACAGAGATATCAAGACTTAGCTTTTAAGATGCTTACTAGTCGGATAGATACTTGTGCGATGAACAGGGTCTGGTGAGTCCAGTTGATTGAGCAAGGAGTAGGTCGTGTCCATTCCATATTCGGTTTTCGGAAGGGTATCTGTGCTCATTTCAAACTCGAGTTTTATGCGTCACCGCACCTCACCTTTCCCCTGAAGCAGGCATAAGTGTGTTTTCTAAAAGCGTGACTCTGTTCTGTTTGGGGATTCCGTTCATGGGGAGCGATTTTTACATTCCCTCGATAAGTGATATCATAAGTTTCTTTTTTTGTGGGACTGATTTCACTGAGGATGATCGTACCTAAATCCACTCAGGATGCTGCTACCAGCCTCATGACGTGGATTTCATGGCTGAGTGACACTCCATTGGACCTACGTAGCACCACTTGTCCACTTGTCCACTTGTCTTTGTCCACTTGTCCACTCGTCTTTGTCCACTTGGCTCTTTCCTGGCATATGAAACGTGTACCGGAGTGGAGGTTCTTGTCAAGACAGCAGCCCTCAACTTTGGGGTCCCTGTGTCTGGTTGATTTTTTCATTTTCCCAAGGTCAACGCCCATGTGTGGAAGTGCCCTATGCTCTGTGGTTCTGTGTTTTACATGGTTTGGGAAAGAGGATACACTTGTGAAGATTGGCTGTTGGCCATTGACATCCCGCCCATCAGCTTAACAAGGCTCCCTTGACTCCGTGGGCTGTCCTGCCTTTCTGGTTTTTAGACTTTTTTCGCCTGGCCCTTTTGCCCCGGGGGGGGGGCGAGAGATTTCTTTGTAGTGCTGATTTGCTCTCCCAGGTTGCTTGGTTGGCCAAAAAGGGCGTATGCGTTTTTTCCTGAATATATTGAGGAAAAAACGCATACGCCCTTTTTGGCCAACCGCATCATTGTCCACGTTCTGGCGCTTTTCATGTGCTATCGGGGCCATTCCGATGTACCCGTTGACATCCGTTTCCTGCAGTTCTGCCTTGCGTTCAGCGCCTCTTCGTAGCCTGACCTCAATATATTTTGGGGCGATAGTTATCGTTTAGAACTCTGCAGGTTTGGGAAGTGCAGGGCCCCTGAGCTCCATTTCCCAAGTCGCTTTTTTGTGAGTGGGACGCAACACGGCTGGATGGCTTCACGCCCTATTGTCGATCCGCGGTGGCAGGCTGAACCGCTGGTGAATTCTTCTTCGTGATGGGAAATGAGAGTGACATGTGCCCGACCAAACACCTCCAGCGAGTCTCTCATTGGTTCCCCCTCTTGCAGTTCATCCTGCGGACAAATTGCAGACGGCACGAAAGAGGCATGGAAAGGCGCCGAGTCTCCAAGTGGGGAGATTGTTAGTAAGGGGGCCTGAATGGAGAACACGAGCACCAGGAGAGGAAAACTGAGGTGAGTTTCAGAAAGCTTTCCCGATCCCACGGTGTAGCATCCGCTGGGTTTCCAATGAGTGCTTTCGCTGTCGGAAGATTGCGTTGAACCTGGAGAGTTGGGACCCATGGAATGGGGAGCACGCAGGATTCCTTTCAAGGGTCTGCATTTGCTTTCCCAACCTCACCAATCGTCTCAGCCCCAAGAGTGTCCAGCCTTATGTCTTCTGCCGCTGGGGCTGTAGATGTGGTCAATCCTGGTTGCATGCCAGTCCCTGAACGCATTTTGGAAGAATTTCTCTCTGTTTTGCCCTGCTTGTTTCTTCTTTGTGTTGGAAATGTATCCTCAGAATGGGTCTGAGCTGATTTTCCCTGCTGTTTTTAGACCGCTTTACACACACTTGATGCACTTACACAGAGATATCAAGACTTAGCTTTTAAGATGCTTACTAGTCGGATAGATACTTGTGCGATGAACAGGGTCTGGTGAGTCCAGTTGATTGAGCAAGGAGTAGGTCGTGTCCATTCCATATTCGGTTTTCGGAAGGGTATCTGTGCTCATTTCAAACTCGAATTTTATGCGTCACCCCACCTCACCTTTCCCCTGAAGCAGGCATAAGTGTGTTTTCTAAAAGCGTGACTCTGTTCTGTTTGGGGATTCATTTCATGGGGATCGATTTTTACATTCCCTCGATAAGTGATATCATAAGTTTCTTTTTTTGTGGGACTTATTTCACTGAGGATGATCGTACCTAAATCCACTCAGGATGCTGCTACCAGCCTCATGACGTGGATTTCATGGCTGAGTGACACTCCATTGGACCTACGTAGCACCACTTGTCCACTTGTCCACTTGTGTTTGTCCACTTGTCCACTTGTCTTTGTCCACTTGGCTCTTTCCTGGGATATGAAACGTGTACCGGAGTGGAGGTTCTTGTCAAGACAGCAGCCCTCAACTTTGGGGTCCCTGTGTCTGGTTGATTTTTTCATTTTCCCAAGGTCAACGCCCATGTGTGGAAGTGCCCTATGCTCTGTGGTTCTGTGTTTTACATGGTTTGGGAAAGAGGATACACTTGTGAAGATTGGCTGTTGGCCATTGACATCCCGCCCATCAGCTTAACAAGGCTCCCTTGACTTCGTGGCCTGTCCTGCCTTTCTGGTTTTTAGACTTTTTTCGCCTGGCCCTTTTGCCCGGGGGTGGGGCAAGAGATTACTTTGTAGTGCTGATTTGCTCTCCCAGGTTGCTTGGTTGGCCAAAAAGGGCGTATGCGTTTTTTCCTGAATATATTCAGGAAAAAACGCATACGCCCTTTTTGGCCAACCGCATCAATGTCCACGTTCTGGCGCTTTTCATGTGCTATAGGGGCCATTCCGATGTACCCGTTGACATCCGTTTCCTGCAGTTCTGCCTTGCGTTCAGCGCCTCTTCGTAGCCTGACCTCAATATATTTGGGGGCGATAGTTATCGTTTAGAACTCTGCAGGTTTGGGAAGTGCAGTGCCCCTGAGCTCCATTTCCCAAGTCGCTTTTTTGTGAGTGGGACGCAACACGGCTGGATGGCTTCACGCCCTATTGTCGATCCGGGGTGGCAGGCTGAGCCTTTCGTGAATTCTTCTTCGCGATGGGAAATGAGAGTGACATGTGCCCGACCACACAACTCCAGCGAGTCTCTCATTTGTTCCCCCTCTTCCAGTGCATCCTGCGGACAAATTGCAGACGGTACGAAAGAGGCATGGAAAGGCGCTGAGTTCCCAAGTGAGGAGATTTTTAGTAAGGGGGCCTGAATGGAGAACACGAGAACCAGGAGATGAAAACTGAGGTGAGTTTCAGAAAGATTTCCCGATCCCACGGTGTAGCATCCGCTGGGTTTCCAATGAGTGCTTTCGCCGTCGGAAGATTGCGTTGAACCTGGAGAGTTGGGACCCATGGAATGGGGAGCAGGCAGGATTCCTTTCAAGGGTCTGCATTTGCTGTCCCAACCTCACCAATCGTCTCAGCCCCAAGAGTGTCCAGCCTTATGTCTTCTGCCGCTGGGGCTGTAGATGTGGTCAATCCTGGTTGCATGCCAGTCCCTGAACGCATTTTGGAAGAATTTCTCTCTGTTTTGCCCTGCTTGTTTCTTCTTTATGTTGGAAATGTATCCTCAGAATGGGTCTGAGCTGATTTTCCCTGCTGTTTTTAGACCGCTTTACACACACTTGATGCACTTACACAGAGATATCAAGACTTAGCTTTTAAGATGCTTACTAGTCGGATAGATACTTGTGCGATGAACAGGGTCTGGTGAGTCCAGTTGATTGAGCAAGGAGTAGGTCGTGTCCATTCCATATTCGGTTTTCGGAAGGGTATCTGTGCGCATTTCAAACTCGAGTTTTATGCGTCACCCCACCTCACCTTTCCCCTGAAGCAGGCATAAGTGTGTTTTCTAAAAGCGTGACTCTGTTCTGTTTGGGGATTCAGTTCATGGGGAGCGATTTTTACATTCCCTCGATAAGTGATATCATAAGTTTCTTTTTTTGTGGGACTGATTTCACTGAGGATGATCGTACCTAAATCCACTCAGGATGCTGCTACCAGCCTCATGACGTGGATTTCATGGCTGAGTGACACTCCATTGGACCTACGTAGCACCACTTGTCCACTTGTCTTTGTCCACTTGTCCACTCGTCTTTGTCCACTTGGCTCTTTCCTGGGATATGAAACGTGTACCGGAGTGGAGGTTCTTGTCAAGACAGCAGCCCTCAACTTTGGGGTCCCTGTGTCTGGTTGATTTTTTCATTTTCCCAAGGTCAACGCCCATGTGTGGAAGTGCCCTATGCTCTGTGGTTCTGTGTTTTACATGGTTTGGGAAAGAGGATACACTTGTGAAGATTGGCTGTTGGCCATTGACATCCCGCCCATCAGCTTAACAAGGCTCCCTTGACTCCGTGGGCTGTCCTGCCTTTCTGGTTTTTAGACTTTTTTCGCCTGGCCCTTTTGCCCCGGGGGGGGGGCGAGAGATTTCTTTGTAGTGCTGATTTGCTCTCCCAGGTTGCTTGGTTGGCCAAAAAGGGCGTATGCGTCACGCCCTTTTTGGCCAACCGCATCATTGTCCACGTTCTGGCGCATTTCATGTGCTATCGGGGCCATTCCGATGTACCCGTTGACATCCGTTTCCTGCAGTTCTGCCTTGCGTTCAACGCCTCTTCGTAGCCTGACCTCAATATATTTTGGGGCGATAGTTATCGTTTAGAACTCTGCAGGTTTGGGAAGTGCAGTGCCCCTGAGCTCCATTTCCCAAGTCGCTTTTTTGTGAGTGGGACGCAACACGGCTGGATGGCTTCACGCCCTATTGTCGATCCGCGGTTGCAGGCTGAGCCTCTGGTGAATTCTTCTTCGCGATGGGAAATGAGAGTGACATGTGCCCGACCAAACACCTCCAGCGAGTCTCTCATTGGTTCCCCCTCTTGCAGTTCATCCTGCGGACAAATTGCAGACGGTACGAAAGAGGCATGGAAAGGCGCCGAGTCTCCAAGTGGGGAGATTGTTAGTAAGGGGGCCTGAATGGAGAACACGAGCACCAGGAGATGAAAACTGAGGTGAGTTTCAGAAAGCTTTCCCGATCCCACGGTGTAGCATCCGCTGGGTTTCCAATGAGTGCTTTCGCTGTCGGAAGATTGCGTTGAACCTGGAGAGTTGGGACCCATGGAATGGGGAGCACGCAGGATTCCTTTCAAGGGTCTGCATTTGCTTTCCCAACCTCACCAATCGTCTCAGCCCCAAGAGTGTCCAGCCTTATGTCTTCTGCCGCTGGGGCTGTAGATGTGGTCAATGCCAGTCCCTGAACGCATTTTGGAAGAATTTCTCTCTGTTTTGCCCTGCTTGTTTCTTCTTTATGTTGGAAATGTATCCTCAGAATGGGTCTGAGCTGATTTTCCCTGCTGGTTTTAGGCCGCTTTACACACACTTGATGCACTTACACAGAGATATCAAGACTTAGCTTTTAAGATGCTTACTAGTCGGATAGATACTTGTGCGATGAACAGGGTCTGGTGAGTCCAGTTGATTGAGCAAGGAGTAGGTCGTGTCCATTCCATATTCGGTTTTCGGAAGGGTATCTGTGCTCACTTCAAACTCGAGTTTTATGCGTCACCCCACCTCACCTTTCCCCTGAAGCAGGCATAAGTGTGTTTTCTAAAAGCGTGACTCTGTTCTGTTTGGGGATTCAGTTCATGGGGAGCGATTTTTACATTCCCTCGATAAGTGATATCATAAGTTTCTTTTTTTGTGGGACTGATTTCACTGAGGATGATCGTACCTAAATCCACTCAGGATGCTGCTACCAGCCTCATGACGTGGATTTCATGGCTGAGTGACACTCCATTGGACCTACGTAGCACCACTTGTCCACTTGTCCACTTGTCTTTGTCCACTTCTCCACTTGGCTCTTTCCTGGGATATGAAACGTGTACCGGAGTGGAGGTTCTTGTCAAGACAGCAGCCCTCAACTTTGGGGTCCCTGTGTCTGGTTGATTTTTTCATTTTCCCAAGGTCAACGCCCATGTGTGGAAGTGCCCTATGCTCTGTGGTTCTGTGTTTTACATGGTTTGGGAAAGAGGATACACTTGTGAAGATTGGCTGTTGGCCATTGACATCCCGCCCATCAGCTTAACAAGGCTCCCTTGACTCCGTGGGCTGTCCTGCCTTTCTGGTTTTTAGACTTTTTTCGCCTGGCCCTTTTGCCCCGGGGGGGGGGGGCGAGAGATTTCTTTGTAGTGCTGATTTGCTCTCCCAGGTTGCTTGGTTGGCCAAAAAGGGCGTATGCGTTTTTTCCTGAATATATTCAGGAAAAAACGCATACGCCCTTTTTGGCCAACCGCATCATTGTCCACGTTCTGGCGCATTTCATGTGCTATCGGGGCCATTCCGATGTACCCGGTGACATCCGTTTCCTGCAATTCTGCCTTGCGTTCAACGCCTCTTCGTAGCCTGACCTCAATATATTTTGGGGCGATAGTTATCGTTTAGAACTCTGCAGGTTTGGGAAGTGCAGTGCCCCTGAGCTCCATTTCCCAAGTCGCTTTTTTGTGAGTGGGACGCAACACGGCTGGATGGCTTCACGCCCTATTGTCGAACCGCGGTGGCTGGCTGAGCCTCTGGTGAATTCTTCTTCGCGATGGGAAATGAGAGTGACATGTGCCCGACCAAACACCTCCAGCGAGTCTCTCATTGGTTCCCCCTCTTTCAGTTCATCCTGCGGACAAATTGCAGACGGTACGAAAGAGGCATGGAAAGGCGCCGAGTCTCCAAGTGGGGAGATTGTTAGTAAGGGGGCCTGAATGGAGAACACGAGCACCAGGAGATGAAAACTTAGGTGGGTTTCAGAAAGCTTTCCCGATCCCACGGTGTAGCATCCGCTGGGTTTCCAATGAGTGCTTTCGCTGTCGGAAGATTGCGTTGAACCTGGAGAGTTGGGACCCATGGAAAGGGGAGCACGCAGGATTCCTTTCAAGGGTCTGCATTTGCTTTCCCAACCTCACCAATCGTCTCAGCCCCAAGAGTGTCCAGCCTTATGTCTTCTGCCGCTGGGGCTGTAGATGTGGTCAATCCTGGTTGCATGCCAGTCCCTGAACGCATTTTGGAAGAATTTCTCTCTGTTTTGCCCTGCTTGTTTCTTCTTTGTGTTGGAAATGTATCCTCAGAATGGGTCTGAGCTGATTTTCCCTGCTGGTTTTAGGCCGCTTTACACACACTTGATGCACTTACACAGAGATATCAAGACTTAGCTTTTAAGATGCTTACTAGTCGGATAGATACTTGTGCGATGAACAGGGTCTGGTGAGTCCAGTTGATTGAGCAAGGAGTAGGTCGTGTCCATTCCATATTCGGTTTTCGGAAGGGTATCTGTGCTCATTTCAAACTCGAGTTTTATGCGTCACCCCACCTCTCCTTTCCCCTGAAGCAGGCATAAGTGTGTTTTCTAAAAGCGTGACTCTGTTCTGTTTGGGGATTCAGTTCATGGGGAGCGATTTTTACATTCCCTCGATAAGTGATATCATAAGTTTCTTTTTTTGTGGGACTGATTTCACTGAGGATGATCGTACCTAAATCCACTCAGGATGCTGCTACCAGCCTCATGACGTGGATTTCATGGCTGAGTGACACTCCATTGGACCTACGTAGCACCACTTGTCCACTTGTCCACTTGTCTTTGTCCACTTCTCCACTTGGCTCTTTCCTGGGATATGAAACGTGTACCGGAGTGGAGGTTCTTGTCAAGACAGCAGCCCTCAACTTTGGGGTCCCTGTGTCTGGTTGATTTTTTCATTTTCCCAAGGTCAACGCCCATGTGTGGAAGTGCCCTATGCTCTGTGGTTCTGTGTTTTACATGGTTTGGGAAAGAGGATACACTTGTGAAGATTGGCTGTTGGCCATTGACATCCCGCCCATCAGCTTAACAAGGCTCCCTTGACTCCGTGGCCTGTCCTGCCTTTCTGGTTTTTAGACTTTTTTCGCCTGACCCTTTTGCCCCCGGGGGGGGGGGCGAGAGATTTCTTTGTAGTGCTGATTTGCTCTCCCAGGTTGCTTGGTTGGCCAAAAAGGGCGTATGCGTTTTTTCCTGAATATATTCAGGAAAAAACGCATACGCCCTTTTTGGCCAACCGCATCATTGTCCACGTTCTGGCGCTTTTCATGTGCTATCGGGGCCATTCCGATGTACCCGTTGACATCCGTTTCCTGCAGTTCTGCCTTGCGTTCAGCGCCTCTTCGTAGCCTGACCTCAATATATTTTGGGGCGATAGTTATCGTTTAGAACTCTGCAGGTTTGGGAAGTGCAGTGCCCCTGAGCTCCATTTCCCAAGTCGCTTTTTTGTGAGTGGGACGCAACACGGCTGGATGGCTTCACGCCCTATTGTCGATCCGGGGTGGCAGGCTGAACCGCTGGTGAATTCTTCTTCGTGATGGGAAATGAGAGTGACATGTGCCCGACCAAACACCTCCAGCGAGTCTCTCATTGGTTCCCCCTCTTGCAGTTCATCCTGCGGACAAATTGCAGACGGTACGAAAGAGGCATGGAAAGGCGCCGAGTCTCCAAGTGGGGAGATTGTTAGTAAGGGGGCCTGAATGGAGAACACGAGAACCAGGAGAGGAAAACTGAGGTGAGTTTCAGAAAGCTTTCCCGATCCCACGGTGTAGCATCCGCTGGGTTTCCAATGAGTGCTTTCGCTGTCGGAAGATTGCGTTGAACCTGGAGAGTTGGGACCCATGGAATGGGGAGCACGCAGGATTCCTTTCAAGGGTCTGCATTTGCTTTCCCAACCTCACCAATCGTCTCAGCCCCAAGAGTGTCCAGCCTTATGTCTTCTGCCGCTGGGGCTGTAGATGTGGTCAATCCTGGTTGCATGCCAGTCCCTGAACGCATTTTGGAAGAATTTCTCTCTGTTTTGCCCTGCTTGTTTCTTCTTTATGTTGGAAATGTATCCTCAGAATGGGTCTGAGCTGATTTTCCCTGCTGGCTTTAGGCCGCTTTACACACACTTGATGCACTTACACAGAGATATCAAGACTTAGCTTTTAAGATGCTTACTAGTCGGATAGATACTTGTGCGATGAACAGGGTCTGGTGAGTCCAGTTGATTGAGCAAGGAGTAGGTCGTGTCCATTCCATATTCGGTTTTCGGAAGGGTATCTGTGCTCATTTCAAACTCGAGTTTTATGCGTCACCGCACCTCACCTTTCCCCTGAAGCAGGCATAAGTGTGTTTTCTAAAAGCGTGACTCTGTTCTGTTTGGGGATTCCGTTCATGGGGAGCGATTTTTACATTCCCTCGATAAGTGATATCATAAGTTTCTTTTTTTGTGGGACTTATTTCACTGAGGATGATCGTACCTAAATCCACTCAGGATGCTGCTACCAGCCTCATGACGTGGATTTCATGGCTGAGTGACACTCCATTGGACCTACGTAGCACCACTTGTCCACTTGACTTTGTCCACTTGTCCACTCGTCTTTGTCCACTTGGCTCTTTCCTGGGATATGAAACGTGTACCGGGGTGGTGGTTCTTGTCAAGACAGCAGCCCTGAACTTTGGGGTCCCTGTGTCTGGTTGATTTTTTCATTTTCCCAAGGTCAACGCCCATGTGTGGAAGTGCCCTATGCTCTGTGGTTCTGTGTTTTACATGGTTTGGGAAAGAGGATACACTTGTGAAGATTGGCTGTTGGCCATTGACATCCCGCCCATCAGTTTAACAAGGCTCCCTTGACTCCATGGGCTGTCCTGCCTTTCTGGTTTTTAGACTTTTTTCGCCTGACCCTTTTGCCCCGGGGGGGGGGCGAGAGATTTCTTTGTAGTGCTGATTTGCTCTCCCAGGTTGCTTGGTTGGCCAAAATGGGCGTATGCGTTTTTTCCTGAATATATTCAGGAAAAAACGCATACGCCCTTTTTGGCCAACCGCATCATTGTCCACGTTCTGGCGCTTTTCATGTGCTATCGGGGCCATTCCGATGTACCCGTTGACATCCGTTTCCTGCAGTTCTGCCTTGCGTTCAGCGCCTCTTCGTAGCCTGACCTCAATATATTTTGGGGCGATAGTTATCATTTAGAACTCTGCAGGTTTGGGAAGTGCAGTGCCCCTGAGCTCCATTTCCCAAGTCGCTTTTTTGTGAGTGGGACGCAACACGGCTGGATGGCTTCACGCCCTATTGTCGATCCGGGGTGGCAGGCTGAACCTCTGGTGAATTCTTCTTCGTGATGGGAAATGAGAGTGACATGTGCCCGACCAAACACCTCCAGCGAGTCTCTCATTGGTTCCCCCTCTTGCAGTTCATCCTGCGGACAAATTGCAGACGGTACGAAAGAGGCATGGAAAGGCGCCGAGTCTCCAAGTGGGGAGATTGTTAGTAAGGGGGCCTGAATGGAGAACACGAGCACCAGGAGATGAAAACTTAGGTGGGTTTCAGAAAGCTTTCCCGATCCCACGGTGTAGCATCCGCTGGGTTTCCAATGAGTGCTTTCGCTGTCGGAAGATTGCGTTGAACCTGGAGAGTTGGGACCCATGGAAAGGGGAGCACGCAGGATTCCTTTCAAGGGTCTGCATTTGCTTTCCCAACCTCACCAATCGTCTCAGACCCAAGAGTGTCCAGCCTTATGTCTTCTGCCGCTGGGGCTGTAGATGTGGTCAATCCTGGTTGCATGTCAGTCCCTGAACGCATTTTGGAAGAATTTCTCTCTGTTTTGCCCTGCTTGTTTCTTCTTTATGTTGGAAATGTATCCTCAGAATGGGTCTGAGCTGATTTTCCCTGCTGGTTTTAGGCCGCTTTACACACACTTGATGCACTTACACAGAGATATCAAGACTTAGCTTTTAAGATGCTTACTAGTCGGATAGATACTTGTGCGATGAACAGGGTCTGGTGAGTCCAGTTGATTGAGCAAGGAGTAGGTCGTGTCCATTCCATATTCGGTTTTCGGAAGGGTATCTGTGCTCATTTCAAACTCGAGTTTTATGCGTCACCCCACCTCTCCTTTCCCCTGAAGCAGGCATAAGTGTGTTTTCTAAAAGCGTGACTCTGTTCTGTTTGGGGATTCCGTTCATGGGGAGCGATTTTTACATTCCCTCGATAAGTGATATCATAAGTTTCTTTTTTTGTGGGACTTATTTCACTGAGGATGATCGTACCTAAATCCACTCAGGATGCTGCTACCAGCCTCATGACGTGGATTTCATGGCTGAGTGACACTCCATTGGACCTACGTAGCACCACTTGTCCACTTGTCCACTTGTCTTTGTCCACTTCTCCACTTGGCTCTTTCCTGGGATATGAAACGTGTACCGGAGTGGAGGTTCTTGTCAAGACAGCAGCCCTCAACTTTGGGGTCCCTGTGTCTGGTTGATTTTTTCATTTTCCCAAGGTCAACGCCCATGTGTGGAAGTGCCCTATGCTCTGTGGTTCTGTGTTTTACATGGTTTGGGAAAGAGGATACACTTGTGAAGATTGGCTGTTGGCCATTGACATCCCGCCCATCAGCTTAACAAGGCTCCCTTGACTCCGTGGCCTGTCCTGCCTTTCTGGTTTTTAGACTTTTTTCGCCTGACCCTTTTGCCCCGGGGGGGGGGGCGAGAGATTTCTTTGTAGTGCTGATTTGCTCTCCCAGGTTGCTTGGTTGGCCAAAAAGGGCGTATGCGTTTTTTCCTGAATATATTCAGGAAAAAACGCATACGCCCTTTTTGGCCAACCGCATCATTGTCCACGTTCTGGCGCTTTTCATGTGCTATCGGGGCCATTCCGATGTACCCGTTGACATCCGTTTCCTGCAGTTCTGCCTTGCGTTCAGCGCCTCTTCGTAGCCTGACCTCAATATATTTTGGGGCGATAGTTATCGTTTAGAACTCTGCAGGTTTGGGAAGTGCAGTGCCCCTGAGCTCCATTTCCCAAGTCGCTTTTTTGTGAGTGGGACGCAACACGGCTGGATGGCTTCACGCCCTATTGTCGATCCGGGGTGGCAGGCTGAACCTCTGGTGAATTCTTCTTCGTGATGGGAAATGAGAGTGACATGTGCCCGACCAAACACCTCCAGCGAGTCTCTCATTGGTTCCCCCTCTTGCAGTTCATCCTGCGGACAAATTGCAGACGGTACGAAAGAGGCATGGAAAGGCGCCGAGTCTCCAAGTGGGGAGATTGTTAGTAAGGGGGCCTGAATGGAGAACACGAGCACCAGGAGATGAAAACTGAGGTGAGTTTCAGAAAGCTTTCCCGATCCCACGGTGTAGCATCCGCTGGGTTTCCAATGAGTGCTTTCGCTGTCGGAAGATTGCGTTGAACCTGGAGAGTTGTGACCCATGGAATGGGGAGCACGCAGGATTCCTTTCAAGGGTCTGCATTTGCTTTCCCAACCTCACCAATCGTCTCAGCCCCAAGAGTGTCCAGCCTTATGTCTTCTGCCGCTGGGGCTGTAGATGTGGTCAATCCTGGTTGCATGCCAGTCCCTGAACGCATTTTGGAAGAATTTCTCTCTGTTTTGCCCTGCTTGTTTCTTCTTTATGTTGGAAATGTATCCTCAGAATGGGTCTGAGCTGATTTTCCCTGCTGGCTTTAGGCCGCTTTACACACACTTGATGCACTTACACAGAGATATCAAGACTTAGCTTTTAAGATGCTTACTAGTCGGATAGATACTTGTGCGATGAACAGGGTCTGGTGAGTCCAGTTGATTGAGCAAGGAGTAGGTCGTGTCCATTCCATATTCGGTTTTCGGAAGGGTATCTGTGCTCATTTCAAACTCGAGTTTTATGCGTCACCGCACCTCACCTTTCCCCTGAAGCAGGCATAAGTGTGTTTTCTAAAAGCGTGACTCTGTTCTGTTTGGGGATTCCGTTCATGGGGAGCGATTTTTACATTCCCTCGATAAGTGATATCATAAGTTTCTTTTTTTGTGGGACTTATTTCACTGAGGATGATCGTACCTAAATCCACTCAGGATGCTGCTACCAGCCTCATGACGTGGATTTCATGGCTGAGTGACACTCCATTGGACCTACGTAGCACCACTTGTCCACTTGACTTTGGCCACTTGTCCACTCGTCTTTGTCCACTTGGCTCTTGCCTGGGATATGAAACGTGTACCGGAGTGGAGGTTCTTGTCAAGACAGCAGCCCTCAACTTTGGGGTCCCTGTGTCTGGTTGATTTTTTCATTTTCCCAAGGTCAACGCCCATGTGTGGAAGTGCCCTATGCTCTGTGGTTCTGTGTTTTACATGGTTTGGGAAAGAGGATACACTTGTGAAGATTGGCTGTTGGCCATTGACATCCCGCCCATCAGCTTAACAAGGCTCCCTTGACTCCGTGGGCTGTCCTGCCTTTCTGGTTTTTAGACTTTTTTCGCCTGACCCTTTTGCCCCGGGGGGGGCGGGGTGAGAGATTTCTTTGTAGTGCTGATTTGCTCTCCCAGGTTGCTTGGTTGGCCAAAAAGGGCGTATGCGTTTTTTCCTGAATATATTCAGGAAAAAACGCATACGCCCTTTTTGGCCAACCGCATCATTGTCCACGTTCTGGCGCTTTTCATGTGCTATCGGGGCCATTCCGATGTACCCGTTGACATCCGTTTCCTGCAGTTCTGCCTTGCGTTCAGCGCCTCTTCGTAGCCTGACCTCAATATATTTTGGGGCGATAGTTATCGTTTAGAACTCTGCAGGTTTGGGAAGTGCAGTGCCCCTGAGCTCCATTTCCCAAGTCGCTTTTTTGTGAGTGGGACGCAACACAGCTGGATGGCTTCACGCCCTATTGTCGATCCGGGGTGGCAGGCTGAACCTCTGGTGAATTCTTCTTCGTGATGGGAAATGAGAGTGACATGTGCCCGACCAAACACCTCCAGCGAGTCTCTCATTGGTTCCCCCTCTTGCAGTTCATCCTGTGGACAAATTGCAGACGGTACGAAAGAGGCATGGAAAGGCGCCGAGTCTCCAAGTGGGGAGATTGTTAGTAAGGGGGCCTGAATGGAGAACACGAGCACCAGGAGAGGAAAACTGAGGTGAGTTTCAGAAAGCTTTCCCGATCCCACGGTGTAGCATCCGCTGGGTTTCCAATGAGTGCTTTCGCTGTCGGAAGATTGCGTTGAACCTGGATAGTTGGGACCCATGGAATGGGGAGCACGCAGGATTCCTTTCAAGGGTCTGCATTTGCTTTCCCAACCTCACCAATCGTCTCAGCCCCAAGAGTGTCCAGCCTTATGTCTTCTGCCGCTGGGGCTGTAGATGTGGTCAATCCTGGTTGCATGTCAGTCCCTGAACGCATTTTGGAAGAATTTCTCTCTGTTTTGCCCTGCTTGTTTCTTCTTTATGTTGGAAATGTATCCTCAGAATGGGTCTGAGCTGATTTTCCCTGCTGGTTTTAGGCCGCTTTACACACACTTGATGCACTTACACAGAGATATCAAGACTTAGCTTTTAAGATGCTTACTAGTCGGATAGATACTTGTGCGATGAACAGGGTCTGGTGAGTCCAGTTGATTGAGCAAGGAGTAGGTCGTGTCCATTCCATATTCGGTTTTCGGAAGGGTATCTGTGCTCATTTCAAACTCGAGTTTTATGCGTCACCCCACCTCACCTTTCCCCTGAAGCAGGCATAAGTGTGTTTTCTAAAAGCGTGACTCTGTTCTGTTTGGGGATTCCGTTCATGGGGAGCGATTTTTACATTCCCTCGATAAGTGATATCATAAGTTTCTTTTTTTGTGGGACTTATTTCACTGAGGATGATCGTACCTAAATCCACTCAGGATGCTGCTACCAGCCTCATGACGTGGATTTCATGGCTGAGTGACACTCCATTGGACCTACGTAGCACCACTTGTCCACTTGTCCACTTGTCTTTGTCCACTTGTCCACTCGTCTTTGTCCACTTGGCTCTTTCCTGGGATATGAAACGTGTACCGGAGTGGAGGTTCTTGTCAAGACAGCAGCCCTCAACTTTGGGGTCCCTGTGTCTGGTTGATTTTTTCATTTTCCCAAGGTCAACGCCCATGTGTGGAAGTGCCCTATGCTCTGTGGTTCTGTGTTTTACATGGTTTGGGAAAGAGGATACACTTGTGAAGATTGGCTGTTGGCCATTGACATCCCGCCCATCAGCTTAACAAGGCTCCCTTGACTCCGTGGGCTGTCCTGCCTTTCTGGTTTTTAGACTTTTTTCGCCTGACCCTTTTGCCCCGGGGGGGGCGGGGTGAGAGATTTCTTTGTAGTGCTGATTTGCTCTCCCAGGTTGCTTGGTTGGCCAAAAAGGGCGTATGCGTTTTTTCCTGAATATATTCAGGAAAAAACGCATACGCCCTTTTTGGCCAACCGCATCATTGTCCACGTTCTGGCGCTTTTCATGTGCTATCGGGGCCATTCCGATGTACCCGTTGACATCCGTTTCCTGCAGTTCTGCCTTGCGTTCAGCGCCTCTTCGTAGCCTGACCTCAATATATTTTGGGGCGATAGTTATCGTTTAGAACTCTGCAGGTTTGGGAAGTGCAGTGCCCCTGAGCTCCATTTCCCAAGTCGCTTTTTTGTGAGTGGGACGCAACACGGCTGGATGTCTTCACGCCCTATTGTCGATCCGGGGTGGCAGGCTGAACCTCTGGTGAATTCTTCTTCGTGATGGGAAATGAGAGTGACATGTGCCCGACCAAACACCTCCAGCGAGTCTCTCATTGGTTCCCCCTCTTGCAGTTCATCCTGCGGACAAATTGCAGACGGTACGAAAGAGGCATGGAAAGGCGCCGAGTCTCCAAGTGGGGAGATTGTTAGTAAGGGGGCTTGAATGGAGAACACGAGCACCAGGAGAGGAAAACTGAGGTGAGTTTCAGAAAGCTTTCCCGATCCCACGGTGTAGCATCCGCTGGGTTTCCAATGAGTGCTTTCGCTGTCGGAAGATTGCGTTGAACCTGGAGAGTTGTGACCCATGGAATGGGGAGCACGCAGGATTCCTTTCAAGGGTCTGCATTTGCTTTCCCAACCTCACCAATCGTCTCAGCCCCAAGAGTGTCCAGCCTTATGTCTTCTGCCGCTGGGGCTGTAGATGTGGTCAATCCTGGTTGCATGCCAGTCCCTGAACGCATTTTGGAAGAATTTCTCTCTGTTTTGCCCTGCTTGTTTCTTCTTTATGTTGGAAATGTATCCTCAGAATGGGTCTGAGCTGATTTTCCCTGCTGGCTTTAGGCCGCTTTACACACACTTGATGCACTTACACAGAGATATCAAGACTTAGCTTTTAAGATGCTTACTAGTCGGATAGATACTTGTGCGATGAACAGGGTCTGGTGAGTCCAGTTGATTGAGCAAGGAGTAGGTCGTGTCCATTCCATATTCGGTTTTCGGAAGGGTATCTGTGCTCATTTCAAACTCGAGTTTTATGCGTCACCGCACCTCACCTTTCCCCTGAAGCAGGCATAAGTGTGTTTTCTAAAAGCGTGACTCTGTTCTGTTTGGGGATTCCGTTCATGGGGAGCGATTTTTACATTCCCTCGATAAGTGATATCATAAGTTTCTTTTTTTGTGGGACTTATTTCACTGAGGATGATCGTACCTAAATCCACTCAGGATGCTGCTACCAGCCTCATGACGTGGATTTCATGGCTGAGTGACACTCCATTGGACCTACGTAGCACCACTTGTCCACTTGACTTTGTCCACTTGTCCACTCGTCTTTGTCCACTTGGCTCTTTCCTGGGATATGAAACGTGTACCGGGGTGGTGGTTCTTGTCAAGACAGCAGCCCTGAACTTTGGGGTCCCTGTGTCTGGTTGATTTTTTCATTTTCCCAAGGTCAACGCCCATGTGTGGAAGTGCCCTATGCTCTGTGGTTCTGTGTTTTACATGGTTTGGGAAAGAGGATACACTTGTGAAGATTGGCTGTTGGCCATTGACATCCCGCCCATCAGTTTAACAAGGCTCCCTTGACTCCATGGGCTGTCCTGCCTTTCTGGTTTTTAGACTTTTTTCGCCTGACCCTTTTGCCCCGGGGGGGGGGCGAGAGATTTCTTTGTAGTGCTGATTTGCTCTCCCAGGTTGCTTGGTTGGCCAAAATGGGCGTATGCGTTTTTTCCTGAATATATTCAGGAAAAAACGCATACGCCCTTTTTGGCCAACCGCATCATTGTCCACGTTCTGGCGCTTTTCATGTGCTATCGGGGCCATTCCGATGTACCCGTTGACATCCGTTTCCTGCAGTTCTGCCTTGCGTTCAGCGCCTCTTCGTAGCCTGACCTCAATATATTTTGGGGCGATAGTTATCATTTAGAACTCTGCAGGTTTGGGAAGTGCAGTGCCCCTGAGCTCCATTTCCCAAGTCGCTTTTTTGTGAGTGGGACGCAACACGGCTGGATGGCTTCACGCCCTATTGTCGATCCGGGGTGGCAGGCTGAACCTCTGGTGAATTCTTCTTCGTGATGGGAAATGAGAGTGACATGTGCCCGACCAAACACCTCCAGCGAGTCTCTCATTGGTTCCCCCTCTTGCAGTTCATCCTGCGGACAAATTGCAGACGGTACGAAAGAGGCATGGAAAGGCGCCGAGTCTCCAAGTGGGGAGATTGTTAGTAAGGGGGCCTGAATGGAGAACACGAGCACCAGGAGATGAAAACTTAGGTGGGTTTCAGAAAGCTTTCCCGATCCCACGGTGTAGCATCCGCTGGGTTTCCAATGAGTGCTTTCGCTGTCGGAAGATTGCGTTGAACCTGGAGAGTTGGGACCCATGGAAAGGGGAGCACGCAGGATTCCTTTCAAGGGTCTGCATTTGCTTTCCCAACCTCACCAATCGTCTCAGACCCAAGAGTGTCCAGCCTTATGTCTTCTGCCGCTGGGGCTGTAGATGTGGTCAATCCTGGTTGCATGTCAGTCCCTGAACGCATTTTGGAAGAATTTCTCTCTGTTTTGCCCTGCTTGTTTCTTCTTTATGTTGGAAATGTATCCTCAGAATGGGTCTGAGCTGATTTTCCCTGCTGGTTTTAGGCCGCTTTACACACACTTGATGCACTTACACAGAGATATCAAGACTTAGCTTTTAAGATGCTTACTAGTCGGATAGATACTTGTGCGATGAACAGGGTCTGGTGAGTCCAGTTGATTGAGCAAGGAGTAGGTCGTGTCCATTCCATATTCGGTTTTCGGAAGGGTATCTGTGCTCATTTCAAACTCGAGTTTTATGCGTCACCCCACCTCTCCTTTCCCCTGAAGCAGGCATAAGTGTGTTTTCTAAAAGCGTGACTCTGTTCTGTTTGGGGATTCCGTTCATGGGGAGCGATTTTTACATTCCCTCGATAAGTGATATCATAAGTTTCTTTTTTTGTGGGACTTATTTCACTGAGGATGATCGTACCTAAATCCACTCAGGATGCTGCTACCAGCCTCATGACGTGGATTTCATGGCTGAGTGACACTCCATTGGACCTACGTAGCACCACTTGTCCACTTGTCCACTTGTCTTTGTCCACTTCTCCACTTGGCTCTTTCCTGGGATATGAAACGTGTACCGGAGTGGAGGTTCTTGTCAAGACAGCAGCCCTCAACTTTGGGGTCCCTGTGTCTGGTTGATTTTTTCATTTTCCCAAGGTCAACGCCCATGTGTGGAAGTGCCCTATGCTCTGTGGTTCTGTGTTTTACATGGTTTGGGAAAGAGGATACACTTGTGAAGATTGGCTGTTGGCCATTGACATCCCGCCCATCAGCTTAACAAGGCTCCCTTGACTCCGTGGCCTGTCCTGCCTTTCTGGTTTTTAGACTTTTTTCGCCTGACCCTTTTGCCCCGGGGGGGGGGGCGAGAGATTTCTTTGTAGTGCTGATTTGCTCTCCCAGGTTGCTTGGTTGGCCAAAAAGGGCGTATGCGTTTTTTCCTGAATATATTCAGGAAAAAACGCATACGCCCTTTTTGGCCAACCGCATCATTGTCCACGTTCTGGCGCTTTTCATGTGCTATCGGGGCCATTCCGATGTACCCGTTGACATCCGTTTCCTGCAGTTCTGCCTTGCGTTCAGCGCCTCTTCGTAGCCTGACCTCAATATATTTTGGGGCGATAGTTATCGTTTAGAACTCTGCAGGTTTGGGAAGTGCAGTGCCCCTGAGCTCCATTTCCCAAGTCGCTTTTTTGTGAGTGGGACGCAACACGGCTGGATGGCTTCACGCCCTATTGTCGATCCGGGGTGGCAGGCTGAACCTCTGGTGAATTCTTCTTCGTGATGGGAAATGAGAGTGACATGTGCCCGACCAAACACCTCCAGCGAGTCTCTCATTGGTTCCCCCTCTTGCAGTTCATCCTGCGGACAAATTGCAGACGGTACGAAAGAGGCATGGAAAGGCGCCGAGTCTCCAAGTGGGGAGATTGTTAGTAAGGGGGCCTGAATGGAGAACACGAGCACCAGGAGATGAAAACTGAGGTGAGTTTCAGAAAGCTTTCCCGATCCCACGGTGTAGCATCCGCTGGGTTTCCAATGAGTGCTTTCGCTGTCGGAAGATTGCGTTGAACCTGGAGAGTTGTGACCCATGGAATGGGGAGCACGCAGGATTCCTTTCAAGGGTCTGCATTTGCTTTCCCAACCTCACCAATCGTCTCAGCCCCAAGAGTGTCCAGCCTTATGTCTTCTGCCGCTGGGGCTGTAGATGTGGTCAATCCTGGTTGCATGCCAGTCCCTGAACGCATTTTGGAAGAATTTCTCTCTGTTTTGCCCTGCTTGTTTCTTCTTTATGTTGGAAATGTATCCTCAGAATGGGTCTGAGCTGATTTTCCCTGCTGGCTTTAGGCCGCTTTACACACACTTGATGCACTTACACAGAGATATCAAGACTTAGCTTTTAAGATGCTTACTAGTCGGATAGATACTTGTGCGATGAACAGGGTCTGGTGAGTCCAGTTGATTGAGCAAGGAGTAGGTCGTGTCCATTCCATATTCGGTTTTCGGAAGGGTATCTGTGCTCATTTCAAACTCGAGTTTTATGCGTCACCGCACCTCACCTTTCCCCTGAAGCAGGCATAAGTGTGTTTTCTAAAAGCGTGACTCTGTTCTGTTTGGGGATTCCGTTCATGGGGAGCGATTTTTACATTCCCTCGATAAGTGATATCATAAGTTTCTTTTTTTGTGGGACTTATTTCACTGAGGATGATCGTACCTAAATCCACTCAGGATGCTGCTACCAGCCTCATGACGTGGATTTCATGGCTGAGTGACACTCCATTGGACCTACGTAGCACCACTTGTCCACTTGACTTTGGCCACTTGTCCACTCGTCTTTGTCCACTTGGCTCTTGCCTGGGATATGAAACGTGTACCGGAGTGGAGGTTCTTGTCAAGACAGCAGCCCTCAACTTTGGGGTCCCTGTGTCTGGTTGATTTTTTCATTTTCCCAAGGTCAACGCCCATGTGTGGAAGTGCCCTATGCTCTGTGGTTCTGTGTTTTACATGGTTTGGGAAAGAGGATACACTTGTGAAGATTGGCTGTTGGCCATTGACATCCCGCCCATCAGCTTAACAAGGCTCCCTTGACTCCGTGGGCTGTCCTGCCTTTCTGGTTTTTAGACTTTTTTCGCCTGACCCTTTTGCCCCGGGGGGGGCGGGGTGAGAGATTTCTTTGTAGTGCTGATTTGCTCTCCCAGGTTGCTTGGTTGGCCAAAAAGGGCGTATGCGTTTTTTCCTGAATATATTCAGGAAAAAACGCATACGCCCTTTTTGGCCAACCGCATCATTGTCCACGTTCTGGCGCTTTTCATGTGCTATCGGGGCCATTCCGATGTACCCGTTGACATCCGTTTCCTGCAGTTCTGCCTTGCGTTCAGCGCCTCTTCGTAGCCTGACCTCAATATATTTTGGGGCGATAGTTATCGTTTAGAACTCTGCAGGTTTGGGAAGTGCAGTGCCCCTGAGCTCCATTTCCCAAGTCGCTTTTTTGTGAGTGGGACGCAACACAGCTGGATGGCTTCACGCCCTATTGTCGATCCGGGGTGGCAGGCTGAACCTCTGGTGAATTCTTCTTCGTGATGGGAAATGAGAGTGACATGTGCCCGACCAAACACCTCCAGCGAGTCTCTCATTGGTTCCCCCTCTTGCAGTTCATCCTGTGGACAAATTGCAGACGGTACGAAAGAGGCATGGAAAGGCGCCGAGTCTCCAAGTGGGGAGATTGTTAGTAAGGGGGCCTGAATGGAGAACACGAGCACCAGGAGAGGAAAACTGAGGTGAGTTTCAGAAAGCTTTCCCGATCCCACGGTGTAGCATCCGCTGGGTTTCCAATGAGTGCTTTCGCTGTCGGAAGATTGCGTTGAACCTGGATAGTTGGGACCCATGGAATGGGGAGCACGCAGGATTCCTTTCAAGGGTCTGCATTTGCTTTCCCAACCTCACCAATCGTCTCAGCCCCAAGAGTGTCCAGCCTTATGTCTTCTGCCGCTGGGGCTGTAGATGTGGTCAATCCTGGTTGCATGTCAGTCCCTGAACGCATTTTGGAAGAATTTCTCTCTGTTTTGCCCTGCTTGTTTCTTCTTTATGTTGGAAATGTATCCTCAGAATGGGTCTGAGCTGATTTTCCCTGCTGGTTTTAGGCCGCTTTACACACACTTGATGCACTTACACAGAGATATCAAGACTTAGCTTTTAAGATGCTTACTAGTCGGATAGATACTTGTGCGATGAACAGGGTCTGGTGAGTCCAGTTGATTGAGCAAGGAGTAGGTCGTGTCCATTCCATATTCGGTTTTCGGAAGGGTATCTGTGCTCATTTCAAACTCGAGTTTTATGCGTCACCCCACCTCACCTTTCCCCTGAAGCAGGCATAAGTGTGTTTTCTAAAAGCGTGACTCTGTTCTGTTTGGGGATTCCGTTCATGGGGAGCGATTTTTACATTCCCTCGATAAGTGATATCATAAGTTTCTTTTTTTGTGGGACTTATTTCACTGAGGATGATCGTACCTAAATCCACTCAGGATGCTGCTACCAGCCTCATGACGTGGATTTCATGGCTGAGTGACACTCCATTGGACCTACGTAGCACCACTTGTCCACTTGTCCACTTGTCTTTGTCCACTTGTCCACTCGTCTTTGTCCACTTGGCTCTTTCCTGGGATATGAAACGTGTACCGGAGTGGAGGTTCTTGTCAAGACAGCAGCCCTCAACTTTGGGGTCCCTGTGTCTGGTTGATTTTTTCATTTTCCCAAGGTCAACGCCCATGTGTGGAAGTGCCCTATGCTCTGTGGTTCTGTGTTTTACATGGTTTGGGAAAGAGGATACACTTGTGAAGATTGGCTGTTGGCCATTGACATCCCGCCCATCAGCTTAACAAGGCTCCCTTGACTCCGTGGGCTGTCCTGCCTTTCTGGTTTTTAGACTTTTTTCGCCTGACCCTTTTGCCCCGGGGGGGGCGGGGTGAGAGATTTCTTTGTAGTGCTGATTTGCTCTCCCAGGTTGCTTGGTTGGCCAAAAAGGGCGTATGCGTTTTTTCCTGAATATATTCAGGAAAAAACGCATACGCCCTTTTTGGCCAACCGCATCATTGTCCACGTTCTGGCGCTTTTCATGTGCTATCGGGGCCATTCCGATGTACCCGTTGACATCCGTTTCCTGCAGTTCTGCCTTGCGTTCAGCGCCTCTTCGTAGCCTGACCTCAATATATTTTGGGGCGATAGTTATCGTTTAGAACTCTGCAGGTTTGGGAAGTGCAGTGCCCCTGAGCTCCATTTCCCAAGTCGCTTTTTTGTGAGTGGGACGCAACACGGCTGGATGTCTTCACGCCCTATTGTCGATCCGGGGTGGCAGGCTGAACCTCTGGTGAATTCTTCTTCGTGATGGGAAATGAGAGTGACATGTGCCCGACCAAACACCTCCAGCGAGTCTCTCATTGGTTCCCCCTCTTGCAGTTCATCCTGCGGACAAATTGCAGACGGTACGAAAGAGGCATGGAAAGGCGCCGAGTCTCCAAGTGGGGAGATTGTTAGTAAGGGGGCTTGAATGGAGAACACGAGCACCAGGAGAGGAAAACTGAGGTGAGTTTCAGAAAGCTTTCCCGATCCCACGGTGTAGCATCCGCTGGGTTTCCAATGAGTGCTTTCGCTGTCGGAAGATTGCGTTGAACCTGGAGAGTTGTGACCCATGGAATGGGGAGCACGCAGGATTCCTTTCAAGGGTCTGCATTTGCTTTCCCAACCTCACCAATCGTCTCAGCCCCAAGAGTGTCCAGCCTTATGTCTTCTGCCGCTGGGGCTGTAGATGTGGTCAATCCTGGTTGCATGCCAGTCCCTGAACGCATTTTGGAAGAATTTCTCTCTGTTTTGCCCTGCTTGTTTCTTCTTTATGTTGGAAATGTATCCTCAGAATGGGTCTGAGCTGATTTTCCCTGCTGGCTTTAGGCCGCTTTACACACACTTGATGCACTTACACAGAGATATCAAGACTTAGCTTTTAAGATGCTTACTAGTCGGATAGATACTTGTGCGATGAACAGGGTCTGGTGAGTCCAGTTGATTGAGCAAGGAGTAGGTCGTGTCCATTCCATATTCGGTTTTCGGAAGGGTATCTGTGCTCATTTCAAACTCGAGTTTTATGCGTCACCGCACCTCACCTTTCCCCTGAAGCAGGCATAAGTGTGTTTTCTAAAAGCGTGACTCTGTTCTGTTTGGGGATTCCGTTCATGGGGAGCGATTTTTACATTCCCTCGATAAGTGATATCATAAGTTTCTTTTTTTGTGGGACTTATTTCACTGAGGATGATCGTACCTAAATCCACTCAGGATGCTGCTACCAGCCTCATGACGTGGATTTCATGGCTGAGTGACACTCCATTGGACCTACGTAGCACCACTTGTCCACTTGTCCACTTGTCTTTGTCCACTTGTCCACTCGTCTTTGTCCACTTGGCTCTTTCCTGGGATATGAAACGTGTACCGGAGTGGAGGTTCTTGTCAAGACAGCAGCCCTCAACTTTGGGGTCCCTGTGTCTGGTTGATTTTTTCATTTTCCCAAGGTCAACGCCCATGTGTGGAAGTGCCCTATGCTCTGTGGTTCTGTGTTTTACATGGTTTGGGAAAGAGGATACACTTGTGAAGATTGGCTGTTGGCCATTGACATCCCGCCCATCAGCTTAACAAGGCTCCCTTGACTCCGTGGGCTGTCCTGCCTTTCTGGTTTTTAGACTTTTTTCGCCTGGCCTTTTTGCCCCGGGGGGGGGGGGGGCGAGAGATTTCTTTGTAGTGCTGATTTGCTCTCCCAGGTTGCTTGGTTGGCCAAAAAGGGCGTATGCGTTTTTTCCTGAATATATTCAGGAAAAAACGCATACGCCCTTTTTGGCCAACCGCATCATTGTCCACGTTCTGGCGCTTTTCATGTGCTATCGGGGCCATTCCGATGTACCCGTTGACATCCGTTTCCTGCAGTTCTGCCTTGCGTTCAGCGCCTCTTCGTAGCCTGCGCTCAATATATTTTGGGGCGATAGTTATCGTTTAGAACTCTGCAGGTTTGGGAAGTGCAGGGCCCCTGAGCTCCATTTCCCAAGTCGCTTTTTTGTGAGTGGGACGCAACACGGCTGGATGGCTTCACGCCCTATTGTCGATCCGCGGTGGCAGGCTGAACCGCTGGTGAATTCTTCTTCGTGATGGGAAATGAGAGTGACATGTGCCCGACCAAACACCTCCAGCGAGTCTCTCATTGGTTCCCCCTCTTGCAGTTCATCCTGCGGACAAATTGCAGACGGTACGAAAGAGGCATGGAAAGGCGCCGAGTCTCCAAGTGGGGAGATTGTTAGTAAGGGGGCCTGAATGGAGAACACGAGCACCAGGAGAGGAAAACTGAGGTGAGTTTCAGAAAGCTTTCCCGATCCCACGGTGTAGCATCCGCTGGGTTTCCAATGAGTGCTTTCGCTGTCGGAAGATTTCGTTGAACCTGGAGAGTTGGGAGCCATGGAATGGGGAGCACGCAGGATTCCTTTCAAGGGTCTGCATTTGCTTTCCCAACCTCACCAATCGTCTCAGCCCCAAGAGTGTCCAGCCTTATGTCTTCTGCCGCTGGGGCTGTAGATGTGGTCAATCCTGGTTGCATGCCAGTCCCTGAACGCATTTTGGAAGAATTTCTCTCTGTTTTGCCCTGCTTGTTTCTTCTTTGTGTTGGAAATGTATCCTCAGAATGGGTCTGAGCTGATTTTCCCTGCTGGTTTTAGGCCGCTTTACACACACTTGATGCACTTACACAGAGATATCAAGACTTAGCTTTTAAGATGCTTACTAGTCGGATAGATACTTGTGCGATGAACAGGGTCTGGTGAGTCCAGTTGATTGAGCAAGGAGTAGGTCGTGTCCATTCCATATTCGGTTTTCGGAAGGTTATCTGTGCTCATTTCAAACTCGAGTTTTATGCGTCACCGCACCTCACCTTTCCCCTGAAGCAGGCATAAGTGTGTTTTCTAAAAGCGTGACTCTGTTCTGTTTGGGGATTCCGTTCATGGGGAGCGATTTTTACATTCCCTCGATAAGTGATATCATAAGTTTCTTTTTTTGTGGGACTGATTTCACTGAGGATGATCGTACCTAAATCCACTCAGGATGCTGCTACCAGCCTCATGACGTGGATTTCATGGCTGAGTGACACTCCATTGGACCTACGTAGCACCACTTGTCCACTTGTCCACTTGTCTTTGTCCACTTGTCCACTCGTCTTTGTCCACTTGGCTCTTTCCTGGGATATGAAACGTGTACCGGAGTGGAGGTTCTTGTCAAGACAGCAGCCCTCAACTTTGGGGTCCCTGTGTCTGGTTGATTTTTTCATTTTCCCAAGGTCAACGCCCATGTGTGGAAGTGCCCTATGCTCTGTGGTTCTGTGTTTTACATGGTTTGGGAAAGAGGATACACTTGTGAAGATTGGCTGTTGGCCATTGACATCCCGCCCATCAGCTTAACAAGGCTCCCTTGACTCCGTGGGCTGTCCTGCCTTTCTGGTTTTTAGACTTTTTTCGCCTGGCCCTTTTGCCCCGGGGGGGGTGGGGGGCGAGAGATTTCTTTGTAGTGCTGATTTGCTCTCCCAGGTTGCTTGGTTGGCCAAAAAGGGCGTATGCGTTTTTTCCTGAATATATTCAGGAAAAAACGCATACGCCCTTTTTGGCCAACCGCATCATTGTCCACGTTCTGGCGCTTTTCATGTGCTATCGGGGCCATTCCGATGTACCCGTTGACATCCGTTTCCTGCAGTTCTGCCTTGCGTTCAGCGCCTCTTCGTAGCCTGCGCTCAATATATTTTGGGGCGATAGTTATCGTTTAGAACTCTGCAGGTTTGGGAAGTGCAGGGCCCCTGAGCTCCATTTCCCAAGTCGCTTTTTTGTGAGTGGGACGCAACACGGCTGGATGGCTTCACGCCCTATTGTCGATCCGCGGTTGCAGGCTGAACCGCTGGTGAATTCTTCTTCGTGATGGGAAATGAGAGTGACATGTGCCCGACCAAACACCTCCAGCGAGTCTCTCATTGGTTCCCCCTCTTGCAGTTCATCCTGCGGACAAATTGCAGACGGTACGAAAGAGGCATGGAAAGGCGCCGAGTCTCCATGTGGGGAGATTGTTAGTAAGGGGGCCTGAATGGAGAACACGAGCACCAGGAGAGGAAAACTGAGGTGAGTTTCAGAAAGCTTTCCCGATCCCACGGTGTAGCATCCGCTGGGTTTCCAATGAGTGCTTTCGCTGTCGGAAGATTGCGTTGAACCTGGAGAGTTGGGAGCCATGGAATGGGGAGCACGTAGGATTCCTTTCAAGGGTCTGCATTTGCTTTCCCAACCTCACCAATCGTCTCAGCCCCAAGAGTGTCCAGCCTTATGTCTTCTGCCGCTGGGGCTGTAGATGTGGTCAATCCTGGTTGCATGCCAGTCCCTGAACGCATTTTGGAAGAATTTCTCTCTGTTTTGCCCTGCTTGTTTCTTCTTTGTGTTGGAAATGTATCCTCAGAATGGGTCTGAGCTGATTTTCCCTGCTGGTTTTAGGCCGCTTTACACACACTTGATGCACTTACACAGAGATATCAAGACTTAGCTTTTAAGATGCTTACTAGTCGGATAGATACTTGTGCGATGAACAGGGTCTGGTGAGTCCAGTTGATTGAGCAAGGAGTAGGTCGTGTCCATTCCATATTCGGTTTTCGGAAGGGTATCTGTGCTCATTTCAAACTCGAGTTTTATGCGTCACCGCACCTCACCTTTCCCCTGAAGCAGGCATAAGTGTGTTTTCTAAAAGCGTGACTCTGTTCTGTTTGGGGATTCCGTTCATGGGGAGCGATTTTTACATTCCCTCGATAAGTGATATCATAAGTTTCTTTTTTTGTGGGACTGATTTCACTGAGGATGATCGTACCTAAATCCACTCAGGATGCTGCTACCAGCCTCATGACGTGGATTTCATGGCTGAGTGACACTCCATTGGACCTACGTAGCACCACTTGTCCACTTGTCCACTTGTCTTTGTCCACTTGTCCACTCGTCTTTGTCCACTTGGCTCTTTCCTGGGATATGAAACGTGTACCGGAGTGGAGGTTCTTGTCAAGACAGCAGCCCTCAACTTTGGGGTCCCTGTGTCTGGTTGATTTTTTCATTTTCCCAAGGTCAACGCCCATGTGTGGAAGTGCCCTATGCTCTGTGGTTCTGTGTTTTACATGGTTTGGGAAAGAGGATACACTTGTGAAGATTGGCTGTTGGCCATTGACATCCCGCCCATCAGCTTAACAAGGCTCCCTTGACTCCGTGGGCTGTCCTGCCTTTCTGGTTTTTAGACTTTTTTCGCCTGGCCCTTTTGCCCCGGGGGGGGGGGGCGAGAGATTTCTTTGTAGTGCTGATTTGCTCTCCCAGGTTGCTTGGTTGGCCAAAAAGGGCGTATGCGTCACGCCCTTTTTGGCCAACCGCATCATTGTCCACGTTCTGGCGCATTTCATGTGCTATCGGGGCCATTCCGATGTACCCGTTGACATCCGTTTCCTGCAGTTCTGCCTTGCGTTCAACGCCTCTTCGTAGCCTGACCTCAATATATTTTGGGGCGATAGTTATCGTTTAGAACTCTGCAGGTTTGGGAAGTGCAGTGCCCCTGAGCTCCATTTCCCAAGTCGCTTTTTTGTGAGTGGGACGCAACACGGCTGGATGGCTTCACGCCCTATTGTCGATCCGCGGTTGCAGGCTGAGCCTCTGGTGAATTCTTCTTCGCGATGGGAAATGAGAGTGACATGTGCCCGACCAAACACCTCCAGCGAGTCTCTCATTGGTTCCCCCTCTTGCAGTTCATCCTGCGGACAAATTGCAGACGGTACGAAAGAGGCATGGAAAGGCGCCGAGTCTCCAAGTGGGGAGATTGTTAGTAAGGGGGCCTGAATGGAGAACACGAGCACCAGGAGATGAAAACTGAGGTGAGTTTCAGAAAGCTTTCCCGATCCCACGGTGTAGCATCCGCTGGGTTTCCAATGAGTGCTTTCGCTGTCGGAAGATTGCGTTGAACCTGGAGAGTTGGGACCCATGGAATGGGGAGCACGCAGGATTCCTTTCAAGGGTCTGCATTTGCTTTCCCAACCTCACCAATCGTCTCAGCCCCAAGAGTGTCCAGCCTTATGTCTTCTGCCGCTGGGGCTGTAGATGTGGTCAATGCCAGTCCCTGAACGCATTTTGGAAGAATTTCTCTCTGTTTTGCCCTGCTTGTTTCTTCTTTATGTTGGAAATGTATCCTCAGAATGGGTCTGAGCTGATTTTCCCTGCTGGTTTTAGGCCGCTTTACACACACTTGATGCACTTACACAGAGATATCAAGACTTAGCTTTTAAGATGCTTACTAGTCGGATAGATACTTGTGCGATGAACAGGGTCTGGTGAGTCCAGTTGATTGAGCAAGGAGTAGGTCGTGTCCATTCCATATTCGGTTTTCGGAAGGGTATCTGTGCTCACTTCAAACTCGAGTTTTATGCGTCACCCCACCTCACCTTTCCCCTGAAGCAGGCATAAGTGTGTTTTCTAAAAGCGTGACTCTGTTCTGTTTGGGGATTCAGTTCATGGGGAGCGATTTTTACATTCCCTCGATAAGTGATATCATAAGTTTCTTTTTTTGTGGGACTGATTTCACTGAGGATGATCGTACCTAAATCCACTCAGGATGCTGCTACCAGCCTCATGACGTGGATTTCATGGCTGAGTGACACTCCATTGGACCTACGTAGCACCACTTGTCCACTTGTCCACTTGTCTTTGTCCACTTCTCCACTTGGCTCTTTCCTGGGATATGAAACGTGTACCGGAGTGGAGGTTCTTGTCAAGACAGCAGCCCTCAACTTTGGGGTCCCTGTGTCTGGTTGATTTTTTCATTTTCCCAAGGTCAACGCCCATGTGTGGAAGTGCCCTATGCTCTGTGGTTCTGTGTTTTACATGGTTTGGGAAAGAGGATACACTTGTGAAGATTGGCTGTTGGCCATTGACATCCCGTCCATCAGCTTAACAAGGCTCCCTTGACTCCGTGGGCTGTCCTGCCTTTCTGGTTTTTAGACTTTTTTCGCCTGGCCCTTTTGCCCCGGGGGGGGGGCGAGAGATTTCTTTGTAGTGCTGATTTGCTCTCCCAGGTTGCTTGGTTGGCCAAAAAGGGCGTATGCGTCACGCCCTTTTTGGCCAACCGCATCATTGTCCACGTTCTGGCGCATTTCATGTGCTATCGGGGCCATTCCGATGTACCCGGTGACATCCGTTTCCTGCAATTCTGCCTTGCGTTCAACGCCTCTTCGTAGCCTGACCTCAATATATTTTGGGGCGATAGTTATCGTTTAGAACTCTGCAGGTTTGGGAAGTGCAGTGCCCCTGAGCTCCATTTCCCAAGTCGCTTTTTTGTGAGTGGGACGCAACACGGCTGGATGGCTTCACGCCCTATTGTCGATCCGCGGTGGCTGGCTGAGCCTCTGGTGAATTCTTCTTCGCGATGGGAAATGAGAGTGACATGTGCCCGACCAAACACCTCCAGCGAGTCTCTCATTGGTTCCCCCTCTTGCAGTTCATCCTGCGGACAAATTGCAGACGGTACGAAAGAGGCATGGAAAGGCGCCGAGTCTCCAAGTGGGGAGATTGTTAGTAAGGGGGCCTGAATGGAGAACACGAGCACCAGGAGATGAAAACTGAGGTGAGTTTCAGAAAGCTTTGCCGATCCCACGGTGTAGCATCCGCTGGGTTTCCAATGAGTGCTTTCGCTGTCGGAAGATTGCGTTGAACCTGGAGAGTTGGGACCCATGGAAAGGGGAGCACGCAGGATTCCTTTCAAGGGTCTGCATTTGCTTTCCCAACCTCACCAATCGTCTCAGCCCCAAGAGTGTCCAGCCTTATGTCTTCTGCCGCTGGGGCTGTAGATGTGGTCAATCCTGGTTGCATGCCAGTCCCTGAACGCATTTTGGAAGAATTTCTCTCTGTTTTGCCCTGCTTGTTTCTTCTTTGTGTTGGAAATGTATCCTCAGAATGGGTCTGAGCTGATTTTCCCTGCTGGTTTTAGGCCGCTTTACACACACTTGATGCACTTACACAGAGATATCAAGACTTAGCTTTTAAGATGCTTACTAGTCGGATAGATACTTGTGCGATGAACAGGGTCTGGTGAGTCCAGTTGATTGAGCAAGGAGTAGGTCGTGTCCATTCCATATTCGGTTTTCGGAAGGGTATCTGTGCACATTTCAAACTCGAGTTTTATGCGTCACCCCACCTCTCCTTTCCCCTGAAGCAGGCATAAGTGTGTTTTCTAAAAGCGTGACTCTGTTCTGTTTGGGGATTCAGTTCATGGGGAGCGATTTTTACATTCCCTCGATAAGTGATATCATAAGTTTCTTTTTTTGTGGGACTTATTTCACTGAGGATGATCGTACCTAAATCCACTCAGGATGCTGCTACCAGCCTCATGACGTGGATTTCATGGCTGAGTGACACTCCATTGGACCTACGTAGCACCACTTGTCCACTTGTCCACTTGTCTTTGTCCACTTCTCCACTTGGCTCTTTCCTGGGATATGAAACGTGTACCGGAGTGGAGGTTCTTGTCAAGACAGCAGCCCTCAACTTTGGGGTCCCTGTGTCTGGTTGATTTTTTCATTTTCCCAAGGTCAACGCCCATGTGTGGAAGTGCCCTATGCTCTGTGGTTCTGTGTTTTACATGGTTTGGGAAAGAGGATACACTTGTGAAGATTGGCTGTTGGCCATTGACATCCCGCCCATCAGCTTAACAAGGCTCCCTTGACTCCGTGGCCTGTCCTCCCTTTCTGGTTTTTAGACTTTTTTCGCCTGACCCTTTTGCCCCCGGGGGGGGGGCGAGAGATTTCTTTGTAGTGCTGATTTGCTCTCCAAGGTTGCTTGGTTGGCCAAAAAGGGCGTATGCGTTTTTTCCTGAATATATTCAGGAAAAAACGCATACGCCCTTTTTGGCCAACCGCATCATTGTCCACGTTCTGGCGCTTTTCATGTGCTATCGGGGCCATTCCGATGTACCCGTTGACATCCGTTTCCTGCAGTTCTGCCTTGCGTTCAGCGCCTCTTCGGAGCCTGACCTCAATATATTTTGGGGCGATAGTTATCGTTTAGAACTCTGCAGGTTTGGGAAGTGCAGTGCCCCTGAGCTCCATTTCCCAAGTCGCTTTTTTGTGAGTGGGACGCAACACGGCTGGATGGCTTCACGCCCTATTGTCGATCCGGGGTGGCAGGCTGAACCTCTGGTGAATTCTTCTTCGTGATGGGAAATGAGAGTGACATGTGCCCGACCAAACACCTCCAGCGAGTCTCTCATTGGTTCCCCCTCTTGCAGTTCATCCTGCGGACAAATTGCAGACGGTACGAAAGAGGCATGGAAAGGCGCCGAGTCTCCAAGTGGGGAGATTGTTAGTAAGGGGGCCTGAATGGAGAACACGAGCACCAGGAGATGAAAACTGAGGTGAGTTTCAGAAAGCTTTCCCGATCCCACGGTGTAGCATCCGCTGGGTTTCCAATGAGTGCTTTCGCTGTCGGAAGATTGCGTTGAACCTGGAGAGTTGGGACCCATGGAATGGGGAGCACGCAGGATTCCTTTCAAGGGTCTGCATTTGCTTTCCCAACCTCACCAATCGTCTCAGCCCCAAGAGTGTCCAGCCTTATGTCTTCTGCCGCTGGGGCTGTAGATGTGGTCAATCCTGGTTGCATGCCAGTCCCTGAACGCATTTTGGAAGAATTTCTCTCTGTTTTGCCCTGCTTGTTTCTTCTTTATGTTGGAAATGTATCCTCAGAATGGGTCTGAGCTGATTTTCCCTGCTGGCTTTAGGCCGCTTTACACACACTTGATGCACTTACACAGAGATATCAAGACTTAGCTTTTAAGATGCTTACTAGTCGGATAGATACTTGTGCGATGAACAGGGTCTGGTGAGTCCAGTTGATTGAGCAAGGAGTAGGTCGTGTCCATTCCATATTCGGTTTTCGGAAGGGTATCTGTGCTCATTTCAAACTCGAGTTTTATGCGTCACCGCACCTCACCTTTCCCCTGAAGCAGGCATAAGTGTGTTTTCTAAAAGCGTGACTCTGTTCTGTTTGGGGATTCCGTTCATGGGGAGCGATTTTTACATTCCCTCGATAAGTGATATCATAAGTTTCTTTTTTTGTGGGACTTATTTCACTGAGGATGATCGTACCTAAATCCACTCAGGATGCTGCTACCAGCCTCATGACGTGGATTTCATGGCTGAGTGACACTCCATTGGACCTACGTAGCACCACTTGTCCACTTGTCCACTTGTCTTTGTCCACTTCTCCACTTGGCTCTTTCCTGGGATATGAAACGTGTACCGGAGTGGAGGTTCTTGTCAAGACAGCAGCCCTCAACTTTGGGGTCCCTGTGTCTGGTTGATTTTTTCATTTTCCCAAGGTCAACGCCCATGTGTGGAAGTGCCCTATGCTCTGTGGTTCTGTGTTTTACATGTTTTGGGAAAGAGGATACACTTGTGAAGATTGGCTGTTGGCCATTGACATCCCGCCCATCAGCTTAACAAGGCTCCCTTGACTCCGTGGCCTGTCCTGACTTTCTGGTTTTTAGACTTTTTTCGCCTGGCCCTTTTGCCCCGGGGGGGGGGCGATAGATTTCTTTGTAGTGCTGATTTGCTCTCCCAGGTTGCTTGGTTGGCCAAAAAGGGCGTATGCGTTTTTTCCTGAATATATTCAGGAAAAAACGCATACGCCCTTTTTGGCCAACCGCATCATTGTCCACGTTCTGGCGCTTTTCATGTGCTATCGGGGCCATTCCGATGTACCCGTTGACATCCGTTTCCTGCAGTTCTGCCTTGCGTTCAGCGCCTCTTCGGAGCCTGACCTCAATATATTTTGGGGCGATAGTTATCGTTTAGAACTCTGCAGGTTTGGGAAGTGCAGTGCCCCTGAGCTCCATTTCCCAAGTCGCTTTTTTGTGAGTGGGACGCAACACGGCTGGATGGCTTCACGCCCTATTGTCGATCCGGGGTGGCAGGCTGAACCGCTGGTGAATTCTTCTTCGTGATGGGAAATGAGAGTGACATGTGCCCGACCAAACACCTCCAGCGAGTCTCTCATTGGTTCCCCCTCTTGCAGTTCATCCTGCGGACAAATTGCAGACGGTATGAAAGAGGCATGGAAAGGCGCCGAGTCTCCAAGTGGGGAGATTGTTAGTAAGGGGGCCTGAATGGAGAACACGAGCACCAGGAGAGGAAAACTGAGGTGAGTTTCAGAAAGCTTTCCCGATCCCACGGTGTAGCATCCGCTGGGTTTCCAATGAGTGCTTTCGCTGTCGGAAGATTGCGTTGAACCTGGAGAGTTGGGACCCATGGAATGGGGAGCACGCAGGATTCCTTTCAAGGGTCTGCATTTGCTTTCCCAACCTCACCAATCGTCTCAGCCCCAAGAGTGTCCAGCCTTATGTCTTCTGCCGCTGGGGCTGTAGATGTGGTCAATCCTGGTTGCATGCCAGTCCCTGAACGCATTTTGGAAGAATTTCTCTCTGTTTTGCCCTGCTTGTTTCTTCTTTATGTTGGAAATGTATCCTCAGAATGGGTCTGAGCTGATTTTCCCTGCTGGCTTTAGGCCGCTTTACACACACTTGATGCACTTACACAGAGATATCAAGACTTAGCTTTTAAGATGCTTACTAGTCGGATAGATACTTGTGCGATGAACAGGGTCTGGTGAGTCCAGTTGATTGAGCAAGGAGTAGGTCGTGTCCATTCCATATTCGGTTTTCGGAAGGGTATCTGTGCTCATTTCAAACTCGAGTTTTATGCGTCACCGCACCTCACCTTTCCCCTGAAGCAGGCATAAGTGTGTTTTCTAAAAGCGTGACTCTGTTCTGTTTGGGGATTCCGTTCATGGGGAGCGATTTTTACATTCCCTCGATAAGTGATATCATAAGTTTCTTTTTTTGTGGGACTTATTTCACTGAGGATGATCGTACCTAAATCCACTCAGGATGCTGCTACCAGCCTCATGACGTGGATTTCATGGCTGAGTGACACTCCATTGGACCTACGTAGCACCACTTGTCCACTTGACTTTGTCCACTTGTCCACTCGTCTTTGTCCACTTGGCTCTTTCCTGGGATATGAAACGTGTACCGGGGTGGTGGTTCTTGTCAAGACAGCAGCCCTGAACTTTGGGGTCCCTGTGTCTGGTTGATTTTTTCATTTTCCCAAGGTCAACGCCCATGTGTGGAAGTGCCCTATGCTCTGTGGTTCTGTGTTTTACATGGTTTGGGAAAGAGGATACACTTGTGAAGATTGGCTGTTGGCCATTGACATCCCGCCCATCAGTTTAACAAGGCTCCCTTGACTCCATGGGCTGTCCTGCCTTTCTGGTTTTTAGACTTTTTTCGCCTGACCCTTTTGCCCCGGGGGGGGGGCGAGAGATTTCTTTGTAGTGCTGATTTGCTCTCCCAGGTTGCTTGGTTGGCCAAAATGGGCGTATGCGTTTTTTCCTGAATATATTCAGGAAAAAACGCATACGCCCTTTTTGGCCAACCGCATCATTGTCCACGTTCTGGCGCTTTTCATGTGCTATCGGGGCCATTCCGATGTACCCGTTGACATCCGTTTCCTGCAGTTCTGCCTTGCGTTCAGCGCCTCTTCGTAGCCTGACCTCAATATATTTTGGGGCGATAGTTATCATTTAGAACTCTGCAGGTTTGGGAAGTGCAGTGCCCCTGAGCTCCATTTCCCAAGTCGCTTTTTTGTGAGTGGGACGCAACACGGCTGGATGGCTTCACGCCCTATTGTCGATCCGGGGTGGCAGGCTGAACCTCTGGTGAATTCTTCTTCGTGATGGGAAATGAGAGTGACATGTGCCCGACCAAACACCTCCAGCGAGTCTCTCATTGGTTCCCCCTCTTGCAGTTCATCCTGCGGACAAATTGCAGACGGTACGAAAGAGGCATGGAAAGGCGCCGAGTCTCCAAGTGGGGAGATTGTTAGTAAGGGGGCCTGAATGGAGAACACGAGCACCAGGAGATGAAAACTGAGGTGAGTTTCAGAAAGCTTTCCCGATCCCACGGTGTAGCATCCGCTGGGTTTCCAATGAGTGCTTTCGCTGTCGGAAGATTGCGTTGAACCTGGAGAGTTGGGAGCCATGGAATGGGGAGCACGCAGGATTCCTTTCAAGGGTCTGCATTTGCTTTCCCAACCTCACCAATCGTCTCAGCCCCAAGAGTGTCCAGCCTTATGTCTTCTGCCGCTGGGGCTGTAGATGTGGTCAATCCTGGTTGCATGCCAGTCCCTGAACGCATTTTGGAAGAATTTCTCTCTGTTTTGCCCTGCTTGTTTCTTCTTTGTGTTGGAAACGTATCCTCAGAATGGGTCTGAGCTGATTTTCCCTGCTGGTTTTAGGCCGCTTTACACACACTTGATGCACTTACACAGAGATATCAAGACTTAGCTTTTAAGATGCTTACTAGTCGGATAGATACTTGTGCGATGAACAGGGTCTGGTGAGTCCAGTTGATTGAGCAAGGAGTAGGTCGTGTCCATTCCATATTCGGTTTTCGGAAGGGTATCTGTGCTCATTTCAAACTCGAGTTTTATGCGTCACCGCACCTCACCTTTCCCCTGAAGCAGGCATAAGTGTGTTTTCTAAAAGCGTGACTCTGTTCTGTTTGGGGATTCCGTTCATGGGGAGCGATTTTTACATTCCCTCGATAAGTGATATCATAAGTTTCTTTTTTTGTGGGACTGATTTCACTGAGGATGATCGTACCTAAATCCACTCAGGATGCTGCTACCAGCCTCATGACGTGGATTTCATGGCTGAGTGACACTCCATTGGACCTACGTAGCACCACTTGTCCACTTGTCCACTTGTCTTTGTCCACTTGTCCACTCGTCTTTGTCCACTTGGCTCTTTCCTGGGATATGAAACGTGTACCGGAGTGGAGGTTCTTGTCAAGACAGCAGCCCTCAACTTTGGGGTCCCTGTGTCTGGTTGATTTTTTCATTTTCCCAAGGTCAACGCCCATGTGTGGAAGTGCCCTATGCTCTGTGGTTCTGTGTTTTACATGGTTTGGGAAAGAGGATACACTTGTGAAGATTGGCTGTTGGCCATTGACATCCCGCCCATCAGCTTAACAAGGCTCCCTTGACTCCGTGGGCTGTCCTGCCTTTCTGGTTTTTAGACTTTTTTCGCCTGGCCCTTTTGCCCCGGGGGGGGGGGGGGCGAGAGATTTCTTTGTAGTGCTGATTTGCTCTCCCAGGTTGCTTGGTTGGCCAAAAAGGGCGTATGCGTTTTTTCCTGAATATATTCAGGAAAAAACGCATAGGCCCTTTTTGGCCAACCGCATCATTGTCCACGTTCTGGCGCTTTTCATGTGCTATCGGGGCCATTCCGATGTACCCGTTGACATCCGTTTCCTGCAGTTCTGCCTTGCGTTCAGCGCCTCTTCGTAGCCTGCGCTCAATATATTTTGGGGCGATAGTTATCGTTTAGAACTCTGCAGGTTTGGGAAGTGCAGGGCCCCTGAGCTCCATTTCCCAAGTCGCTTTTTTGTGAGTGGGACGCAACACGGCTGGATGGCTTCACGCCCTATTGTCGATCCGCGGTGGCAGGCTGAACCGCTGGTGAATTCTTCTTCGTGATGGGAAATGAGAGTGACATGTGCCCGACCAAACACCTCCAGCGAGTCTCTCATTGGTTCCCCCTCTTGCAGTTCATCCTGCGGACAAATTGCAGACGGTACGAAAGAGGCATGGAAAGGCGCCGAGTCTCCAAGTGGGGAGATTGTTAGTAAGGGGGCCTGAATGGAGAACACGAGCACCAGGAGAGGAAAACTGAGGTGAGTTTCAGAAAGCTTTCCCGATCCCACGGTGTAGCATCCGCTGGGTTTCCAATGAGTGCTTTCGCTGTCGGAAGATTTCGTTGAACCTGGAGAGTTGGGAGCCATGGAATGGGGAGCACGCAGGATTCCTTTCAAGGGTCTGCATTTGCTTTCCCAACCTCACCAATCGTCTCAGCCCCAAGAGTGTCCAGCCTTATGTCTTCTGCCGCTGGGGCTGTAGATGTGGTCAATCCTGGTTGCATGCCAGTCCCTGAACGCATTTTGGAAGAATTTCTCTCTGTTTTGCCCTGCTTGTTTCTTCTTTGTGTTGGAAATGTATCCTCAGAATGGGTCTGAGCTGATTTTCCCTGCTGGTTTTAGGCCGCTTTACACACACTTGATGCACTTACACAGAGATATCAAGACTTAGCTTTTAAGATGCTTACTAGTCGGATAGATACTTGTGCGATGAACAGGGTCTGGTGAGTCCAGTTGATTGAGCAAGGAGTAGGTCGTGTCCATTCCATATTCGGTTTTCGGAAGGTTATCTGTGCTCATTTCAAACTCGAGTTTTATGCGTCACCGCACCTCACCTTTCCCCTGAAGCAGGCATAAGTGTGTTTTCTAAAAGCGTGACTCTGTTCTGTTTGGGGATTCCGTTCATGGGGAGCGATTTTTACATTCCCTCGATAAGTGATATCATAAGTTTCTTTTTTTGTGGGACTTATTTCACTGAGAATGATCGTACCTAAATCCACTCAGGATGCTGCTACCAGCCTCATGACGTGGATTTCATGGCTGAGTGACACTCCATTGGACCTACGTAGCACCACTTGTCCACTTGTCCACTTGTCTTTGTCCACTTGTCCACTCGTCTTTGTCCACTTGGCTCTTTCCTGGGATATGAAACGTGTACCGGAGTGGAGGTTCTTGTCAAGACAGCAGCCCTCAACTTTGGGGTCCCTGTGTCTGGTTGATTTTTTGATTTTCCCAAGGTCAACGCCCATGTGTGGAAGTGCCCTATGCTCTGTGGTTCTGTGTTTTACATGGTTTGGGAAAGAGGATACACTTGTGAAGATTGGCTGTTGGCCATTGACATCCCGCCCATCAGCTTAACAAGGCTCCCTTGACTCCGTGGGCTGTCCTGCCTTTCTGGTTTTTAGACTTTTTTCGCCTGGCCCTTTTGCCCCGGGGGGGGTGGGGGGCGAGAGATTTCTTTGTAGTGCTGATTTGCTCTCCCAGGTTGCTTGGTTGGCCAAAAAGGGCGTATGCGTTTTTTCCTGAATATATTCAGGAAAAAACGCATAGGCCCTTTTTGGCCAACCGCATCATTGTCCACGTTCTGGCGCTTTTCATGTGCTATCGGGGCCATTCCGATGTACCCGTTGACATCCGTTTCCTGCAGTTCTGCCTTGCGTTCAGCGCCTCTTCGTAGCCTGCGCTCAATATATTTTGGGGCGATAGTTATCGTTTAGAACTCTGCAGGTTTGGGAAGTGCAGGGCCCCTGAGCTCCATTTCCCAAGTCGCTTTTTTGTGAGTGGGACGCAACACGGCTGGATGGCTTCACGCCCTATTGTCGATCCGCGGTGGCAGGCTGAACCGCTGGTGAATTCTTCTTCGTGATGGGAAATGAGAGTGACATGTGCCCGACCAAACACCTCCAGCGAGTCTCTCATTGGTTCCCCCTCTTGCAGTTCATCCTGCGGACAAATTGCAGACGGTACGAAAGAGGCATGGAAAGGCGCCGAGTCTCCAAGTGGGGAGATTGTTAGTAAGGGGGCCTGAATGGAGAACACGAGCACCAGGAGAGGAAAACTGAGGTGAGTTTCAGAAAGCTTTCCCGATCCCACGGTGTAGCATCCGCTGGGTTTCCAATGAGTGCTTTCGCTGTCGGAAGATTGCGTTGAACCTGGAGAGTTGGGAGCCATGGAATGGGGAGCACGCAGGATTCCTTTCAAGGGTCTGCATTTGCTTTCCCAACCTCACCAATCGTCTCAGCCCCAAGAGTGTCCAGCCTTATGTCTTCTGCCGCTGGGGCTGTAGATGTGGTCAATCCTGGTTGCATGCCAGTCCCTGAACGCATTTTGGAAGAATTTCTCTCTGTTTTGCCCTGCTTGTTTCTTCTTTGTGTTGGAAATGTATCCTCAGAATGGGTCTGAGCTGATTTTCCCTGCTGGTTTTAGGCCGCTTTACACACACTTGATGCACTTACACAGAGATATCAAGACTTAGCTTTTAAGATGCTTACTAGTCGGATAGATACTTGTGCGATGAACAGGGTCTGGTGAGTCCAGTTGATTGAGCAAGGAGTAGGTCGTGTCCATTCCATATTCGGTTTTCGGAAGGTTATCTGTGCTCATTTCAAACTCGAGTTTTATGCGTCACCGCACCTCACCTTTCCCCTGAAGCAGGCATAAGTGTGTTTTCTAAAAGCGTGACTCTGTTCTGTTTGGGGATTCCGTTCATGGGGAGCGATTTTTACATTCCCTCGATAAGTGATATCATAAGTTTCTTTTTTTGTGGGACTGATTTCACTGAGGATGATCGTACCTAAATCCACTCAGGATGCTGCTACCAGCCTCATGACGTGGATTTCATGGCTGAGTGACACTCCATTGGACCTACGTAGCACCACTTGTCCACTTGTCCACTTGTCTTTGTCCACTTGTCCACTCGTCTTTGTCCACTTGGCTCTTTCCTGGGATATGAAACGTGTACCGGAGTGGAGGTTCTTGTCAAGACAGCAGCCCTCAACTTTGGGGTCCCTGTGTCTGGTTGATTTTTTCATTTTCCCAAGGTCAACGCCCATGTGTGGAAGTGCCCTATGCTCTGTGGTTCTGTGTTTTACATGGTTTGGGAAAGAGGATACACTTGTGAAGATTGGCTGTTGGCCATTGACATCCCGCCCATCAGCTTAACAAGGCTCCCTTGACTCCGTGGGCTGTCCTGCCTTTCTGGTTTTTAGACTTTTTTCGCCTGGCCCTTTTGCCCCGGGGGGGGTGGGGGGCGAGAGATTTCTTTGTAGTGCTGATTTGCTCTCCCAGGTTGCTTGGTTGGCCAAAAAGGGCGTATGCGTTTTTTCCTGAATATATTCAGGAAAAAACGCATAGGCCCTTTTTGGCCAACCGCATCATTGTCCACGTTCTGGCGCTTTTCATGTGCTATCGGGGCCATTCCGATGTACCCGTTGACATCCGTTTCCTGCAGTTCTGCCTTGCGTTCAGCGCCTCTTCGTAGCCTGCGCTCAATATATTTTGGGGCGATAGTTATCGTTTAGAACTCTGCAGGTTTGGGAAGTGCAGGGCCCCTGAGCTCCATTTCCCAAGTCGCTTTTTTGTGAGTGGGACGCAACACGGCTGGATGGCTTCACGCCCTATTGTCGATCCGCGGTTGCAGGCTGAACCGCTGGTGAATTCTTCTTCGTGATGGGAAATGAGAGTGACATGTGCCCGACCAAACACCTCCAGCGAGTCTCTCATTGGTTCCCCCTCTTGCAGTTCATCCTGCGGACAAATTGCAGACGGTACGAAAGAGGCATGGAAAGGCGCCGAGTCTCCAAGTGGGGAGATTGTTAGTAAGGGGGCCTGAATGGAGAACACGAGCACCAGGAGAGGAAAACTGAGGTGAGTTTCAGAAAGCTTTCCCGATCCCACGGTGTAGCATCCGCTGGGTTTCCAATGAGTGCTTTCGCTGTCGGAAGATTGCGTTGAACCTGGAGAGTTGGGAGCCATGGAATGGGGAGCACGCAGGATTCCTTTCAAGGGTCTGCATTTGCTTTCCCAACCTCACCAATCGTCTCAGCCCCAAGAGTGTCCAGCCTTATGTCTTCTGCCGCTGGGGCTGTAGATGTGGTCAATCCTGGTTGCATGCCAGTCCCTGAACGCATTTTGGAAGAATTTCTCTCTGTTTTGCCCTGCTTGTTTCTTCTTTGTGTTGGAAATGTATCCTCAGAATGGGTCTGAGCTGATTTTCCCTGCTGGTTTTAGGCCGCTTTACACACACTTGATGCACTTACACAGAGATATCAAGACTTAGCTTTTAAGATGCTTACTAGTCGGATAGATACTTGTGCGATGAACAGGGTCTGGTGAGTCCAGTTGATTGAGCAAGGAGTAGGTCGTGTCCATTCCATATTCGGTTTTCGGAAGGGTATCTGTGCTCATTTCAAACTCGAGTTTTATGCGTCACCGCACCTCACCTTTCCCCTGAAGCAGGCATAAGTGTGTTTTCTAAAAGCGTGACTCTGTTCTGTTTGGGGATTCCGTTCATGGGGAGCGATTTTTACATTCCCTCGATAAGTGATATCATAAGTTTCTTTTTTTGTGGGACTGATTTCACTGAGGATGATCGTACCTAAATCCACTCAGGATGCTGCTACCAGCCTCATGACGTGGATTTCATGGCTGAGTGACACTCCATTGGACCTACGTAGCACCACTTGTCCACTTGTCCACTTGTCTTTGTCCACTTGTCCACTCGTCTTTGTCCACTTGGCTCTTTCCTGGGATATGAAACGTGTACCGGAGTGGAGGTTCTTGTCAAGACAGCAGCCCTCAACTTTGGGGTCCCTGTGTCTGGTTGATTTTTTCATTTTCCCAAGGTCAACGCCCATGTGTGGAAGTGCCCTATGCTCTGTGGTTCTGTGTTTTACATGGTTTGGGAAAGAGGATACACTTGTGAAGATTGGCTGTTGGCCATTGACATCCCGCCCATCAGCTTAACAAGGCTCCCTTGACTCCGTGGGCTGTCCTGCCTTTCTGGTTTTTAGACTTTTTTCGCCTGGCCCTTTTGCCCCGGGGGGGGGGGGGCGAGAGATTTCTTTGTAGTGCTGATTTGCTCTCCCAGGTTGCTTGGTTGGCCAAAAAGGGCGTATGCGTTTTTTCCTGAATATATTCAGGAAAAAACGCATAGGCCCTTTTTGGCCAACCGCATCATTGTCCACGTTCTGGCGCTTTTCATGTGCTATCGGGGCCATTCCGATGTACCCGTTGACATCCGTTTCCTGCAGTTCTGCCTTGCGTTCAGCGCCTCTTCGTAGCCTGCGCTCAATATATTTTGGGGCGATAGTTATCGTTTAGAACTCTGCAGGTTTGGGAAGTGCAGGGCCCCTGAGCTCCATTTCCCAAGTCGCTTTTTTGTGAGTGGGACGCAACACGGCTGGATGGCTTCACGCCCTATTGTCGATCCGCGGTGGCAGGCTGAACCGCTGGTGAATTCTTCTTCGTGATGGGAAATGAGAGTGACATGTGCCCGACCAAACACCTCCAGCGAGTCTCTCATTGGTTCCCCCTCTTGCAGTTCATCCTGCGGACAAATTGCAGACGGTACGAAAGAGGCATGGAAAGGCGCCGAGTCTCCAAGTGGGGAGATTGTTAGTAAGGGGGCCTGAATGGAGAACACGAGCACCAGGAGAGGAAAACTGAGGTGAGTTTCAGAAAGCTTTCCCGATCCCACGGTGTAGCATCCGCTGGGTTTCCAATGAGTGCTTTCGCTGTCGGAAGATTTCGTTGAACCTGGAGAGTTGGGAGCCATGGAATGGGGAGCACGCAGGATTCCTTTCAAGGGTCTGCATTTGCTTTCCCAACCTCACCAATCGTCTCAGCCCCAAGAGTGTCCAGCCTTATGTCTTCTGCCGCTGGGGCTGTAGATGTGGTCAATCCTGGTTGCATGCCAGTCCCTGAACGCATTTTGGAAGAATTTCTCTCTGTTTTGCCCTGCTTGTTTCTTCTTTGTGTTGGAAATGTATCCTCAGAATGGGTCTGAGCTGATTTTCCCTGCTGGTTTTAGGCCGCTTTACACACACTTGATGCACTTACACAGAGATATCAAGACTTAGCTTTTAAGATGCTTACTAGTCGGATAGATACTTGTGCGATGAACAGGGTCTGGTGAGTCCAGTTGATTGAGCAAGGAGTAGGTCGTGTCCATTCCATATTCGGTTTTCGGAAGGTTATCTGTGCTCATTTCAAACTCGAGTTTTATGCGTCACCGCACCTCACCTTTCCCCTGAAGCAGGCATAAGTGTGTTTTCTAAAAGCGTGACTCTGTTCTGTTTGGGGATTCCGTTCATGGGGAGCGATTTTTACATTCCCTCGATAAGTGATATCATAAGTTTCTTTTTTTGTGGGACTTATTTCACTGAGAATGATCGTACCTAAATCCACTCAGGATGCTGCTACCAGCCTCATGACGTGGATTTCATGGCTGAGTGACACTCCATTGGACCTACGTAGCACCACTTGTCCACTTGTCCACTTGTCTTTGTCCACTTGTCCACTCGTCTTTGTCCACTTGGCTCTTTCCTGGGATATGAAACGTGTACCGGAGTGGAGGTTCTTGTCAAGACAGCAGCCCTCAACTTTGGGGTCCCTGTGTCTGGTTGATTTTTTCATTTTCCCAAGGTCAACGCCCATGTGTGGAAGTGCCCTATGCTCTGTGGTTCTGTGTTTTACATGGTTTGGGAAAGAGGATACACTTGTGAAGATTGGCTGTTGGCCATTGACATCCCGCCCATCAGCTTAACAAGGCTCCCTTGACTCCGTGGGCTGTCCTGCCTTTCTGGTTTTTAGACTTTTTTCGCCTGGCCCTTTTGCCCCGGGGGGGGTGGGGGGCGAGAGATTTCTTTGTAGTGCTGATTTGCTCTCCCAGGTTGCTTGGTTGGCCAAAAAGGGCGTATGCGTTTTTTCCTGAATATATTCAGGAAAAAACGCATACGCCCTTTTTGGCCAACCGCATCATTGTCCACGTTCTGGCGCTTTTCATGTGCTATCGGGGCCATTCCGATGTACCCGTTGACATCCGTTTCCTGCAGTTCTGCCTTGCGTTCAGCGCCTCTTCGTAGCCTGCGCTCAATATATTTTGGGGCGATAGTTATCGTTTAGAACTCTGCAGGTTTGGGAAGTGCAGGGCCCCTGAGCTCCATTTCCCAAGTCGCTTTTTTGTGAGTGGGACGCAACACGGCTGGATGGCTTCACGCCCTATTGTCGATCCGCGGTTGCAGGCTGAACCGCTGGTGAATTCTTCTTCGTGATGGGAAATGAGAGTGACATGTGCCCGACCAAACACCTCCAGCGAGTCTCTCATTGGTTCCCCCTCTTGCAGTTCATCCTGCGGACAAATTGCAGACGGTACGAAAGAGGCATGGAAAGGCGCCGAGTCTCCAAGTGGGGAGATTGTTAGTAAGGGGGCCTGAATGGAGAACACGAGCACCAGGAGAGGAAAACTGAGGTGAGTTTCAGAAAGCTTTCCCGATCCCACGGTGTAGCATCCGCTGGGTTTCCAATGAGTGCTTTCGCTGTCGGAAGATTGCGTTGAACCTGGAGAGTTGGGAGCCATGGAATGGGGAGCACGCAGGATTCCTTTCAAGGGTCTGCATTTGCTTTCCCAACCTCACCAATCGTCTCAGCCCCAAGAGTGTCCAGCCTTATGTCTTCTGCCGCTGGGGCTGTAGATGTGGTCAATCCTGGTTGCATGCCAGTCCCTGAACGCATTTTGGAAGAATTTCTCTCTGTTTTGCCCTGCTTGTTTCTTCTTTGTGTTGGAAATGTATCCTCAGAATGGGTCTGAGCTGATTTTCCCTGCTGGTTTTAGGCCGCTTTACACACACTTGATGCACTTACACAGAGATATCAAGACTTAGCTTTTAAGATGCTTACTAGTCGGATAGATACTTGTGCGATGAACAGGGTCTGGTGAGTCCAGTTGATTGAGCAAGGAGTAGGTCGTGTCCATTCCATATTCGGTTTTCGGAAGGGTATCTGTGCTCATTTCAAACTCGAGTTTTATGCGTCACCGCACCTCACCTTTCCCCTGAAGCAGGCATAAGTGTGTTTTCTAAAAGCGTGACTCTGTTCTGTTTGGGGATTCCGTTCATGGGGAGCGATTTTTACATTCCCTCGATAAGTGATATCATAAGTTTCTTTTTTTGTGGGACTGATTTCACTGAGGATGATCGTACCTAAATCCACTCAGGATGCTGCTACCAGCCTCATGACGTGGATTTCATGGCTGAGTGACACTCCATTGGACCTACGTAGCACCACTTGTCCACTTGTCCACTTGTCTTTGTCCACTTGTCCACTCGTCTTTGTCCACTTGGCTCTTTCCTGGGATATGAAACGTGTACCGGAGTGGAGGTTCTTGTCAAGACAGCAGCCCTCAACTTTGGGGTCCCTGTGTCTGGTTGATTTTTTCATTTTCCCAAGGTCAACGCCCATGTGTGGAAGTGCCCTATGCTCTGTGGTTCTGTGTTTTACATGGTTTGGGAAAGAGGATACACTTGTGAAGATTGGCTGTTGGCCATTGACATCCCGCCCATCAGCTTAACAAGGCTCCCTTGACTCCGTGGGCTGTCCTGCCTTTCTGGTTTTTAGACTTTTTTCGCCTGGCCCTTTTGCCCCGGGGGGGGGGGGGGCGAGAGATTTCTTTGTAGTGCTGATTTGCTCTCCCAGGTTGCTTGGTTGGCCAAAAAGGGCGTATGCGTTTTTTCCTGAATATATTCAGGAAAAAACGCATAGGCCCTTTTTGGCCAACCGCATCATTGTCCACGTTCTGGCGCTTTTCATGTGCTATCGGGGCCATTCCGATGTACCCGTTGACATCCGTTTCCTGCAGTTCTGCCTTGCGTTCAGCGCCTCTTCGTAGCCTGCGCTCAATATATTTTGGGGCGATAGTTATCGTTTAGAACTCTGCAGGTTTGGGAAGTGCAGGGCCCCTGAGCTCCATTTCCCAAGTCGCTTTTTTGTGAGTGGGACGCAACACGGCTGGATGGCTTCACGCCCTATTGTCGATCCGCGGTGGCAGGCTGAACCGCTGGTGAATTCTTCTTCGTGATGGGAAATGAGAGTGACATGTGCCCGACCAAACACCTCCAGCGAGTCTCTCATTGGTTCCCCCTCTTGCAGTTCATCCTGCGGACAAATTGCAGACGGTACGAAAGAGGCATGGAAAGGCGCCGAGTCTCCAAGTGGGGAGATTGTTAGTAAGGGGGCCTGAATGGAGAACACGAGCACCAGGAGAGGAAAACTGAGGTGAGTTTCAGAAAGCTTTCCCGATCCCACGGTGTAGCATCCGCTGGGTTTCCAATGAGTGCTTTCGCTGTCGGAAGATTTCGTTGAACCTGGAGAGTTGGGAGCCATGGAATGGGGAGCACGCAGGATTCCTTTCAAGGGTCTGCATTTGCTTTCCCAACCTCACCAATCGTCTCAGCCCCAAGAGTGTCCAGCCTTATGTCTTCTGCCGCTGGGGCTGTAGATGTGGTCAATCCTGGTTGCATGCCAGTCCCTGAACGCATTTTGGAAGAATTTCTCTCTGTTTTGCCCTGCTTGTTTCTTCTTTGTGTTGGAAATGTATCCTCAGAATGGGTCTGAGCTGATTTTCCCTGCTGGTTTTAGGCCGCTTTACACACACTTGATGCACTTACACAGAGATATCAAGACTTAGCTTTTAAGATGCTTACTAGTCGGATAGATACTTGTGCGATGAACAGGGTCTGGTGAGTCCAGTTGATTGAGCAAGGAGTAGGTCGTGTCCATTCCATATTCGGTTTTCGGAAGGGTATCTGTGCTCATTTCAAACTCGAGTTTTATGCGTCACCGCACCTCACCTTTCCCCTGAAGCAGGCATAAGTGTGTTTTCTAAAAGCGTGACTCTGTTCTGTTTGGGGATTCCGTTCATGGGGAGCGATTTTTACATTCCCTCGATAAGTGATATCATAAGTTTCTTTTTTTGTGGGACTTATTTCACTGAGGATGATCGTACCTAAATCCACTCAGGATGCTGCTACCAGCCTCATGACGTGGATTTCATGGCTGAGTGACACTCCATTGGACCTACGTAGCACCACTTGTCCACTTGTCCACTTGTCTTTGTCCACTTGTCCACTCGTCTTTGTCCACTTGGCTCTTTCCTGGGATATGAAACGTGTACCGGAGTGGAGGTTCTTGTCAAGACAGCAGCCCTCAACTTTGGGGTCCCTGTGTCTGGTTGATTTTTTCATTTTCCCAAGGTCAACGCCCATGTGTGGAAGTGCCCTATGCTCTGTGGTTCTGTGTTTTACATGGTTTGGGAAAGAGGATACACTTGTGAAGATTGGCTGTTGGCCATTGACATCCCGCCCATCAGCTTAACAAGGCTCCCTTGACTCCGTGGCCTGTCCTGCCTTTCTGGTTTTTAGACTTTTTTCGCCTGGCCCTTTTGCCCCCGGGGGGGGGGGCGAGAGATTTCTTTGTAGTGCTGATTTGCTCTCCCAGGTTGCTTGGTTGGCCAAAAAGGGCGTATGCGTTTTTTCCTGAATATATTCAGGAAAAAACGCATACGCCCTTTTTGGCCAACCGCATCATTGTCCACGTTCTGGCGCTTTTCATGTGGTATCGGGGCCATTCCGATGTACCCGTTGACATCCGTTTCCTGCAGTTCTGCCTTGCGTTCAGCGCCTCTTCGTAGCCTGCGCTCAATATATTTTGGGGCGATAGTTATCGTTTAGAACTCTGCAGGTTTGGGAAGTGCAGGGCCCCTGAGCTCCATTTCCCAAGTCGCTTTTTTGTGAGTGGGACGCAACACGGCTGGATGGCTTCACGCCCTATTGTCGATCCGCGGTTGCAGGCTGAACCGCTGGTGAATTCTTCTTCGTGATGGGAAATGAGAGTGACATGTGCCCGACCAAACACCTCCAGCGAGTCTCTCATTGGTTCCCCCTCTTGCAGTTCATCCTGCGGACAAATTGCAGACGGTACGAAAGAGGCATGGAAAGGCGCCGAGTCTCCAAGTGGGGAGATTGTTAGTAAGGGGGCCCGAATGGAGAACACGAGCACCAGGAGAGGAAAACTGAGGTGAGTTTCAGAAAGCTTTCCCGATCCCACGGTGTAGCATCCGCTGGGTTTCCAATGAGTGCTTTCGCTGTCGGAAGATTGCGTTGAACCTGGAGAGTTGGGAGCCATGGAATGGGGAGCACGCAGGATTCCTTTCAAGGGTCTGCATTTGCTTTCCCAACCTCACCAATCGTCTCAGCCCCAAGAGTGTCCAGCCTTATGTCTTCTGCCGCTGGGGCTGTAGATGTGGTCAATCCTGGTTGCATGCCAGTCCCTGAACGCATTTTGGAAGAATTTCTCTCTGTTTTGCCCTGCTTGTTTCTTCTTTGTGTTGGAAATGTATCCTCAGAATGGGTCTGAGCTGATTTTCCCTGCTGGTTTTAGGCCGCTTTACACACACTTGATGCACTTACACAGAGATATCAAGACTTAGCTTTTAAGATGCTTACTAGTCGGATAGATACTTGTGCGATGAACAGGGTCTGGTGAGTCCAGTTGATTGAGCAAGGAGTAGGTCGTGTCCATTCCATATTCGGTTTTCGGAAGGGTATCTGTGCTCATTTCAAACTCGAGTTTTATGCGTCACCGCACCTCACCTTTCCCCTGAAGCAGGCATAAGTGTGTTTTCTAAAAGCGTGACTCTGTTCTGTTTGGGGATTCCGTTCATGGGGAGCGATTTTTACATTCCCTCGATAAGTGATATCATAAGTTTCTTTTTTTGTGGGACTTATTTCACTGAGGATGATCGTACCTAAATCCACTCAGGATGCTGCTACCAGCCTCATGACGTGGATTTCATGGCTGAGTGACACTCCATTGGACCTACGTAGCACCACTTGTCCACTTGTCCACTTGTCTTTGTCCACTTGTCCACTCGTCTTTGTCCACTTGGCTCTTTCCTGGGATATGAAACGTGTACCGGAGTGGAGGTTCTTGTCAAGACAGCAGCCCTCAACTTTGGGGTCCCTGTGTCTGGTTGATTTTTTCATTTTCCCAAGGTCAACGCCCATGTGTGGAAGTGCCCTATGCTCTGTGGTTCTGTGTTTTACATGGTTTGGGAAAGAGGATACACTTGTGAAGATTGGCTGTTGGCCATTGACATCCCGCCCATCAGCTTAACAAGGCTCCCTTGACTCCGTGGGCTGTCCTGCCTTTCTGGTTTTTAGACTTTTTTCGCCTGGCCCTTTTGCCCCGGGGGGGGGGCGAGAGATTTCTTTGTAGTGCTGATTTGCTCTCCCAGGTTGCTTGGTTGGCCAAAAAGGGCGTATGCGTTTTTTCCTGAATATATTCAGGAAAAAACGCATACGCCCTTTTTGGCCAACCGCATCATTGTCCACGTTCTGGCGCTTTTCATGTGCTATCGGGGCCATTCCGATGTACCCGTTGACATCCGTTTCCTGCAGTTCTGCCTTGCGTTCAGCGCCTCTTCGTAGCCTGACCTCAATATATTTTGGGGCGATAGTTATCGTTTAGAACTCTGCAGGTTTGGGAAGTGCAGGGCCCCTGAGCTCCATTTCCCAAGTCGCTTTTTTGTGAGTGGGACGCAACACGGCTGGATGGCTTCACGCCCTATTGTCGATCCGCGGTGGCAGGCTGAACCGCTGGTGAATTCTTCTTCGTGATGGGAAATGAGAGTGACATGTGCCCGACCAAACACCTCCAGCGAGTCTCTCATTGGTTCCCCCTCTTGCAGTTCATCCTGCGGACAAATTGCAGATGGTACGAAAGAGGCATGGAAAGGCGCCGAGTCTCCAAGTGGGGAGATTGTTAGTAAGGGGGCCTGAATGGAGAACACGAGAACCAGGAGAGGAAAACTGAGGTGAGTTTCAGAAAGCTTTCCCGATCCCACGGTGTAGCATCCGCTGGGTTTCCAATGAGTGCTTTCGCTGTCGGAAGATTGCGTTGAACCTGGAGAGTTGGGACCCATGGAATGGGGAGCACGCAGGATTCCTTTCAAGGGTCTGCATTTGCTTTCCCAACCTCACCAATCGTCTCAGCCCCAAGAGTGTCCAGCCTTATGTCTTCTGCCGCTGGGGCTGTAGATGTGGTCAATCCTGGTTGCATGCCAGTCCCTGAACGCATTTTGGAAGAATTTCTCTCTGTTTTGCCCTGCTTGTTTCTTCTTTATGTTGGAAATGTATCCTCAGAATGGGTCTGAGCTGATTTTCCCTGCTGGCTTTAGGCCGCTTTACACACACTTGATGCACTTACACAGAGATATCAAGACTTAGCTTTTAAGATGCTTACTAGTCGGATAGATACTTGTGCGATGAACAGGGTCTGGTGAGTCCAGTTGATTGAGCAAGGAGTAGGTCGTGTCCATTCCATATTCGGTTTTCGGAAGGGTATCTGTGCTCATTTCAAACTCGAGTTTTATGCGTCACCGCACCTCACCTTTCCCCTGAAGCAGGCATAAGTGTGTTTTCTAAAAGCGTGACTCTGTTCTGTTTGGGGATTCCGTTCATGGGGAGCGATTTTTACATTCCCTCGATAAGTGATATCATAAGTTTCTTTTTTTGTGGGACTTATTTCACTGAGGATGATCGTACCTAAATCCACTCAGGATGCTGCTACCAGCCTCATGACGTGGATTTCATGGCTGAGTGACACTCCATTGGACCTACGTAGCACCACTTGTCCACTTGACTTTGTCCACTTGTCCACTCGTCTTTGTCCACTTGGCTCTTTCCTGGGATATGAAACGTGTACCGGGGTGGTGGTTCTTGTCAAGACAGCAGCCCTGAACTTTGGGGTCCCTGTGTCTGGTTGATTTTTTCATTTTCCCAAGGTCAACGCCCATGTGTGGAAGTGCCCTATGCTCTGTGGTTCTGTGTTTTACATGGTTTGGGAAAGAGGATACACTTGTGAAGATTGGCTGTTGGCCATTGACATCCCGCCCATCAGTTTAACAAGGCTCCCTTGACTCCATGGGCTGTCCTGCCTTTCTGGTTTTTAGACTTTTTTCGCCTGACCCTTTTGCCCCGGGGGGGGGGCGAGAGATTTCTTTGTAGTGCTGATTTGCTCTCCCAGGTTGCTTGGTTGGCCAAAATGGGCGTATGCGTTTTTTCCTGAATATATTCAGGAAAAAACGCATACGCCCTTTTTGGCCAACCGCATCATTGTCCACGTTCTGGCGCTTTTCATGTGCTATCGGGGCCATTCCGATGTACCCGTTGACATCCGTTTCCTGCAGTTCTGCCTTGCGTTCAGCGCCTCTTCGTAGCCTGACCTCAATATATTTTGGGGCGATAGTTATCGTTTAGAACTCTGCAGGTTTGGGAAGTGCAGGGCCCCTGAGCTCCATTTCCCAAGTCGCTTTTTTGTGAGTGGGACGCAACACGGCTGGATGGCTTCACGCCCTATTGTCGATCCGCGGTTGCAGGCTGAACCGCTGGTGAATTCTTCTTCGTGATGGGAAATGAGAGTGACATGTGCCCGACCAAACACCTCCAGCGAGTCTCTCATTGGTTCCCCCTCTTGCAGTTCATCCTGCGGACAAATTGCAGACGGTACGAAAGAGGCATGGAAAGGCGCCGAGTCTCCAAGTGGGGAGATTGTTAGTAAGGGGGCCTGAATGGAGAACACGAGCACCAGGAGATGAAAACTTAGGTGGGTTTCAGAAAGCTTTCCCGATCCCACGGTGTAGCATCCGCTGGGTTTCCAATGAGTGCTTTCGCTGTCGGAAGATTGCGTTGAACCTGGAGAGTTGGGACCCATGGAAAGGGGAGCACGCAGGATTCCTTTCAAGGGTCTGCATTTGCTTTCCCAACCTCACCAATCGTCTCAGACCCAAGAGTGTCCAGCCTTATGTCTTCTGCCGCTGGGGCTGTAGATGTGGTCAATCCTGGTTGCATGTCAGTCCCTGAACGCATTTTGGAAGAATTTCTCTCTGTTTTGCCCTGCTTGTTTCTTCTTTATGTTGGAAATGTATCCTCAGAATGGGTCTGAGCTGATTTTCCCTGCTGGTTTTAGGCCGCTTTACACACACTTGATGCACTTACACAGAGATATCAAGACTTAGCTTTTAAGATGCTTACTAGTCGGATAGATACTTGTGCGATGAACAGGGTCTGGTGAGTCCAGTTGATTGAGCAAGGAGTAGGTCGTGTCCATTCCATATTCGGTTTTCGGAAGGGTATCTGTGCTCATTTCAAACTCGAGTTTTATGCGTCACCCCACCTCTCCTTTCCCCTGAAGCAGGCATAAGTGTGTTTTCTAAAAGCGTGACTCTGTTCTGTTTGGGGATTCCGTTCATGGGGAGCGATTTTTACATTCCCTCGATAAGTGATATCATAAGTTTCTTTTTTTGTGGGACTTATTTCACTGAGGATGATCGTACCTAAATCCACTCAGGATGCTGCTACCAGCCTCATGACGTGGATTTCATGGCTGAGTGACACTCCATTGGACCTACGTAGCACCACTTGTCCACTTGTCCACTTGTCTTTGTCCACTTCTCCACTTGGCTCTTTCCTGGGATATGAAACGTGTACCGGAGTGGAGGTTCTTGTCAAGACAGCAGCCCTCAACTTTGGGGTCCCTGTGTCTGGTTGATTTTTTCATTTTCCCAAGGTCAACGCCCATGTGTGGAAGTGCCCTATGCTCTGTGGTTCTGTGTTTTACATGGTTTGGGAAAGAGGATACACTTGTGAAGATTGGCTGTTGGCCATTGACATCCCGCCCATCAGCTTAACAAGGCTCCCTTGACTCCGTGGCCTGTCCTGCCTTTCTGGTTTTTAGACTTTTTTCGCCTGACCCTTTTGCCCCGGGGGGGGGGGCGAGAGATTTCTTTGTAGTGCTGATTTGCTCTCCCAGGTTGCTTGGTTGGCCAAAAAGGGCGTATGCGTTTTTTCCTGAATATATTCAGGAAAAAACGCATACGCCCTTTTTGGCCAACCGCATCATTGTCCACGTTCTGGCGCTTTTCATGTGCTATCAGGGCCATTCCGATGTACCCGTTGACATCCGTTTCCTGCAGTTCTGCCTTGCGTTCAGCGCCTCTTCGTAGCCTGACCTCAATATATTTTGGGGCGATAGTTATCGTTTAGAACTCTGCAGGTTTGGGAAGTGCAGTGCCCCTGAGCTCCATTTCCCAAGTCGCTTTTTTGTGAGTGGGACGCAACACGGCTGGATGGCTTCACGCCCTATTGTCGATCCGGGGTGGCAGGCTGAACCTCTGGTGAATTCTTCTTCGTGATGGGAAATGAGAGTGACATGTGCCCGACCAAACACCTCCAGCGAGTCTCTCATTGGTTCCCCCTCTTGCAGTTCATCCTGCGGACAAATTGCAGACGGTACGAAAGAGGCATGGAAAGGCGCCGAGTCTCCAAGTGGGGAGATTGTTAGTAAGGGGGCCTGAATGGAGAACACGAGCACCAGGAGATGAAAACTGAGGTGAGTTTCAGAAAGCTTTCCCGATCCCACGGTGTAGCATCCGCTGGGTTTCCAATGAGTGCTTTCGCTGTCGGAAGATTGCGTTGAACCTGGAGAGTTGTGACCCATGGAATGGGGAGCACGCAGGATTCCTTTCAAGGGTCTGCATTTGCTTTCCCAACCTCACCAATCGTCTCAGCCCCAAGAGTGTCCAGCCTTATGTCTTCTGCCGCTGGGGCTGTAGATGTGGTCAATCCTGGTTGCATGCCAGTCCCTGAACGCATTTTGGAAGAATTTCTCTCTGTTTTGCCCTGCTTGTTTCTTCTTTATGTTGGAAATGTATCCTCAGAATGGGTCTGAGCTGATTTTCCCTGCTGGCTTTAGGCCGCTTTACACACACTTGATGCACTTACACAGAGATATCAAGACTTAGCTTTTAAGATGCTTACTAGTCGGATAGATACTTGTGCGATGAACAGGGTCTGGTGAGTCCAGTTGATTGAGCAAGGAGTAGGTCGTGTCCATTCCATATTCGGTTTTCGGAAGGGTATCTGTGCTCATTTCAAACTCGAGTTTTATGCGTCACCGCACCTCACCTTTCCCCTGAAGCAGGCATAAGTGTGTTTTCTAAAAGCGTGACTCTGTTCTGTTTGGGGATTCCGTTCATGGGGAGCGATTTTTACATTCCCTCGATAAGTGATATCATAAGTTTCTTTTTTTGTGGGACTTATTTCACTGAGGATGATCGTACCTAAATCCACTCAGGATGCTGCTACCAGCCTCATGACGTGGATTTCATGGCTGAGTGACACTCCATTGGACCTACGTAGCACCACTTGTCCACTTGACTTTGTCCACTTGTCCACTCGTCTTTGTCCACTTGGCTCTTGCCTGGGATATGAAACGTGTACCGGAGTGGAGGTTCTTTTCAAGACAGCAGCCCTCAACTTTGGGGTCCCTGTGTCTGGTTGATTTTTTCATTTTCCCAAGGTCAACGCCCATGTGTGGAAGTGCCCTATGCTCTGTGGTTCTGTGTTTTACATGGTTTGGGAAAGAGGATACACTTGTGAAGATTGGCTGTTGGCCATTGACATCCCGCCCATCAGCTTAACAAGGCTCCCTTGACTCCGTGGGCTGTCCTGCCTTTCTGGTTTTTAGACTTTTTTCGCCTGACCCTTTTGCCCCGGGGGGGGGGGGTGAGAGATTTCTTTGTAGTGCTGATTTGCTCTCCCAGGTTGCTTGGTTGGCCAAAAAGGGCGTATGCGTTTTTTCCTGAATATATTCAGGGAAAAACGCATACGCCCTTTTTGGCCAACCGCATCATTGTCCACGTTCTGGCGCTTTTCATGTGCTATCGGGGCCATTCCGATGTACCCGTTGACATCCGTTTCCTGCAGTTCTGCCTTGCGTTCAGCGCCTCTTCGTAGCCTGACCTCAATATATTTTGGGGCGATAGTTATCGTTTAGAACTCTGCAGGTTTGGGAAGTGCAGTGCCCCTGAGCTCCATTTCCCAAGTCGCTTTTTTGTGAGTGGGACGCAACACAGCTGGATGGCTTCACGCCCTATTGTCGATCCGGGGTGGCAGGCTGAACCTCTGGTGAATTCTTCTTCGTGATGGGAAATGAGAGTGACATGTGCCCGACCAAACACCTCCAGCGAGTCTCTCATTGGTTCCCCCTCTTGCAGTTCATCCTGTGGACAAATTGCAGACGGTACGAAAGAGGCATGGAAAGGCGCCGAGTCTCCAAGTGGGGAGATTGTTAGTAAGGGGGCCTGAATGGAGAACACGAGCACCAGGAGAGGAAAACTGAGGTGAGTTTCAGAAAGCTTTCCCGATCCCACGGTGTAGCATCCGCTGGGTTTCCAATGAGTGCTTTCGCTGTCGGAAGATTGCGTTGAACCTGGAGAGTTGGGACCCATGGAATGGGGAGCACGCAGGATTCCTTTCAAGGGTCTGCATTTGCTTTCCCAACCTCACCAATCGTCTCAGCCCCAAGAGTGTCCAGCCTTATGTCTTCTGCCGCTGGGGCTGTAGATGTGGTCAATCCTGGTTGCATGTCAGTCCCTGAACGCATTTTGGAAGAATTTCTCTCTGTTTTGCCCTGCTTGTTTCTTCTTTATGTAGGAAATGTATCCTCAGAATGGGTCTGAGCTGATTTTCCCTGCTGGTTTTAGGCCGCTTTACACACACTTGATGCACTTACACAGAGATATCAAGACTTAGCTTTTAAGATGCTTACTAGTCGGATAGATACTTGTGCGATGAACAGGGTCTGGTGAGTCCAGTTGATTGAGCAAGGAGTAGGTCGTGTCCATTCCATATTCGGTTTTCGGAAGGGTATCTGTGCTCATTTCAAACTCGAGTTTTATGCGTCACCCCACCTCACCTTTCCCCTGAAGCAGGCATAAGTGTGTTTTCTAAAAGCGTGACTCTGTTCTGTTTGGGGATTCCGTTCATGGGGAGCGATTTTTACATTCCCTCGATAAGTGATATCATAAGTTTCTTTTTTTGTGGGACTTATTTCACTGAGGATGATCGTACCTAAATCCACTCAGGATGCTGCTACCAGCCTCATGACGTGGATTTCATGGCTGAGTGACACTCCATTGGACCTACGTAGCACCACTTGTCCACTTGTCCACTTGTCTTTGTCCACTTGTCCACTCGTCTTTGTCCACTTGGCTCTTTCCTGGGATATGAAACGTGTACCGGAGTGGAGGTTCTTGTCAAGACAGCAGCCCTCAACTTTGGGGTCCCTGTGTCTGGTTGATTTTTTCATTTTCCCAAGGTCAACGCCCATGTGTGGAAGTGCCCTATGCTCTGTGGTTCTGTGTTTTACATGGTTTGGGAAAGAGGATACACTTGTGAAGATTGGCTGTTGGCCATTGACATCCCGCCCATCAGCTTAACAAGGCTCCCTTGACTCCGTGGGCTGTCCTGCCTTTCTGGTTTTTAGACTTTTTTCGCCTGGCCCTTTTGCCCCCCGGGGGTGGGCGAGAGATTTCTTTGTAGTGCTGATTTGCTCTCCCAGGTTGCTTGGTTGGCCAAAAAGGGCGTATGCGTTTTTTCCTGAATATATTCAGGAAAAAACGCATACGCCCTTTTTGGCCAACCGCATCATTGTCCACGTTCTGGCGCTTTTCATGTGCTATCGGGGCCATTCCGATGTACCCGTTGACATCCGTTTCCTGCAGTTCTGCCTTGCGTTCAGCGCCTCTTCGTAGCCTGACCTCAATATATTTTGGGGCGATAGTTATCCTTTAGAACTCTGCAGGTTTGGGAAGTGCAGTGCCCCTGAGCTCCATTTCCCAAGTCGCTTTTTTGTGAGTGGGACGCAACACGGCTGGATGTCTTCACGCCCTATTGTTGATCCGGGGTGGCAGGCTGAACCTCTGGTGAATTCTTCTTCGTGATGGGAAATGAGAGTGACATGTGCCCGACCAAACACCTCCAGCGAGTCTCTCATTGGTTCCCCCTCTTGCAGTTCATCCTGCGGACAAATTGCAGACGGTACGAAAGAGGCATGGAAAGGCGCCGAGTCTCCAAGTGGGGAGATTGTTAGTAAGGGGGCTTGAATGGAGAACACGAGCACCAGGAGAGGAAAACTGAGGTGAGTTTCAGAAAGCTTTCCCGATCCCACGGTGTAGCATCCGCTGGGTTTCCAATGAGTGCTTTCGCTGTCGGAAGATTGCGTTGAACCTGGAGAGTTGTGACCCATGGAATGGGGAGCACGCAGGATTCCTTTCAAGGGTCTGCATTTGCTTTCCCAACCTCACCAATCGTCTCAGCCCCAAGAGTGTCCAGCCTTATGTCTTCTGCCGCTGGGGCTGTAGATGTGGTCAATCCTGGTTGCATGCCAGTCCCTGAACGCATTTTGGAAGAATTTCTCTCTGTTTTGCCCTGCTTGTTTCTTCTTTATGTTGGAAATGTATCCTCAGAATGGGTCTGAGCTGATTTTCCCTGCTGGCTTTAGGCCGCTTTACACACACTTGATGCACTTACACAGAGATATCAAGACTTAGCTTTTAAGATGCTTACTAGTCGGATAGATACTTGTGCGATGAACAGGGTCTGGTGAGTCCAGTTGATTGAGCATATAGTAGGTCGTGTCCATTCCATATTCGGTTTTCGGAAGGGTATCTGTGCTCATTTCAAACTCGAGTTTTATGCGTCACCGCACCTCACCTTTCCCCTGAAGCAGGCATAAGTGTGTTTTCTAAAAGCGTGACTCTGTTCTGTTTGGGGATTCCGTTCATGGGGAGCGATTTTTACATTCCCTCGATAAGTGATATCATAAGTTTCTTTTTTTGTGGGACTTATTTCACTGAGGATGATCGTACCTAAATCCACTCAGGATGCTGCTACCAGCCTCATGACGTGGATTTCATGGCTGAGTGACACTCCATTGGACCTACGTAGCACCACTTGTCCACTTGTCCACTTGTCTTTGTCCACTTGTCCACTCGTCTTTGTCCACTTGGCTCTTTCCTGGGATATGAAACGTGTACCGGAGTGGAGGTTCTTGTCAAGACAGCAGCCCTCAACTTTGGGGTCCCTGTGTCTGGTTGATTTTTTCATTTTCCCAAGGTCAACGCCCATGTGTGGAAGTGCCCTATGCTCTGTGGTTCTGTGTTTTACATGGTTTGGGAAAGAGGATACACTTGTGAAGATTGGCTGTTGGCCATTGACATCCCGCCCATCAGCTTAACAAGGCTCCCTTGACTCCGTGGGCTGTCCTGCCTTTCTGGTTTTTAGACTTTTTTCGCCTGGCCCTTTTGCCCCCGGGGGGGGGGCGAGAGATTTCTTTGTAGTGCTGATTTGCTCTCCCAGGTTGCTTGGTTGGCCAAAAAGGGCGTATGCGTTTTTTCCTGAATATATTCAGGAAAAAACGCATACGCCCTTTTTGGCCAACCGCATCATTGTCCACGTTCTGGCGCTTTTCATGTGCTATCGGGGCCATTCCGATGTACCCGTTGACATCCGTTTCCTGCAGTTCTGCCTTGCGTTCAGCGCCTCTTCGTAGCCTGACCTCAATATATTTTGGGGCGATAGTTATCGTTTAGAACTCTGCAGGTTTGGGAAGTGCAGGGCCCCTGAGCTCCATTTCCCAAGTCGCTTTTTTGTGAGTGGGACGCAACACGGCTGGATGGCTTCACGCCCTATTGTCGATCCGCGGTGGCAGGCTGAACCGCTGGTGAATTCTTCTTCGTGATGGGAAATGAGAGTGACATGTGCCCGACCAAACACCTCCAGCGAGTCTCTTTGGTTCCCCCTCTTGCAGTTCATCCTGCGGACAAATTGCAGACGGTACGAAAGAGGCATGGAAAGGCGCCGAGTCTCCAAGTGGGGAGATTGTTAGTAAGGGGGCCTGAATGGAGAACACGAGCACCAGGAGAGGAAAACTGAGGTGAGTTTCAGAAAGCTTTCCCGATCCCACGGTGTAGCATCCGCTGGGTTTCCAATGAGTGCTTTCGCTGTCGGAAGATTTCGTTGAACCTGGAGAGTTGGGAGCCATGGAATGGGGAGCACGCAGGATTCCTTTCAAGGGTCTGCATTTGCTTTCCCAACCTCACCAATCGTCTCAGCCCCAAGAGTGTCCAGCCTTATGTCTTCTGCCGCTGGGGCTGTAGATGTGGTCAATCCTGGTTGCATGCCAGTCCCTGAACGCATTTTGGAAGAATTTCTCTCTGTTTTGCCCTGCTTGTTTCTTCTTTGTGTTGGAAATGTATCCTCAGAATGGGTCTGAGCTGATTTTCCCTGCTGGTTTTAGGCCGCTTTACACACACTTGATGCACTTACACAGAGATATCAAGACTTAGCTTTTAAGATGCTTACTAGTCGGATAGATACTTGTGCGATGAACAGGGTCTGGTGAGTCCAGTTGATTGAGCAAGGAGTAGGTCGTGTCCATTCCATATTCGGTTTTCGGAAGGTTATCTGTGCTCATTTCAAACTCGAGTTTTATGCGTCACCGCACCTCACCTTTCCCCTGAAGCAGGCATAAGTGTGTTTTCTAAAAGCGTGACTCTGTTCTGTTTGGGGATTCCGTTCATGGGGAGCGATTTTTACATTCCCTCGATAAGTGATATCATAAGTTTCTTTTTTTGTGGGACTTATTTCACTGAGGATGATCGTACCTAAATCCACTCAGGATGCTGCTACCAGCCTCATGACGTGGATTTCATGGCTGAGTGACACTCCATTGGACCTACGTAGCACCACTTGTCCACTTGTCCACTTGTCTTTGTCCACTTGTCCACTCGTCTTTGTCCACTTGGCTCTTTCCTGGGATATGAAACGTGTACCGGAGTGGAGGTTCTTGTCAAGACAGCAGCCCTCAACTTTGGGGTCCCTGTGTCTGGTTGATTTTTTCATTTTCCCAAGGTCAACGCCCATGTGTGGAAGTGCCCTATGCTCTGTGGTTCTGTGTTTTACATGGTTTGGGAAAGAGGATACACTTGTGAAGATTGGCTGTTGGCCATTGACATCCCGCCCATCAGCTTAACAAGGCTCCCTTGACTCCGTGGGCTGTCCTGCCTTTCTGGTTTTTAGACTTTTTTCGCCTGGCCCTTTTGCCCCGGGGGGGGTGGGGGGCGAGAGATTTCTTTGTAGTGCTGATTTGCTCTCCCAGGTTGCTTGGTTGGCCAAAAAGGGCGTATGCGTTTTTTCCTGAATATATTCAGGAAAAAACGCATACGCCCTTTTTGGCCAACCGCATCATTGTCCACGTTCTGGCGCTTTTCATGTGCTATCGGGGCCATTCCGATGTACCCGTTGACATCCGTTTCCTGCAGTTCTGCCTTGCGTTCAGCGCCTCTTCGTAGCCTGCGCTCAATATATTTTGGGGCGATAGTTATCGTTTAGAACTCTGCAGGTTTGGGAAGTGCAGGGCCCCTGAGCTCCATTTCCCAAGTCGCTTTTTTGTGAGTGGGACGCAACACGGCTGGATGGCTTCACGCCCTATTGTCGATCCGCGGTTGCAGGCTGAACCGCTGGTGAATTCTTCTTCGTGATGGGAAATGAGAGTGACATGTGCCCGACCAAACACCTCCAGCGAGTCTCTCATTGGTTCCCCCTCTTGCAGTTCATCCTGCGGACAAATTGCAGACGGTACGAAAGAGGCCTGGAAAGGCGCCGAGTCTCCATGTGGGGAGATTGTTAGTAAGGGGGCCTGAATGGAGAACACGAGCACCAGGAGAGGAAAACTGAGGTGAGTTTCAGAAAGCTTTCCCGATCCCACGGTGTAGCATCCGCTGGGTTTCCAATGAGTGCTTTCGCTGTCGGAAGATTGCGTTGAACCTGGAGAGTTGGGAGCCATGGAATGGGGAGCACGCAGGATTCCTTTCAAGGGTCTGCATTTGCTTTCCCAACCTCACCAATCGTCTCAGCCCCAAGAGTGTCCAGCCTTATGTCTTCTGCCGCTGGGGCTGTAGATGTGGTCAATGCCAGTCCCTGAACGCATTTTGGAAGAATTTCTCTCTGTTTTGCCCTGCTTGTTTCTTCTTTATGTTGGAAATGTATCCTCAGAATGGGTCTGAGCTGATTTTCCCTGCTGGTTTTAGGCCGCTTTACACACACTTGATGCACTTACACAGAGATATCAAGACTTAGCTTTTAAGATGCTTACTAGTCGGATAGATACTTGTGCGATGAACAGGGTCTGGTGAGTCCAGTTGATTGAGCAAGGAGTAGGTCGTGTCCATTCCATATTCGGTTTTCGGAAGGGTATCTGTGCTCACTTCAAACTCGAGTTTTATGCGTCACCCCACCTCACCTTTCCCCTGAAGCAGGCATAAGTGTGTTTTCTAAAAGCGTGACTCTGTTCTGTTTGGGGATTCAGTTCATGGGGAGCGATTTTTACATTCCCTCGATAAGTGATATCATAAGTTTCTTTTTTTGTGGGACTGATTTCACTGAGGATGATCGTACCTAAATCCACTCAGGATGCTGCTACCAGCCTCATGACGTGGATTTCATGGCTGAGTGACACTCCATTGGACCTACGTAGCACCACTTGTCCACTTGTCCACTTGTCTTTGTCCACTTCTCCACTTGGCTCTTTCCTGGGATATGAAACGTGTACCGGAGTGGAGGTTCTTGTCAAGACAGCAGCCCTCAACTTTGGGGTCCCTGTGTCTGGTTGATTTTTTCATTTTCCCAAGGTCAACGCCCATGTGTGGAAGTGCCCTATGCTCTGTGGTTCTGTGTTTTACATGGTTTGGGAAAGAGGATACACTTGTGAAGATTGGCTGTTGGCCATTGACATCCCGTCCATCAGCTTAACAAGGCTCCCTTGACTCCGTGGGCTGTCCTGCCTTTCTGGTTTTTAGACTTTTTTCGCCTGGCCCTTTTGCCCCGGGGGGGGGGCGAGAGATTTCTTTGTAGTGCTGATTTGCTCTCCCAGGTTGCTTGGTTGGCCAAAAAGGGCGTATGCGTTTTTTCCTGAATATATTCAGGAAAAAACGCATACGCCCTTTTTGGCCAACCGCATCATTGTCCACGTTCTGGCGCATTTCATGTGCTATCGGGGCCATTCCGATGTACCCGGTGACATCCGTTTCCTGCAATTCTGCCTTGCGTTCAACGCCTCTTCGTAGCCTGACCTCAATATATTTTGGGGCGATAGTTATCGTTTAGAACTCTGCAGGTTTGGGAAGTGCAGTGCCCCTGAGCTCCATTTCCCAAGTCGCTTTTTTGTGAGTGGGACGCAACACGGCTGGATGGCTTCACGCCCTATTGTCGATCCGCGGTGGCTGGCTGAGCCTCTGGTGAATTCTTCTTCGCGATGGGAAATGAGAGTGACATGTGCCCGACCAAACACCTCCAGCGAGTCTCTCATTGGTTCCCCCTCTTGCAGTTCATCCTGCGGACAAATTGCAGACGGTACGAAAGAGGCATGGAAAGGCGCCGAGTCTCCAAGTGGGGAGATTGTTAGTAAGGGGGCCTGAATGGAGAACACGAGCACCAGGAGATGAAAACTTAGGTGGGTTTCAGAAAGCTTTCCCGATCCCACGGTGTAGCATCCGCTGGGTTTCCAATGAGTGCTTTCGCTGTCGGAAGATTGCGTTGAACCTGGAGAGTTGGGACCCATGGAAAGGGGAGCACGCAGGATTCCTTTCAAGGGTCTGCATTTGCTTTCCCAACCTCACCAATCGTCTCAGCCCCAAGAGTGTCCAGCCTTATGTCTTCTGCCGCTGGGGCTGTAGATGTGGTCAATCCTGGTTGCATGCCAGTCCCTGAACGCATTTTGGAAGAATTTCTCTCTGTTTTGCCCTGCTTGTTTCTTCTTTGTGTTGGAAATGTATCCTCAGAATGGGTCTGAGCTGATTTTCCCTGCTGGTTTTAGGCCGCTTTACACACACTTGATGCACTTACACAGAGATATCAAGACTTAGCTTTTAAGATGCTTACTAGTCGGATAGATACTTGTGCGATGAACAGGGTCTGGTGAGTCCAGTTGATTGAGCAAGGAGTAGGTCGTGTCCATTCCATATTCGGTTTTCGGAAGGGTATCTGTGCTCATTTCAAACTCGAGTTTTATGCGTCACCCCACCTCTCCTTTCCCCTGAAGCAGGCATAAGTGTGTTTTCTAAAAGCGTGACTCTGTTCTGTTTGGGGATTCAGTTCATGGGGAGCGATTTTTACATTCCCTCGATAAGTGATATCATAAGTTTCTTTTTTTGTGGGACTTATTTCACTGAGGATGATCGTACCTAAATCCACTCAGGATGCTGCTACCAGCCTCATGACGTGGATTTCATGGCTGAGTGACACTCCATTGGACCTACGTAGCACCACTTGTCCACTTGTCCACTTGTCTTTGTCCACTTGTCCACTCGTCTTTGTCCACTTGGCTCTTTCCTGGGATATGAAACGTGTACCGGAGTGGAGGTTCTTGTCAAGACAGCAGCCCTCAACTTTGGGGTCCCTGTGTCTGGTTGATTTTTTCATTTTCCCAAGGTCAACGCCCATGTGTGGAAGTGCCCTATGCTCTGTGGTTCTGTGTTTTACATGGTTTGGGAAAGAGGATACACTTGTGAAGATTGGCTGTTGGCCATTGACATCCCGCCCATCAGCTTAACAAGGCTCCCTTGACTCCGTGGCCTGTCCTGCCTTTCTGGTTTTTAGACTTTTTTCGCCTGACCCTTTTGCCCCCGGGGGGGGGGCGAGAGATTTCTTTGTAGTGCTGATTTGCTCTCCCAGGTTGCTTGGTTGGCCAAAAAGGGCGTATGCGTTTTTTCCTGAATATATTCAGGAAAAAACGCATACGCCCTTTTTGGCCAACCGCATCATTGTCCACGTTCTGGCGCTTTTCATGTGCTATCGGGGCCATTCCGATGTACCCGTTGACATCCGTTTCCTGCAGTTCTGCCTTGCGTTCAGCGCCTCTTCGGAGCCTGACCTCAATATATTTTGGGGCGATAGTTATCGTTTAGAACTCTGCAGGTTTGGGAAGTGCAGTGCCCCTGAGCTCCATTTCCCAAGTCGCTTTTTTGTGAGTGGGACGCAACACGGCTGGATGGCTTCACGCCCTATTGTCGATCCGGGGTGGCAGGCTGAACCTCTGGTGAATTCTTCTTCGTGATGGGAAATGAGAGTGACATGTGCCCGACCAAACACCTCCAGCGAGTCTCTCATTGGTTCCCCCTCTTGCAGTTCATCCTGCGGACAAATTGCAGACGGTACGAAAGAGGCATGGAAAGGCGCCGAGTCTCCAAGTGGGGAGATTGTTAGTAAGGGGGCCTGAATGGAGAACACGAGCACCAGGAGATGAAAACTGAGGTGAGTTTCAGAAAGCTTTGCCGATCCCACGGTGTAGCATCCGCTGGGTTTCCAATGAGTGCTTTCGCTGTCGGAAGATTGCGTTGAACCTGGAGAGTTGGGACCCATGGAAAGGGGAGCACGCAGGATTCCTTTCAAGGGTCTGCATTTGCTTTCCCAACCTCACCAATCGTCTCAGCCCCAAGAGTGTCCAGCCTTATGTCTTCTGCCGCTGGGGCTGTAGATGTGGTCAATCCTGGTTGCATGCCAGTCCCTGAACGCATTTTGGAAGAATTTCTCTCTGTTTTGCCCTGCTTGTTTCTTCTTTGTGTTGGAAATGTATCCTCAGAATGGGTCTGAGCTGATTTTCCCTGCTGGTTTTAGGCCGCTTTACACACACTTGATGCACTTACACAGAGATATCAAGACTTAGCTTTTAAGATGCTTACTAGTCGGATAGATACTTGTGCGATGAACAGGGTCTGGTGAGTCCAGTTGATTGAGCAAGGAGTAGGTCGTGTCCATTCCATATTCGGTTTTCGGAAGGGTATCTGTGCTCATTTCAAACTCGAGTTTTATGCGTCACCCCACCTCTCCTTTCCCCTGAAGCAGGCATAAGTGTGTTTTCTAAAAGCGTGACTCTGTTCTGTTTGGGGATTCCGTTCATGGGGAGCGATTTTTACATTCCCTCGATAAGTGATATCATAAGTTTCTTTTTTTGTGGGACTTATTTCACTGAGGATGATCGTACCTAAATCCACTCAGGATGCTGCTACCAGCCTCATGACGTGGATTTCATGGCTGAGTGACACTCCATTGGACCTACGTAGCACCACTTGTCCACTTGTCCACTTGTCTTTGTCCACTTCTCCACTTGGCTCTTTCCTGGGATATGAAACGTGTACCGGAGTGGAGGTTCTTGTCAAGACAGCAGCCCTCAACTTTGGGGTCCCTGTGTCTGGTTGATTTTTTCATTTTCCCAAGGTCAACGCCCATGTGTGGAAGTGCCCTATGCTCTGTGGTTCTGTGTTTTACATGGTTTGGGAAAGAGGATACACTTGTGAAGATTGGCTGTTGGCCATTGACATCCCGCCCATCAGCTTAACAAGGCTCCCTTGACTCCGTGGCCTGTCCTGCCTTTCTGGTTTTTAGACTTTTTTCGCCTGACCCTTTTGCCCCCGGGGGGGGGGCGAGAGATTTCTTTGTAGTGCTGATTTGCTCTCCCAGGTTGCTTGGTTGGCCAAAAAGGGCGTATGCGTTTTTTCCTGAATATATTCAGGAAAAAACGCATACGCCCTTTTTGGCCAACCGCATCATTGTCCACGTTCTGGCGCTTTTCATGTGCTATCGGGGCCATTCCGATGTACCCGTTGACATCCGTTTCCTGCAGTTCTGCCTTGCGTTCAGCGCCTCTTCGGAGCCTGACCTCAATATATTTTGGGGCGATAGTTATCGTTTAGAACTCTGCAGGTTTGGGAAGTGCAGTGCCCCTGAGCTCCATTTCCCAAGTCGCTTTTTTGTGAGTGGGACGCAACACGGCTGGATGGCTTCACGCCCTATTGTCGATCCGGGGTGGCAGGCTGAACCTCTGGTGAATTCTTCTTCGTGATGGGAAATGAGAGTGACATGTGCCCGACCAAACACCTCCAGCGAGTCTCTCATTGGTTCCCCCTCTTGCAGTTCATCCTGCGGACAAATTGCAGACGGTACGAAAGAGGCATGGAAAGGCGCCGAGTCTCCAAGTGGGGAGATTGTTAGTAAGGGGGCCTGAATGGAGAACACGAGCACCAGGAGATGAAAACTGAGGTGAGTTTCAGAAAGCTTTCCCGATCCCACGGTGTAGCATCCGCTGGGTTTCCAATGAGTGCTTTCGCTGTCGGAAGATTGCGTTGAACCTGGAGAGTTGGGACCCATGGAATGGGGAGCACGCAGGATTCCTTTCAAGGGTCTGCATTTGCTTTCCCAACCTCACCAATCGTCTCAGCCCCAAGAGTGTCCAGCCTTATGTCTTCTGCCGCTGGGGCTGTAGATGTGGTCAATCCTGGTTGCATGCCAGTCCCTGAACGCATTTTGGAAGAATTTCTCTCTGTTTTGCCCTGCTTGTTTCTTCTTTATGTTGGAAATGTATCCTCAGAATGGGTCTGAGCTGATTTTCCCTGCTGGCTTTAGGCCGCTTTACACACACTTGATGCACTTACACAGAGATATCAAGACTTAGCTTTTAAGATGCTTACTAGTCGGATAGATACTTGTGCGATGAACAGGGTCTGGTGAGTCCAGTTGATTGAGCAAGGAGTAGGTCGTGTCCATTCCATATTCGGTTTTCGGAAGGGTATCTGTGCTCATTTCAAACTCGAGTTTTATGCGTCACCGCACCTCACCTTTCCCCTGAAGCAGGCATAAGTGTGTTTTCTAAAAGCGTGACTCTGTTCTGTTTGGGGATTCCGTTCATGGGGAGCGATTTTTACATTCCCTCGATAAGTGATATCATAAGTTTCTTTTTTTGTGGGACTTATTTCACTGAGGATGATCGTACCTAAATCCACTCAGGATGCTGCTACCAGCCTCATGACGTGGATTTCATGGCTGAGTGACACTCCATTGGACCTACGTAGCACCACTTGTCCACTTGTCCACTTGTCTTTGTCCACTTCTCCACTTGGCTCTTTCCTGGGATATGAAACGTGTACCGGAGTGGAGGTTCTTGTCAAGACAGCAGCCCTCAACTTTGGGGTCCCTGTGTCTGGTTGATTTTTTCATTTTCCCAAGGTCAACGCCCATGTGTGGAAGTGCCCTATGCTCTGTGGTTCTGTGTTTTACATGTTTTGGGAAAGAGGATACACTTGTGAAGATTGGCTGTTGGCCATTGACATCACGCCCATCAGCTTAACAAGGCTCCCTTGACTCCGTGGCCTGTCCTGACTTTCTGGTTTTTAGACTTTTTTCGCCTGGCCCTTTTGCCCCGGGGGGGGGGCGATAGATTTCTTTGTAGTGCTGATTTGCTCTCCCAGGTTGCTTGGTTGGCCAAAAAGGGCGTATGCGTTTTTTCCTGAATATATTCAGGAAAAAACGCATACGCCCTTTTTGGCCAACCGCATCATTGTCCACGTTCTGGCGCTTTTCATGTGCTATCGGGGCCATTCCGATGTACCCGTTGACATCCGTTTCCTGCAGTTCTGCCTTGCGTTCAGCGCCTCTTCGGAGCCTGACCTCAATATATTTTGGGGCGATAGTTATCGTTTAGAACTCTGCAGGTTTGGGAAGTGCAGTGCCCCTGAGCTCCATTTCCCAAGTCGCTTTTTTGTGAGTGGGACGCAACACGGCTGGATGGCTTCACGCCCTATTGTCGATCCGGGGTGGCAGGCTGAACCGCTGGTGAATTCTTCTTCGTGATGGGAAATGAGAGTGACATGTGCCCGACCAAACACCTCCAGCGAGTCTCTCATTGGTTCCCCCTCTTGCAGTTCATCCTGCGGACAAATTGCAGACGGTATGAAAGAGGCATGGAAAGGCGCCGAGTCTCCAAGTGGGGAGATTGTTAGTAAGGGGGCCTGAATGGAGAACACGAGCACCAGGAGAGGAAAACTGAGGTGAGTTTCAGAAAGCTTTCCCGATCCCACGGTGTAGCATCCGCTGGGTTTCCAATGAGTGCTTTCGCTGTCGGAAGATTGCGTTGAACCTGGAGAGTTGGGACCCATGGAATGGGGAGCACGCAGGATTCCTTTCAAGGGTCTGCATTTGCTTTCCCAACCTCACCAATCGTCTCAGCCCCAAGAGTGTCCAGCCTTATGTCTTCTGCCGCTGGGGCTGTAGATGTGGTCAATCCTGGTTGCATGCCAGTCCCTGAACGCATTTTGGAAGAATTTCTCTCTGTTTTGCCCTGCTTGTTTCTTCTTTATGTTGGAAATGTATCCTCAGAATGGGTCTGAGCTGATTTTCCCTGCTGGCTTTAGGCCGCTTTACACACACTTGATGCACTTACACAGAGATATCAAGACTTAGCTTTTAAGATGCTTACTAGTCGGATAGATACTTGTGCGATGAACAGGGTCTGGTGAGTCCAGTTGATTGAGCAAGGAGTAGGTCGTGTCCATTCCATATTCGGTTTTCGGAAGGGTATCTGTGCTCATTTCAAACTCGAGTTTTATGCGTCACCGCACCTCACCTTTCCCCTGAAGCAGGCATAAGTGTGTTTTCTAAAAGCGTGACTCTGTTCTGTTTGGGGATTCCGTTCATGGGGAGCGATTTTTACATTCCCTCGATAAGTGATATCATAAGTTTCTTTTTTTGTGGGACTTATTTCACTGAGGATGATCGTACCTAAATCCACTCAGGATGCTGCTACCAGCCTCATGACGTGGATTTCATGGCTGAGTGACACTCCATTGGACCTACGTAGCACCACTTGTCCACTTGACTTTGTCCACTTGTCCACTCGTCTTTGTCCACTTGGCTCTTTCCTGGGATATGAAACGTGTACCGGGGTGGTGGTTCTTGTCAAGACAGCAGCCCTGAACTTTGGGGTCCCTGTGTCTGGTTGATTTTTTCATTTTCCCAAGGTCAACGCCCATGTGTGGAAGTGCCCTATGCTCTGTGGTTCTGTGTTTTACATGGTTTGGGAAAGAGGATACACTTGTGAAGATTGGCTGTTGGCCATTGACATCCCGCCCATCAGTTTAACAAGGCTCCCTTGACTCCATGGGCTGTCCTGCCTTTCTGGTTTTTAGACTTTTTTCGCCTGACCCTTTTGCCCCGGGGGGGGGGCGAGAGATTTCTTTGTAGTGCTGATTTGCTCTCCCAGGTTGCTTGGTTGGCCAAAATGGGCGTATGCGTTTTTTCCTGAATATATTCAGGAAAAAACGCATACGCCCTTTTTGGCCAACCGCATCATTGTCCACGTTCTGGCGCTTTTCATGTGCTATCGGGGCCATTCCGATGTACCCGTTGACATCCGTTTCCTGCAGTTCTGCCTTGCGTTCAGCGCCTCTTCGTAGCCTGACCTCAATATATTTTGGGGCGATAGTTATCATTTAGAACTCTGCAGGTTTGGGAAGTGCAGTGCCCCTGAGCTCCATTTCCCAAGTCGCTTTTTTGTGAGTGGGACGCAACACGGCTGGATGGCTTCACGCCCTATTGTCGATCCGGGGTGGCAGGCTGAACCTCTGGTGAATTCTTCTTCGTGATGGGAAATGAGAGTGACATGTGCCCGACCAAACACCTCCAGCGAGTCTCTCATTGGTTCCCCCTCTTGCAGTTCATCCTGCGGACAAATTGCAGACGGTACGAAAGAGGCATGGAAAGGCGCCGAGTCTCCAAGTGGGGAGATTGTTAGTAAGGGGGCCTGAATGGAGAACACGAGCACCAGGAGATGAAAACTTAGGTCGGTTTCAGAAAGCTTTCCCGATCCCACGGTGTAGCATCCGCTGGGTTTCCAATGAGTGCTTTCGCTGTCGGAAGATTGCGTTGAACCTGGAGAGTTGGGACCCATGGAAAGGGGAGCACGCAGGATTCCTTTCAAGGGTCTGCATTTGCTTTCCCAACCTCACCAATCGTCTCAGACCCAAGAGTGTCCAGCCTTATGTCTTCTGCCGCTGGGGCTGTAGATGTGGTCAATCCTGGTTGCATGTCAGTCCCTGAACGCATTTTGGAAGAATTTCTCTCTGTTTTGCCCTGCTTGTTTCTTCTTTATGTTGGAAATGTATCCTCAGAATGGGTCTGAGCTGATTTTCCCTGCTGGTTTTAGGCCGCTTTACACACACTTGATGCACTTACACAGAGATATCAAGACTTAGCTTTTAAGATGCTTACTAGTCGGATAGATACTTGTGCGATGAACAGGGTCTGGTGAGTCCAGTTGATTGAGCAAGGAGTAGGTCGTGTCCATTCCATATTCGGTTTTCGGAAGGGTATCTGTGCTCATTTCAAACTCGAGTTTTATGCGTCACCCCACCTCTCCTTTTCCCTGAAGCAGGCATAAGTGTGTTTTCTAAAAGCGTGACTCTGTTCTGTTTGGGGATTCCGTTCATGGGGAGCGATTTTTACATTCCCTCGATAAGTGATATCATAAGTTTCTTTTTTTGTGGGACTTATTTCACTGAGGATGATCGTACCTAAATCCACTCAGGATGCTGCTACCAGCCTCATGACGTGGATTTCATGGCTGAGTGACACTCCATTGGACCTACGTAGCACCACTTGTCCACTTGTCCACTTGTCTTTGTCCACTTCTCCACTTGGCTCTTTCCTGGGATATGAAACGTGTACCGGAGTGGAGGTTCTTGTCAAGACAGCAGCCCTCAACTTTGGGGTCCCTGTGTCTGGTTGATTTTTTCATTTTCCCAAGGTCAACGCCCATGTGTGGAAGTGCCCTATGCTCTGTGGTTCTGTGTTTTACATGGTTTGGGAAAGAGGATACACTTGTGAAGATTGGCTGTTGGCCATTGACATCCCGCCCATCAGCTTAACAAGGCTCCCTTGACTCCGTGGGCTGTCCTGCCTTTCTGGTTTTTAGACTTTTTTCGCCTGGCCCTTTTGCCCCGGGGGGGGGCGAGAGATTTCTTTGTAGTGCTGATTTGCTCTCCCAGGTTGCTTGGTTGGCCAAAAAGGGCGTATGCGTTTTTTCCTGAATATATTCAGGAAAAAACGCATACGCCCTTTTTGGCCAACCGCATCATTGTCCACGTTCTGGCGCTTTTCATGTGCTATCGGGGCCATTCCGATGTACCCGTTGACATCCGTTTCCTGCAGTTCTGCCTTGCGTTCAGCGCCTCTTCGTAGCCTGCGCTCAATATATTTTGGGGCGATAGTTATCGTTTAGAACTCTGCAGGTTTGGGAAGTGCAGGGCCCCTGAGCTCCATTTCCCAAGTCGCTTTTTTGTGAGTGGGACGCAACACGGCTGGATGGCTTCACGCCCTATTGTCGATCCGCGGTGGCAGGCTGAACCGCTGGTGAATTCTTCTTCGTGATGGGAAATGAGAGTGACATGTGCCCGACCAAACACCTCCAGCGAGTCTCTCATTGGTTCCCCCTCTTGCAGTTCATCCTGCGGACAAATTGCAGACGGTACGAAAGAGGCATGGAAAGGCGCCGAGTCTCCAAGTGGGGAGATTGTTAGTAAGGGGGCCTGAATGGAGAACACGAGCACCAGGAGAGGAAAACTGAGGTGAGTTTCAGAAAGCTTTCCCGATCCCACGGTGTAGCATCCGCTGGGTTTCCAATGAGTGCTTTCGCTGTCGGAAGATTTCGTTGAACCTGGAGAGTTGGGAGCCATGGAATGGGGAGCACGCAGGATTCCTTTCAAGGGTCTGCATTTGCTTTCCCAACCTCACCAATCGTCTCAGCCCCAAGAGTGTCCAGCCTTATGTCTTCTGCCGCTGGGGCTGTAGATGTGGTCAATCCTGGTTGCATGCCAGTCCCTGAACGCATTTTGGAAGAATTTCTCTCTGTTTTGCCCTGCTTGTTTCTTCTTTGTGTTGGAAATGTATCCTCAGAATGGGTCTGAGCTGATTTTCCCTGCTGGTTTTAGGCCGCTTTACACACACTTGATGCACTTACACAGAGATATCAAGACTTAGCTTTTAAGATGCTTACTAGTCGGATAGATACTTGTGCGATGAACAGGGTCTGGTGAGTCCAGTTGATTGAGCAAGGAGTAGGTCGTGTCCATTCCATATTCGGTTTTCGGAAGGTTATCTGTGCTCATTTCAAACTCGAGTTTTATGCGTCACCGCACCTCACCTTTCCCCTGAAGCAGGCATAAGTGTGTTTTCTAAAAGCGTGACTCTGTTCTGTTTGGGGATTCCGTTCATGGGGAGCGATTTTTACATTCCCTCGATAAGTGATATCATAAGTTTCTTTTTTTGTGGGACTTATTTCACTGAGAATGATCGTACCTAAATCCACTCAGGATGCTGCTACCAGCCTCATGACGTGGATTTCATGGCTGAGTGACACTCCATTGGACCTACGTAGCACCACTTGTCCACTTGTCCACTTGTCTTTGTCCACTTGTCCACTCGTCTTTGTCCACTTGGCTCTTTCCTGGGATATGAAACGTGTACCGGAGTGGAGGTTCTTGTCAAGACAGCAGCCCTCAACTTTGGGGTCCCTGTGTCTGGTTGATTTTTTCATTTTCCCAAGGTCAACGCCCATGTGTGGAAGTGCCCTATGCTCTGTGGTTCTGTGTTTTACATGGTTTGGGAAAGAGGATACACTTGTGAAGATTGGCTGTTGGCCATTGACATCCCGCCCATCAGCTTAACAAGGCTCCCTTGACTCCGTGGGCTGTCCTGCCTTTCTGGTTTTTAGACTTTTTTCGCCTGGCCCTTTTGCCCCGGGGGGGGGGGGCGAGAGATTTCTTTGTAGTGCTGATTTGCTCTCCCAGGTTGCTTGGTTGGCCAAAAAGGGCGTATGCGTTTTTTCCTGAATATATTCAGGAAAAAACGCATAGGCCCTTTTTGGCCAACCGCATCATTGTCCACGTTCTGGCGCTTTTCATGTGCTATCGGGGCCATTCCGATGTACCCGTTGACATCCGTTTCCTGCAGTTCTGCCTTGCGTTCAGCGCCTCTTCGTAGCCTGCGCTCAATATATTTTGGGGCGATAGTTATCGTTTAGAACTCTGCAGGTTTGGGAAGTGCAGGGCCCCTGAGCTCCATTTCCCAAGTCGCTTTTTTGTGAGTGGGACGCAACACGGCTGGATGGCTTCACGCCCTATTGTCGATCCGCGGTGGCAGGCTGAACCGCTGGTGAATTCTTCTTCGTGATGGGAAATGAGAGTGACATGTGCCCGACCAAACACCTCCAGCGAGTCTCTCATTGGTTCCCCCTCTTGCAGTTCATCCTGCGGACAAATTGCAGACGGTACGAAAGAGGCATGGAAAGGCGCCGAGTCTCCAAGTGGGGAGATTGTTAGTAAGGGGGCCTGAATGGAGAACACGAGCACCAGGAGAGGAAAACTGAGGTGAGTTTCAGAAAGCTTTCCCGATCCCACGGTGTAGCATCCGCTGGGTTTCCAATGAGTGCTTTCGCTGTCGGAAGATTTCGTTGAACCTGGAGAGTTGGGAGCCATGGAATGGGGAGCACGCAGGATTCCTTTCAAGGGTCTGCATTTGCTTTCCCAACCTCACCAATCGTCTCAGCCCCAAGAGTGTCCAGCCTTATGTCTTCTGCCGCTGGGGCTGTAGATGTGGTCAATCCTGGTTGCATGCCAGTCCCTGAACGCATTTTGGAAGAATTTCTCTCTGTTTTGCCCTGCTTGTTTCTTCTTTGTGTTGGAAATGTATCCTCAGAATGGGTCTGAGCTGATTTTCCCTGCTGGTTTTAGGCCGCTTTACACACACTTGATGCACTTACACAGAGATATCAAGACTTAGCTTTTAAGATGCTTACTAGTCGGATAGATACTTGTGCGATGAACAGGGTCTGGTGAGTCCAGTTGATTGAGCAAGGAGTAGGTCGTGTCCATTCCATATTCGGTTTTCGGAAGGTTATCTGTGCTCATTTCAAACTCGAGTTTTATGCGTCACCGCACCTCACCTTTCCCCTGAAGCAGGCATAAGTGTGTTTTCTAAAAGCGTGACTCTGTTCTGTTTGGGGATTCCGTTCATGGGGAGCGATTTTTACATTCCCTCGATAAGTGATATCATAAGTTTCTTTTTTTGTGGGACTTATTTCACTGAGAATGATCGTACCTAAATCCACTCAGGATGCTGCTACCAGCCTCATGACGTGGATTTCATGGCTGAGTGACACTCCATTGGACCTACGTAGCACCACTTGTCCACTTGTCCACTTGTCTTTGTCCACTTGTCCACTCGTCTTTGTCCACTTGGCTCTTTCCTGGGATATGAAACGTGTACCGGAGTGGAGGTTCTTGTCAAGACAGCAGCCCTCAACGTTGGGGTCCCTGTGTCTGGTTGATTTTTTGATTTTCCCAAGGTCAACGCCCATGTGTGGAAGTGCCCTATGCTCTGTGGTTCTGTGTTTTACATGGTTTGGGAAAGAGGATACACTTGTGAAGATTGGCTGTTGGCCATTGACATCCCGCCCATCAGCTTAACAAGGCTCCCTTGACTCCGTGGGCTGTCCTGCCTTTCTGGTTTTTAGACTTTTTTCGCCTGGCCCTTTTGCCCCGGGGGGGGTGGGGGGCGAGAGATTTCTTTGTAGTGCTGATTTGCTCTCCCAGGTTGCTTGGTTGGCCAAAAAGGGCGTATGCGTTTTTTCCTGAATATATTCAGGAAAAAACGCATAGGCCCTTTTTGGCCAACCGCATCATTGTCCACGTTCTGGCGCTTTTCATGTGCTATCGGGGCCATTCCGATGTACCCGTTGACATCCGTTTCCTGCAGTTCTGCCTTGCGTTCAGCGCCTCTTCGTAGCCTGCGCTCAATATATTTTGGGGCGATAGTTATCGTTTAGAACTCTGCAGGTTTGGGAAGTGCAGGGCCCCTGAGCTCCATTTCCCAAGTCGCTTTTTTGTGAGTGGGACGCAACACGGCTGGATGGCTTCACGCCCTATTGTCGATCCGCGGTGGCAGGCTGAACCGCTGGTGAATTCTTCTTCGTGATGGGAAATGAGAGTGACATGTGCCCGACCAAACACCTCCAGCGAGTCTCTCATTGGTTCCCCCTCTTGCAGTTCATCCTGCGGACAAATTGCAGACGGTACGAAAGAGGCATGGAAAGGCGCCGAGTCTCCAAGTGGGGAGATTGTTAGTAAGGGGGCCTGAATGGAGAACACGAGCACCAGGAGAGGAAAACTGAGGTGAGTTTCAGAAAGCTTTCCCGATCCCACGGTGTAGCATCCGCTGGGTTTCCAATGAGTGCTTTCGCTGTCGGAAGATTGCGTTGAACCTGGAGAGTTGGGAGCCATGGAATGGGGAGCACGCAGGATTCCTTTCAAGGGTCTGCATTTGCTTTCCCAACCTCACCAATCGTCTCAGCCCCAAGAGTGTCCAGCCTTATGTCTTCTGCCGCTGGGGCTGTAGATGTGGTCAATCCTGGTTGCATGCCAGTCCCTGAACGCATTTTGGAAGAATTTCTCTCTGTTTTGCCCTGCTTGTTTCTTCTTTGTGTTGGAAATGTATCCTCAGAATGGGTCTGAGCTGATTTTCCCTGCTGGTTTTAGGCCGCTTTACACACACTTGATGCACTTACACAGAGATATCAAGACTTAGCTTTTAAGATGCTTACTAGTCGGATAGATACTTGTGCGATGAACAGGGTCTGGTGAGTCCAGTTGATTGAGCAAGGAGTAGGTCGTGTCCATTCCATATTCGGTTTTCGGAAGGTTATCTGTGCTCATTTCAAACTCGAGTTTTATGCGTCACCGCACCTCACCTTTCCCCTGAAGCAGGCATAAGTGTGTTTTCTAAAAGCGTGACTCTGTTCTGTTTGGGGATTCCGTTCATGGGGAGCGATTTTTACATTCCCTCGATAAGTGATATCATAAGTTTCTTTTTTTGTGGGACTGATTTCACTGAGGATGATCGTACCTAAATCCACTCAGGATGCTGCTACCAGCCTCATGACGTGGATTTCATGGCTGAGTGACACTCCATTGGACCTACGTAGCACCACTTGTCCACTTGTCCACTTGTCTTTGTCCACTTGTCCACTCGTCTTTGTCCACTTGGCTCTTTCCTGGGATATGAAACGTGTACCGGAGTGGAGGTTCTTGTCAAGACAGCAGCCCTCAACTTTGGGGTCCCTGTGTCTGGTTGATTTTTTCATTTTCCCAAGGTCAACGCCCATGTGTGGAAGTGCCCTATGCTCTGTGGTTCTGTGTTTTACATGGTTTGGGAAAGAGGATACACTTGTGAAGATTGGCTGTTGGCCATTGACATCCCGCCCATCAGCTTAACAAGGCTCCCTTGACTCCGTGGGCTGTCCTGCCTTTCTGGTTTTTAGACTTTTTTCGCCTGGCCCTTTTGCCCCGGGGGGGGTGGGGGGCGAGAGATTTCTTTGTAGTGCTGATTTGCTCTCCCAGGTTGCTTGGTTGGCCAAAAAGGGCGTATGCGTTTTTTCCTGAATATATTCAGGAAAAAACGCATAGGCCCTTTTTGGCCAACCGCATCATTGTCCACGTTCTGGCGCTTTTCATGTGCTATCGGGGCCATTCCGATGTACCCGTTGACATCCGTTTCCTGCAGTTCTGCCTTGCGTTCAGCGCCTCTTCGTAGCCTGCGCTCAATATATTTTGGGGCGATAGTTATCGTTTAGAACTCTGCAGGTTTGGGAAGTGCAGGGCCCCTGAGCTCCATTTCCCAAGTCGCTTTTTTGTGAGTGGGACGCAACACGGCTGGATGGCTTCACGCCCTATTGTCGATCCGCGGTTGCAGGCTGAACCGCTGGTGAATTCTTCTTCGTGATGGGAAATGAGAGTGACATGTGCCCGACCAAACACCTCCAGCGAGTCTCTCATTGGTTCCCCCTCTTGCAGTTCATCCTGCGGACAAATTGCAGACGGTACGAAAGAGGCATGGAAAGGCGCCGAGTCTCCAAGTGGGGAGATTGTTAGTAAGGGGGCCTGAATGGAGAACACGAGCACCAGGAGAGGAAAACTGAGGTGAGTTTCAGAAAGCTTTCCCGATCCCACGGTGTAGCATCCGCTGGGTTTCCAATGAGTGCTTTCGCTGTCGGAAGATTGCGTTGAACCTGGAGAGTTGGGAGCCATGGAATGGGGAGCACGCAGGATTCCTTTCAAGGGTCTGCATTTGCTTTCCCAACCTCACCAATCGTCTCAGCCCCAAGAGTGTCCAGCCTTATGTCTTCTGCCGCTGGGGCTGTAGATGTGGTCAATCCTGGTTGCATGCCAGTCCCTGAACGCATTTTGGAAGAATTTCTCTCTGTTTTGCCCTGCTTGTTTCTTCTTTGTGTTGGAAATGTATCCTCAGAATGGGTCTGAGCTGATTTTCCCTGCTGGTTTTAGGCCGCTTTACACACACTTGATGCACTTACACAGAGATATCAAGACTTAGCTTTTAAGATGCTTACTAGTCGGATAGATACTTGTGCGATGAACAGGGTCTGGTGAGTCCAGTTGATTGAGCAAGGAGTAGGTCGTGTCCATTCCATATTCGGTTTTCGGAAGGGTATCTGTGCTCATTTCAAACTCGAGTTTTATGCGTCACCGCACCTCACCTTTCCCCTGAAGCAGGCATAAGTGTGTTTTCTAAAAGCGTGACTCTGTTCTGTTTGGGGATTCCGTTCATGGGGAGCGATTTTTACATTCCCTCGATAAGTGATATCATAAGTTTCTTTTTTTGTGGGACTGATTTCACTGAGGATGATCGTACCTAAATCCACTCAGGATGCTGCTACCAGCCTCATGACGTGGATTTCATGGCTGAGTGACACTCCATTGGACCTACGTAGCACCACTTGTCCACTTGTCCACTTGTCTTTGTCCACTTGTCCACTCGTCTTTGTCCACTTGGCTCTTTCCTGGGATATGAAACGTGTACCGGAGTGGAGGTTCTTGTCAAGACAGCAGCCCTCAACTTTGGGGTCCCTGTGTCTGGTTGATTTTTTCATTTTCCCAAGGTCAACGCCCATGTGTGGAAGTGCCCTATGCTCTGTGGTTCTGTGTTTTACATGGTTTGGGAAAGAGGATACACTTGTGAAGATTGGCTGTTGGCCATTGACATCCCGCCCATCAGCTTAACAAGGCTCCCTTGACTCCGTGGGCTGTCCTGCCTTTCTGGTTTTTAGACTTTTTTCGCCTGGCCCTTTTGCCCCGGGGGGGGGGGGCGAGAGATTTCTTTGTAGTGCTGATTTGCTCTCCCAGGTTGCTTGGTTGGCCAAAAAGGGCGTATGCGTTTTTTCCTGAATATATTCAGGAAAAAACGCATAGGCCCTTTTTGGCCAACCGCATCATTGTCCACGTTCTGGCGCTTTTCATGTGCTATCGGGGCCATTCCGATGTACCCGTTGACATCCGTTTCCTGCAGTTCTGCCTTGCGTTCAGCGCCTCTTCGTAGCCTGCGCTCAATATATTTTGGGGCGATAGTTATCGTTTAGAACTCTGCAGGTTTGGGAAGTGCAGGGCCCCTGAGCTCCATTTCCCAAGTCGCTTTTTTGTGAGTGGGACGCAACACGGCTGGATGGCTTCACGCCCTATTGTCGATCCGCGGTGGCAGGCTGAACCGCTGGTGAATTCTTCTTCGTGATGGGAAATGAGAGTGACATGTGCCCGACCAAACACCTCCAGCGAGTCTCTCATTGGTTCCCCCTCTTGCAGTTCATCCTGCGGACAAATTGCAGACGGTACGAAAGAGGCATGGAAAGGCGCCGAGTCTCCAAGTGGGGAGATTGTTAGTAAGGGGGCCTGAATGGAGAACACGAGCACCAGGAGAGGAAAACTGAGGTGAGTTTCAGAAAGCTTTCCCGATCCCACGGTGTAGCATCCGCTGGGTTTCCAATGAGTGCTTTCGCTGTCGGAAGATTGCGTTGAACCTGGAGAGTTGGGAGCCATGGAATGGGGAGCACGCAGGATTCCTTTCAAGGGTCTGCATTTGCTTTCCCAACCTCACCAATCGTCTCAGCCCCAAGAGTGTCCAGCCTTATGTCTTCTGCCGCGGGGGCTGTAGATGTGGTCAATCCTGGTTGCATGCCAGTCCCTGAACGCATTTTGGAAGAATTTCTCTCTGTTTTGCCCTGCTTGTTTCTTCTTTGTGTTGGAAATGTATCCTCAGAATGGGTCTGAGCTGATTTTCCCTGCTGGTTTTAGGCCGCTTTACACACACTTGATGCACTTACACAGAGATATCAAGACTTAGCTTTTAAGATGCTTACTAGTCGGATAGATACTTGTGCAATGAACAGGGTCTGGTGAGTCCAGTTGATTGAGCAAGGAGTAGGTCGTGTCCATTCCATATTCGGTTTTCGGAAGGGTATCTGTGCTCATTTCAAACTCGAGTTTTATGCGTCACCGCACCTCACCTTTCCCCTGAAGCAGGCATAAGTGTGTTTTCTAAAAGCGTGACTCTGTTCTGTTTGGGGATTCCGTTCATGGGGAGCGATTTTTACATTCCCTCGATAAGTGATATCATAAGTTTCTTTTTTTGTGGGACTTATTTCACTTAGGATGATCGTACCTAAATCCACTCAGGATGCTGCTACCAGCCTCATGACGTGGATTTCATGGCTGAGTGACACTCCATTGGACCTACATAGCACCACTTGTCCACTTGTCCACTTGTCTTTGTCCACTTGTCCACTCGTCTTTGTCCACTTGGCTCTTTCCTGGGATATGAAACGTGTACCGGAGTGGAGGTTCTTGTCAAGACAGCAGCCCTCAACTTTGGGGTCCCTGTGTCTGGTTGATTTTTTCATTTTCCCAAGGTCAACGCCCATGTGTGGAAGTGCCCTATGCTCTGTGGTTCTGTGTTTTACATGGTTTGGGAAAGAGGATACACTTGTGAAGATTGGCTGTTGGCCATTGACATCCCGCCCATCAGCTTAACAAGGCTCCCTTGACTCCGTGGGCTGTCCTGCCTTTCTGGTTTTTAGACTTTTTTCGCCTGGCCCTTTTGCCCCGGGGGGGGGGCGAGAGATTTCTTTGTAGTGCTGATTTGCTCTCCCAGGTTGCTTGGTTGGCCAAAAAGGGCGTATGCGTTTTTTCCTGAATATATTCAGGAAAAAACGCATACGCCCTTTTTGGCCAACCGCATCATTGTCCACGTTCTGGCGCTTTTCATGTGCTATCGGGGCCATTCCGATGTACCCGTTGACATCCGTTTCCTGCAGTTCTGCCTTGCGTTCAGCGCCTCTTCGTAGCCTGACCTCAATATATTTTGGGGCGATAGTTATCGTTTAGAACTCTGCAGGTTTGGGAAGTGCAGGGCCCCTGAGCTCCATTTCCCAAGTCGCTTTTTTGTGAGTGGGACGCAACACGGCTGGATGGCTTCACGCCCTATTGTCGATCCGCGGTGGCAGGCTGAACCGCTGGTGAATTCTTCTTCGTGATGGGAAATGAGAGTGACATGTGCCCGACCAAACACCTCCAGCGAGTCTCTCATTGGTTCCCCCTCTTGCAGTTCATCCTGCGGACAAATTGCAGACGGTACGAAAGAGGCATGGAAAGGCGCCGAGTCTCCAAGTGGGGAGATTGTTAGTAAGGGGGCCTGAATGGAGAACACGAGCACCAGGAGAGGAAAACTGAGGTGAGTTTCAGAAAGCTTTCCCGATCCCACGGTGTAGCATCCGCTGGGTTTCCAATGAGTGCTTTCGCTGTCGGAAGATTGCGTTGAACCTGGAGAGTTGGGAGCCATGGAATGGGGAGCACGCAGGATTCCTTTCAAGGGTCTGCATTTGCTTTCCCAACCTCACCAATCGTCTCAGCCCCAAGAGTGTCCAGCCTTATGTCTTCTGCCGCGGGGGCTGTAGATGTGGTCAATCCTGGTTGCATGCCAGTCCCTGAACGCATTTTGGAAGAATTTCTCTCTGTTTTGCCCTGCTTGTTTCTTCTTTATGTTGGAAATGTATCCTCAGAATGGGTCTGAGCTGATTTTCCCTGCTGGTTTTAGGCCGCTTTACACACCCTTGATGCACTTACACAGAGATATCAAGACTTAGCTTTTAAGATGCTTACTAGTCGGATAGATACTTGTGCGATGAACAGGGTCTGGTGAGTCCAGTTGATTGAGCAAGGAGTAGGTCGTGTCCATTCCATATTCGGTTTTCGGAAGGGTATCTGTGCTCATTTCAAACTCGAGTTTTATGCGTCACCGCACCTCACCTTTCCCCTGAAGCAGGCATAAGTGTGTTTTCTAAAAGCGTGACTCTGTTCTGTTTGGGGATTCCGTTCATGGGGAGCGATTTTTACATTCCCTCGATAAGTGATATCATAAGTTTCTTTTTTTGTGGGACTTATTTCACTGAGGATGATCGTACCTAAATCCACTCAGGATGCTGCTACCAGCCTCATGACGTGGATTTCATGGCTGAGTGACACTCCATTGGACCTACGTAGCACCACTTGTCCACTTGTCCACTTGTCTTTGTCCACTTGTCCACTCGTCTTTGTCCACTTGGCTCTTTCCTGGGATATGAAACGTGTACCGGAGTGGAGGTTCTTGTCAAGACAGCAGCCCTCAACTTTGGGGTCCCTGTGTCTGGTTGATTTTTTCATTTTCCCAAGGTCAACGCCCATGTGTGGAAGTGCCCTATGCTCTGTGGTTCTGTGTTTTACATGGTTTGGGAAAGAGGATACACTTGTGAAGATTGGCTGTTGGCCATTGACATCCCGCCCATCAGCTTAACAAGGCTCCCTTGACTCCGTGGGCTGTCCTGCCTTTCTGGTTTTTAGACTTTTTTCGCCTGGCCCTTTTGCCCCGGGGGGGGGGGGGCGAGAGATTTCTTTGTAGTGCTGATTTGCTCTCCCAGGTTGCTTGGTTGGCCAAAAAGGGCGTATGCGTTTTTTCCTGAATATATTCAGGAAAAAACGCATACGCCCTTTTTGGCCAATCGCATCATTGTCCACGTTCTGGCGCTTTTCATGTGCTATCGGGGCCATTCCGATGTACCCGTTGACATCCGTTTCCTGCAGTTCTGCCTTGCGTTCAGCGCCTCTTCGTAGCCTGACCTCAATATATTTTGGGGCGATAGTTATCGTTTAGAACTCTGCAGGTTTGGGAAGTGCAGGGCCCCTGAGCTCCATTTCCAAAGTCGCTTTTTTGTGAGTGGGACGCAACACGGCTGGATGGCTTCACGCCCTATTGTCGATCCGCGGTTGCAGGCTGAACCGCTGGTGAATTCTTCTTCGTGATGGGAAATGAGAGTGACATGTGCCCGACCAAACACCTCCAGCGAGTCTCTCATTGGTTCCCCCTCTTGCAGTTCATCCTGCGGACAAATTGCAGACGGTACGAAAGAGGCATGGAAAGGCGCCGAGTCTCCGAGTGGGGAGATTGTTAGTAAGGGGGCCTGAATGGAGAACACGAGCACCAGGAGAGGAAAACTGAGGTGAGTTTCAGAAAGCTTTCCCGATCCCACGGTGTAGCATCCGCTGGGTTTCCAATGAGTGCTTTCGCTGTCGGAAGATTGCGTTGAACCTGGAGAGTTGGGACCCATGGAATGGGGAGCACGCAGGATTCCTTTCAAGGGTCTGCATTTGCTTTCCCAACCTCACCAATCGTCTCAGCCCCAAGAGTGTCCAGCCTTATGTCTTCTGCCGCTGGGGCTGTAGATGTGGTCAATCCTGGTTGCATGCCAGTCCCTGAACGCATTTTGGAAGAATTTCTCTCTGTTTTGCCCTGCTTGTTTCTTCTTTATGTTGGAAATGTATCCTCAGAATGGGTCTGAGCTGATTTTCCCTGCTGGTTTTAGGCCGCTTTACACACACTTGATGCACTTACACAGAGATATCAAGACTTAGCTTTTAAGATGCTTACTAGTCGGATAGATACTTGTGCGATGAACAGGGTCTGGTGAGTCCAGTTGATTGAGCAAGGAGTAGGTCGTGTCCATTCCATATTCGGTTTTCGGAAGGGTATCTGTGCTCATTTCAAACTCGAGTTTTATGCGTCACCGCACCTCACCTTTCCCCTGAAGCAGGCATAAGTGTGTTTTCTAAAAGCGTGACTCTGTTCTGTTTGGGGATTCCGTTCATGGGGAGCGATTTTTACATTCCCTCGATAAGTGATATCATAAGTTTCTTTTTTTGTGGGACTGATTTCACTGAGGATGATCGTACCTAAATCCACTCAGGATGCTGCTACCAGCCTCATGACGTGGATTTCATGGCTGAGTGACACTCCATTGGACCTACATAGCACCACTTGTCCACTTGTCCACTTGTCTTTGTCCACTTGTCCACTCGTCTTTGTCCACTTGGCTCTTTCCTGGGATATGAAACGTGTACCGGAGTGGAGGTTCTTGTCAAGACAGCAGCCCTCAACTTTGGGGTCCCTGTGTCTGGTTGATTTTTTCATTTTCCCAAGGTCAACGCCCATGTGTGGAAGTGCCCTATGCTCTGTGGTTCTGTGTTTTACATGGTTTGGGAAAGAGGATACACTTGTGAAGATTGGCTGTTGGCCATTGACATCCCGCCCATCAGCTTAACAAGGCTCCCTTGACTCCGTGGGCTGTCCTGCCTTTCTGGTTTTTAGACTTTTTTCGCCTGGCCCTTTTGCCCCGGGGGGGGGGGCGAGAGATTTCTTTGTAGTGCTGATTTGCTCTCCCAGGTTGCTTGGTTGGCCAAAAAGGGCGTATGCGTTTTTTCCTGAATATATTCAGGAAAAAACGCATACGCCCTTTTTGGCCAACCGCATCATTGTCCACGTTCTGGCGCTTTTCATGTGCTATCGGGGCCATTCCGATGTACCCGTTGACATCCGTTTCCTGCAGTTCTGCCTTGCGTTCAGCGCCTCTTCGTAGCCTGACCTCAATATATTTTGGGGCGATAGTTATCGTTTAGAACTCTGCAGGTTTGGGAAGTGCAGGGCCCCTGAGCTCCATTTCCCAAGTCGCTTTTTTGTGAGTGGGACGCAACACGGCTGGATGGCTTCACGCCCTATTGTCGATCCGCGGTGGCAGGCTGAACCGCTGGTGAATTCTTCTTCGTGATGGGAAATGAGAGTGACATGTGCCCGACCAAACACCTCCAGCGAGTCTCTCATTGGTTCCCCCTCTTGCAGTTCATCCTGCGGACAAATTGCAGACGGTACGAAAGAGGCATGGAAAGGCGCCGAGTCTCCAAGTGGGGAGATTGTTAGTAAGGGGGCCTGAATGGAGAACACGAGCACCAGGAGAGGAAAACTGAGGTGAGTTTCAGAAAGCTTTCCCGATCCCACGGTGTAGCATCCGCTGGGTTTCCAATGAGTGCTTTCGCTGTCGGAAGATTGCGTTGAACCTGGAGAGTTGGGAGCCATGGAATGGGGAGCACGCAGGATTCCTTTCAAGGGTCTGCATTTGCTTTCCCAACCTCACCAATCGTCTCAGCCCCAAGAGTGTCCAGCCTTATGTCTTCTGCCGCGGGGGCTGTAGATGTGGTCAATCCTGGTTGCATGCCAGTCCCTGAACGCATTTTGGAAGAATTTCTCTCTGTTTTGCCCTGCTTGTTTCTTCTTTATGTTGGAAATGTATCCTCAGAATGGGTCTGAGCTGATTTTCCCTGCTGGTTTTAGGCCGCTTTACACACCCTTGATGCACTTACACAGAGATATCAAGACTTAGCTTTTAAGATGCTTACTAGTCGGATAGATACTTGTGCGATGAACAGGGTCTGGTGAGTCCAGTTGATTGAGCAAGGAGTAGGTCGTGTCCATTCCATATTCGGTTTTCGGAAGGGTATCTGTGCTCATTTCAAACTCGAGTTTTATGCGTCACCGCACCTCACCTTTCCCCTGAAGCAGGCATAAGTGTGTTTTCTAAAAGCGTGACTCTGTTCTGTTTGGGGATTCCGTTCATGGGGAGCGATTTTTACATTCCCTCGATAAGTGATATCATAAGTTTCTTTTTTTGTGGGACTGATTTCACTGAGGATGATCGTACCTAAATCCACTCAGGATGCTGCTACCAGCCTCATGACGTGGATTTCATGGCTGAGTGACACTCCATTGGACCTACGTAGCACCACTTGTCCACTTGTCCACTTGTCTTTGTCCACTTGTCCACTCGTCTTTGTCCACTTGGCTCTTTCCTGGGATATGAAACGTGTACCGGAGTGGAGTTTCTTGTCAAGACAGCAGCCCTCAACTTTGGGGTCCCTGTGTCTGGTTGATTTTTTCATTTTCCCAAGGTCAACGCCCATGTGTGGAAGTGCCCTATGCTCTGTGGTTCTGTGTTTTACATGGTTTGGGAAAGAGGATACACTTGTGAAGATTGGCTGTTGGCCATTGACATCCCGCCCATCAGCTTAACAAGGCTCCCTTGACTCCGTGGGCTGTCCTGCCTTTCTGGTTTTTAGACTTTTTTCGCCTGGCCCTTTTGCCCCGGGGGGGGGGGGGGGCGAGAGATTTCTTTGTAGTGCTGATTTGCTCTCCCAGGTTGCTTGGTTGGCCAAAAAGGGCGTATGCGTTTTTTCCTGAATATATTCAGGAAAAAACGCATACGCCCTTTTTGGCCAACCGCATCATTGTCCACGTTCTGGCGCTTTTCATGTGCTATCGGGGCCATTCCGATGTACCCGTTGACATCCGTTTCCTGCAGTTCTGCCTTGCGTTCAGCGCCTCTTCGTAGCCTGACCTCAATATATTTTGGGGCGATAGTTATCGTTTAGAACTCTGCAGGTTTGGGAAGTGCAGGGCCCCTGAGCTCCATTTCCCAAGTCGCTTTTTTGTGAGTGGGACGCAACACGGCTGGATGGCTTCACGCCCTATTGTCGATCCGCGGTGGCAGGCTGAACCGCTGGTGAATTCTTCTTCGTGATGGGAAATGAGAGTGACATGTGCCCGACCAAACACCTCCAGCGAGTCTCTCATTGGTTCCCCCTCTTGCAGTTCATCCTGCGGACAAATTGCAGACGGTACGAAAGAGGCATGGAAAGGCGCCGAGTCTCCAAGTGGGGAGATTGTTAGTAAGGGGGCCTGAATGGAGAACACGAGCACCAGGAGAGGAAAACTGAGGTGAGTTTCAGAAAGCTTTCCCGATCCCACGGTGTAGCATCCGCTGGGTTTCCAATGAGTGCTTTCGCTGTCGGAAGATTGCGTTGAACCTCGAGAGTTGGGACCCATGGAATGGGGAGCACGCAGGATTCCTTTCAAGGGTCTGCATTTGCTTTCCCAACCTCACCAATCGTCTCAGCCCCAAGAGTGTCCAGCCTTATGTCTTCTGCCGCTGGGGCTGTAGATGTGGTCAATCCTGGTTGCATGCCAGTCCCTGAACGCATTTTGGAAGAATTTCTCTCTGTTTTGCCCTGCTTGTTTCTTCTTTGTGTTGGAAATGTATCCTCAGAATGGGTCTGAGCTGATTTTCCCTGCTGGTTTTAGGCCGCTTTACACACCCTTGATGCACTTACACAGAGATATCAAGACTTAGCTTTTAAGATGCTTACTAGTCGGATAGATACTTGTGCGATGAACAGGGTCTGGTGAGTCCAGTTGATTGAGCAAGGAGTAGGTCGTGTCCATTCCATATTCGGTTTTCGGAAGGGTATCTGTGCTCATTTCAAACTCGAGTTTTATGCGTCACCGCACCTCACCTTTCCCCTGAAGCAGGCATAAGTGTGTTTTCTAAAAGCGTGACTCTGTTCTGTTTGGGGATTCCGTTCATGGGGAGCGATTTTTACATTCCCTCGATAAGTGATATCATAAGTTTCTTTTTTTGTGGGACTTATTTCACTGAGGATGATCGTACCTAAATCCACTCAGGATGCTGCTACCAGCCTCATGACGTGGATTTCATGGCTGAGTGACACTCCATTGGACCTACGTAGCACCACTTGTCCACTTGTCCACTTGTCTTTGTCCACTTGTCCACTCGTCTTTGTCCACTTGGCTCTTTCCTGGGATATGAAACGTGTACCGGAGTGGAGGTTCTTGTCAAGACAGCAGCCCTCAACTTTGGGGTCCCTGTGTCTGGTTGATTTTTTCATTTTCCCAAGGTCAACGCCCATGTGTGGAAGTGCCCTATGCTCTGTGGTTCTGTGTTTTACATGGTTTGGGAAAGAGGATACACTTGTGAAGATTGGCTGTTGGCCATTGACATCTCGCCCATCAGCTTAACAAGGCTCCCTTGACTCCGTGGGCTGTCCTGCCTTTCTGGTTTTTAGACTTTTTTCGCCTGGCCCTTTTGCCCCGGGGGGTGGGGGGCGAGAGATTTCTTTGTAGTGCTGATTTGCTCTCCCAGGTTGCTTGGTTGGCCAAAAAGGGCGTATGCGTTTTTTCCTGAATATATTCAGGAAAAAACGCATACGCCCTTTTTGGCCAACCGCATCATTGTCCACGTTCTGGCGCTTTTCATGTGCTATCGGGGCCATTCCGATGTACCCGTTGACATCCGTTTCCTGCAGTTCTGCCTTGCGTTCAGCGCCTCTTCGTAGCCTGCCCTCAATATATTTTGGGGCGATAGTTATCGTTTAGAACTCTGCAGGTTTGGGAAGTGCAGGGCCCCTGAGCTCCATTTCCCAAGTCGCTTTTTTGTGAGTGGGACGCAACACGGCTGGATGGCTTCACGCCCTATTGTCGATCCGCGGTTGCAGGCTGAACCGCTGGTGAATTCTTCTTCGTGATGGGAAATGAGAGTGACATGTGCCCGACCAAACACCTCCAGCGAGTCTCTCATTGGTTCCCCCTCTTGCAGTTCATCCTGCGGACAAATTGCAGACGGTACGAAAGAGGCATGGAAAGGCGCCGAGTCTCCAAGTGGGGAGATTGTTAGTAAGGGAGCCTGAATGGAGAACACGAGCACCAGGAGAGGAAAACTGAGGTGAGTTTCAGAAAGCTTTCCCGATCCCACGGTGTAGCATCCGCTGGGTTTCCAATGAGTGCTTTCGCTGTCGGAAGATTGCGTTGAACCTGGAGAGTTGGGAGCCATGGAATGGGGAGCACGCAGGATTCCTTTCAAGGGTCTGCATTTGCTTTCCCAACCTCACCAATCGTCTCAGCCCCAAGAGTGTCCAGCCTTATGTCTTCTGCCGCTGGGGCTGTAGATGTGGTCAATCCTGGTTGCATGCCAGTCCCTGAACGCATTTTGGAAGAATTTCTCTCTGTTTTGCCCTGCTTGTTTCTTCTTTGTGTTGGAAATGTATCCTCAGAATGGGTCTGAGCTGATTTTCCCTGCTGGTTTTAGGCCGCTTTACACACACTTGATGCACTTACACAGAGATATCAAGACTTAGCTTTTAAGATGCTTACTAGTCGGATAGATACTTGTGCGATGAACAGGGTCTGGTGAGTCCAGTTGATTGAGCAAGGAGTAGGTCGTGTCCATTCCATATTCGGTTTTCGGAAGGGTATCTGTGCTCATTTCAAACTCGAGTTTTATGCGTCACCGCACCTCACCTTTCCCCTGAAGCAGGCATAAGTGTGTTTTCTAAAAGCGTGACTCTGTTCTGTTTGGGGATTCCGTGCATGGGGAGCGATTTTTACATTCCCTCGATAAGTGATATCATAAGTTTCTTTTTTTGTGGGACTTATTTCACTGAGGATGATCGTACCTAAATCCACTCAGGATGCTGCTACCAGCCTCATGACGTGGATTTCATGGCTGAGTGACACTCCATTGGACCTACGTAGCACCACTTGTCCACTTGTCCACTTGTCTTTGTCCACTTGTCCACTCGTCTTTGTCCACTTGGCTCTTTCCTGGGATATGAAACGTGTACCGGAGTGGAGGTTCTTGTCAAGACAGCAGCCCTCAACTTTGGGGTCCCTGTGTCTGGTTGATTTTTTCATTTTCCCAAGGTCAACGCCCATGTGTGGAAGTGCCCTATGCTCTGTGGTTCTGTGTTTTACATGGTTTGGGAAAGAGGATACACTTGTGAAGATTGGCTGTTGGCCATTGACATCCCGCCCATCAGCTTAACAAGGCTCCCTTGACTCCGTGGGCTGTCCTGCCTTTCTGGTTTTTAGACTTTTTTCGCCTGGCCCTTTTGCCCCGGGGGGGGGGCGAGAGATTTCTTTGTAGTGCTGATTTGCTCTCCCAGGTTGCTTGGTTGGCCAAAAAGGGCGTATGCGTTTTTTCCTGAATATATTCAGGAAAAAACGCATACGCCCTTTTTGGCCAACCGCATCATTGTCCACGTTCTGGCGCTTTTCATGTGCTATCGGGGCCATTCCGATGTACCCGTTGACATCCGTTTCCTGCAGTTCTGCCTTGCGTTCAGCGCCTCTTCGTAGCCTGACCTCAATATATTTTGGGGCGATAGTTATCGTTTAGAACTCTGCAGGTTTGGGAAGTGCAGGGCCCCTGAGCTCCATTTCCCAAGTCGCTTTTTTGTGAGTGGGACGCAACACGGCTGGATGGCTTCACGCCCTATTGTCGATCCGCGGTGGCAGGCTGAACCGCTGGTGAATTCTTCTTCGTGATGGGAAATGAGAGTGACATGTGCCCGACCAAACACCTCCAGCGAGTCTCTCATTGGTTCCCCCTCTTGCAGTTCATCCTGCGGACAAATTGCAGACGGTACGAAAGAGGCATGGAAAGGCGCCGAGTCTCCAAGTGGGGAGATTGTTAGTAAGGGGGCCTGAATGGAGAACACGAGCACCAGGAGAGGAAAACTGAGGTGAGTTTCAGAAAGCTTTCCCGATCCCACGGTGTAGCATCCGCTGGGTTTCCAATGAGTGCTTTCGCTGTCGGAAGATTGCGTTGAACCTGGAGAGTTGGGAGCCATGGAATGGGGAGCACGCAGGATTCCTTTCAAGGGTCTGCATTTGCTTTCCCAACCTCACCAATCGTCTCAGCCCCAAGAGTGTCCAGCCTTATGTCTTCTGCCGCGGGGGCTGTAGATGTGGTCAATCCTGGTTGCATGCCAGTCCCTGAACGCATTTTGGAAGAATTTCTCTCTGTTTTGCCCTGCTTGTTTCTTCTTTATGTTGGAAATGTATCCTCAGAATGGGTCTGAGCTGATTTTCCCTGCTGGTTTTAGGCCGCTTTACACACCCTTGATGCACTTACACAGAGATATCAAGACTTAGCTTTTAAGATGCTTACTAGTCGGATAGATACTTGTGCGATGAACAGGGTCTGGTGAGTCCAGTTGATTGAGCAAGGAGTAGGTCGTGTCCATTCCATATTCGGTTTTCGGAAGGGTATCTGTGCTCATTTCAAACTCGAGTTTTATGCGTCACCGCACCTCACCTTTCCCCTGAAGCAGGCATAAGTGTGTTTTCTAAAAGCGTGACTCTGTTCTGTTTGGGGATTCCGTTCATGGGGAGCGATTTTTACATTCCCTCGATAAGTGATATCATAAGTTTCTTTTTTTGTGGGACTTATTTCACTGAGGATGATCGTACCTAAATCCACTCAGGATGCTGCTACCAGCCTCATGACGTGGATTTCATGGCTGAGTGACACTCCATTGGACCTACGTAGCACCACTTGTCCACTTGTCCACTTGTCTTTGTCCACTTGTCCACTCGTCTTTGTCCACTTGGCTCTTTCCTGGGATATGAAACGTGTACCGGAGTGGAGGTTCTTGTCAAGACAGCAGCCCTCAACTTTGGGGTCCCTGTGTCTGGTTGATTTTTTCATTTTCCCAAGGTCAACGCCCATGTGTGGAAGTGCCCTATGCTCTGTGGTTCTGTGTTTTACATGGTTTGGGAAAGAGGATACACTTGTGAAGATTGGCTGTTGGCCATTGACATCCCGCCCATCAGCTTAACAAGGCTCCCTTGACTCCGTGGGCTGTCCTGCCTTTCTGGTTTTTAGACTTTTTTCGCCTGGCCCTTTTGCCCCGGGGGGGGGGGGGCGAGAGATTTCTTTGTAGTGCTGATTTGCTCTCCCAGGTTGCTTGGTTGGCCAAAAAGGGCGTATGCGTTTTTTCCTGAATATATTCAGGAAAAAACGCATACGCCCTTTTTGGCCAATCGCATCATTGTCCACGTTCTGGCGCTTTTCATGTGCTATCGGGGCCATTCCGATGTACCCGTTGACATCCGTTTCCTGCAGTTCTGCCTTGCGTTCAGCGCCTCTTCGTAGCCTGACCTCAATATATTTTGGGGCGATAGTTATCGTTTAGAACTCTGCAGGTTTGGGAAGTGCAGGGCCCCTGAGCTCCATTTCCAAAGTCGCTTTTTTGTGAGTGGGACGCAACACGGCTGGATGGCTTCACGCCCTATTGTCGATCCGCGGTTGCAGGCTGAACCGCTGGTGAATTCTTCTTCGTGATGGGAAATGAGAGTGACATGTGCCCGACCAAACACCTCCAGCGAGTCTCTCATTGGTTCCCCCTCTTGCAGTTCATCCTGCGGACAAATTGCAGACGGTACGAAAGAGGCATGGAAAGGCGCCGAGTCTCCGAGTGGGGAGATTGTTAGTAAGGGGGCCTGAATGGAGAACACGAGCACCAGGAGAGGAAAACTGAGGTGAGTTTCAGAAAGCTTTCCCGATCCCACGGTGTAGCATCCGCTGGGTTTCCAATGAGTGCTTTCGCTGTCGGAAGATTGCGTTGAACCTGGAGAGTTGGGACCCATGGAATGGGGAGCACGCAGGATTCCTTTCAAGGGTCTGCATTTGCTTTCCCAACCTCACCAATCGTCTCAGCCCCAAGAGTGTCCAGCCTTATGTCTTCTGCCGCTGGGGCTGTAGATGTGGTCAATCCTGGTTGCATGCCAGTCCCTGAACGCATTTTGGAAGAATTTCTCTCTGTTTTGCCCTGCTTGTTTCTTCTTTATGTTGGAAATGTATCCTCAGAATGGGTCTGAGCTGATTTTCCCTGCTGGTTTTAGGCCGCTTTACACACACTTGATGCACTTACACAGAGATATCAAGACTTAGCTTTTAAGATGCTTACTAGTCGGATAGATACTTGTGCGATGAACAGGGTCTGGTGAGTCCAGTTGATTGAGCAAGGAGTAGGTCGTGTCCATTCCATATTCGGTTTTCGGAAGGGTATCTGTGCTCATTTCAAACTCGAGTTTTATGCGTCACCGCACCTCACCTTTCCCCTGAAGCAGGCATAAGTGTGTTTTCTAAAAGCGTGACTCTGTTCTGTTTGGGGATTCCGTTCATGGGGAGCGATTTTTACATTCCCTCGATAAGTGATATCATAAGTTTCTTTTTTTGTGGGACTTATTTCACTGAGGATGATCGTACCTAAATCCACTCAGGATGCTGCTACCAGCCTCATGACGTGGATTTCATGGCTGAGTGACACTCCATTGGACCTACATAGCACCACTTGTCCACTTGTCCACTTGTCTTTGTCCACTTGTCCACTCGTCTTTGTCCACTTGGCTCTTTCCTGGGATATGAAACGTGTACCGGAGTGGAGGTTCTTGTCAAGACAGCAGCCCTCAACTTTGGGGTCCCTGTGTCTGGTTGATTTTTTCATTTTCCCAAGTTCAACGCCCATGTGTGGAAGTGCCCTATGCTCTGTGGTTCTGTGTTTTACATGGTTTGGGAAAGAGGATACACTTGTGAAGATTGGCTGTTGGCCATTGACATCCCGCCCATCAGCTTAACAAGGCTCCCTTGACTCCGTGGGCTGTCCTGCCTTTCTGGTTTTTAGACTTTTTTCGCCTGGCCCTTTTGCCCCGGGGGGGGGGGCGAGAGATTTCTTTGTAGTGCTGATTTGCTCTCCCAGGTTGCTTGGTTGGCCAAAAAGGGCGTATGCGTTTTTTCCTGAATATATTCAGGAAAAAACGCATACGCCCTTTTTGGCCAACCGCATCATTGTCCACGTTCTGGCGCTTTTCATGTGCTATCGGGGCCATTCCGATGTACCCGTTGACATCCGTTTCCTGCAGTTCTGCCTTGCGTTCAGCGCCTCTTCGTAGCCTGACCTCAATATATTTTGGGGCGATAGTTATCGTTTAGAACTCTGCAGGTTTGGGAAGTGCAGGGCCCCTGAGCTCCATTTCCCAAGTCGCTTTTTTGTGAGTGGGACGCAACACGGCTGGATGGCTTCACGCCCTATTGTCGATCCGCGGTGGCAGGCTGAACCGCTGGTGAATTCTTCTTCGTGATGGGAAATGAGAGTGACATGTGCCCGACCAAACACCTCCAGCGAGTCTCTCATTGGTTCCCCCTCTTGCAGTTCATCCTGCGGACAAATTGCAGACGGTACGAAAGAGGCATGGAAAGGCGCCGAGTCTCCAAGTGGGGAGATTGTTAGTAAGGGGGCCTGAATGGAGAACACGAGCACCAGGAGAGGAAAACTGAGGTGAGTTTCAGAAAGCTTTCCCGATCCCACGGTGTAGCATCCGCTGGGTTTCCAATGAGTGCTTTCGCTGTCGGAAGATTGCGTTGAACCTGGAGAGTTGGGAGCCATGGAATGGGGAGCACGCAGGATTCCTTTCAAGGGTCTGCATTTGCTTTCCCAACCTCACCAATCGTCTCAGCCCCAAGAGTGTCCAGCCTTATGTCTTCTGCCGCTGGGGCTGTAGATGTGGTCAATCCTGGTTGCATGCCAGTCCCTGAACGCATTTTGGAAGAATTTCTCTCTGTTTTGCCCTGCTTGTTTCTTCTTTATTTTGGAAATGTATCCTCAGAATGGGTCTGAGCTGATTTTCCCTGCTGGTTTTAGGCCGCTTTACACACACTTGATGCACTTACACAGAGATATCAAGACTTAGCTTTTAAGATGCTTACTAGTCGGATAGATACTTGTGCGATGAACAGGGTCTGGTGAGTCCAGTTGATTGAGCAAGGAGTAGGTCGTGTCCATTCCATATTCGGTTTTCGGAAGGGTATCTGTGCTCATTTCAAACTCGAGTTTTATGCGTCACCGCACCTCACCTTTCCCCTGAAGCAGGCATAAGTGTGTTTTCTAAAAGCGTGACTCTGTTCTGTTTGGGGATTCCGTTCATGGGGAGCGATTTTTACATTCCCTCGATAAGTGATATCATAAGTTTCTTTTTTTGTGGGACTGATTTCACTGAGGATGATCGTACCTAAATCCACTCAGGATGCTGCTACCAGCCTCATGACGTGGATTTCATGGCTGAGTGACACTCCATTGGACCTACGTAGCACCACTTGTCCACTTGTCCACTTGTCTTTGTCCACTTGTCCACTCGTCTTTGTCCACTTGGCTCTTTCCTGGGATATGAAACGTGTACCGGAGTGGAGGTTCTTGTCAAGACAGCAGCCCTCAACTTTGGGGTCCCTGTGTCTGGTTGATTTTTTCATTTTCCCAAGGTCAACGCCCATGTGTGGAAGTGCCCTATGCTCTGTGGTTCTGTGTTTTACATGGTTTGGGAAAGAGGATACACTTGTGAAGATTGGCTGTTGGCCATTGACATCCCGCCCATCAGCTTAACAAGGCTCCCTTGACTCCGTGGGCTGTCCTGCCTTTCTGGTTTTTAGACTTTTTTCGCCTGGCCCTTTTGCCCCGGGGGGGGGGGCGAGAGATTTCTTTGTAGTGCTGATTTGCTCTCCCAGGTTGCTTGGTTGGCCAAAAAGGGCGTATGCGTTTTTTCCTGAATATATTCAGGAAAAAACGCATACGCCCTTTTTGGCCAACCGCATCATTGTCCACGTTCTGGCGCTTTTCATGTGCTATCGGGGCCATTCCGATGTACCCGTTGACATCCGTTTCCTGCAGTTCTGCCTTGCGTTCAGCGCCTCTTCGTAGCCTGACCTCAATATATTTTGGGGCGATAGTTATCGTTTAGAACTCTGCAGGTTTGGGAAGTGCAGGGCCCCTGAGCTCCATTTCCCAAGTCGCTTTTTTGTGAGTGGGACGCAACACGGCTGGATGGCTTCACGCCCTATTGTCGATCCGCGGTGGCAGGCTGAACCGCTGGTGAATTCTTCTTCGTGATGGGAAATGAGAGTGACATGTGCCCGACCAAACACCTCCAGCGAGTCTCTCATTGGTTCCCCCTCTTGCAGTTCATCCTGCGGACAAATTGCAGACGGTACGAAAGAGGCATGGAAAGGCGCCGAGTCTCCAAGTGGGGAGATTGTTAGTAAGGGGGCCTGAATGGAGAACACGAGCACCAGGAGAGGAAAACTGAGGTGAGTTTCAGAAAGCTTTCCCGATCCCACGGTGTAGCATCCGCTGGGTTTCCAATGAGTGCTTTCGCTGTCGGAAGATTGCGTTGAACCTGGAGAGTTGGGAGCCATGGAATGGGGAGCACGCAGGATTCCTTTCAAGGGTCTGCATTTGCTTTCCCAACCTCACCAATCGTCTCAGCCCCAAGAGTGTCCAGCCTTATGTCTTCTGCCGCGGGGGCTGTAGATGTGGTCAATCCTGGTTGCATGCCAGTCCCTGAACGCATTTTGGAAGAATTTCTCTCTGTTTTGCCCTGCTTGTTTCTTCTTTATGTTGGAAATGTATCCTCAGAATGGGTCTGAGCTGATTTTCCCTGCTGGTTTTAGGCCGCTTTACACACCCTTGATGCACTTACACAGAGATATCAAGACTTAGCTTTTAAGATGCTTACTAGTCGGATAGATACTTGTGCGATGAACAGGGTCTGGTGAGTCCAGTTGATTGAGCAAGGAGTAGGTCGTGTCCATTCCATATTCGGTTTTCGGAAGGGTATCTGTGCTCATTTCAAACTCGAGTTTTATGCGTCACCGCACCTCACCTTTCCCCTGAAGCAGGCATAAGTGTGTTTTCTAAAAGCGTGACTCTGTTCTGTTTGGGGATTCCGTTCATGGGGAGCGATTTTTACATTCCCTCGATAAGTGATATCATAAGTTTCTTTTTTTGTGGGACTGATTTCACTGAGGATGATCGTACCTAAATCCACTCAGGATGCTGCTACCAGCCTCATGACGTGGATTTCATGGCTGAGTGACACTCCATTGGACCTACGTAGCACCACTTGTCCACTTGTCCACTTGTCTTTGTCCACTTGTCCACTCGTCTTTGTCCACTTGGCTCTTTCCTGGGATATGAAACGTGTACCGGAGTGGAGTTTCTTGTCAAGACAGCAGCCCTCAACTTTGGGGTCCCTGTGTCTGGTTGATTTTTTCATTTTCCCAAGGTCAACGCCCATGTGTGGAAGTGCCCTATGCTCTGTGGTTCTGTGTTTTACATGGTTTGGGAAAGAGGATACACTTGTGAAGATTGGCTGTTGGCCATTGACATCCCGCCCATCAGCTTAACAAGGCTCCCTTGACTCCGTGGGCTGTCCTGCCTTTCTGGTTTTTAGACTTTTTTCGCCTGGCCCTTTTGCCCCGGGGGGGGGGGGGGCGAGAGATTTCTTTGTAGTGCTGATTTGCTCTCCCAGGTTGCTTGGTTGGCCAAAAAGGGCGTATGCGTTTTTTCCTGAATATATTCAGGAAAAAACGCATACGCCCTTTTTGGCCAACCGCATCATTGTCCACGTTCTGGCGCTTTTCATGTGCTATCGGGGCCATTCCGATGTACCCGTTGACATCCGTTTCCTGCAGTTCTGCCTTGCGTTCAGCGCCTCTTCGTAGCCTGACCTCAATATATTTTGGGGCGATAGTTATCGTTTAGAACTCTGCAGGTTTGGGAAGTGCAGGGCCCCTGAGCTCCATTTCCCAAGTCGCTTTTTTGTGAGTGGGACGCAACACGGCTGGATGGCTTCACGCCCTATTGTCGATCCGCGGTGGCAGGCTGAACCGCTGGTGAATTCTTCTTCGTGATGGGAAATGAGAGTGACATGTGCCCGACCAAACACCTCCAGCGAGTCTCTCATTGGTTCCCCCTCTTGCAGTTCATCCTGCGGACAAATTGCAGACGGTACGAAAGAGGCATGGAAAGGCGCCGAGTCTCCAAGTGGGGAGATTGTTAGTAAGGGGGCCTGAATGGAGAACACGAGCACCAGGAGAGGAAAACTGAGGTGAGTTTCAGAAAGCTTTCCCGATCCCACGGTGTAGCATCCGCTGGGTTTCCAATGAGTGCTTTCGCTGTCGGAAGATTGCGTTGAACCTCGAGAGTTGGGACCCATGGAATGGGGAGCACGCAGGATTCCTTTCAAGGGTCTGCATTTGCTTTCCCAACCTCACCAATCGTCTCAGCCCCAAGAGTGTCCAGCCTTATGTCTTCTGCCGCTGGGGCTGTAGATGTGGTCAATCCTGGTTGCATGCCAGTCCCTGAACGCATTTTGGAAGAATTTCTCTCTGTTTTGCCCTGCTTGTTTCTTCTTTGTGTTGGAAATGTATCCTCAGAATGGGTCTGAGCTGATTTTCCCTGCTGGTTTTAGGCCGCTTTACACACCCTTGATGCACTTACACAGAGATATCAAGACTTAGCTTTTAAGATGCTTACTAGTCGGATAGATACTTGTGCGATGAACAGGGTCTGGTGAGTCCAGTTGATTGAGCAAGGAGTAGGTCGTGTCCATTCCATATTCGGTTTTCGGAAGGGTATCTGTGCTCATTTCAAACTCGAGTTTTATGCGTCACCGCACCTCACCTTTCCCCTGAAGCAGGCATAAGTGTGTTTTCTAAAAGCGTGACTCTGTTCTGTTTGGGGATTCCGTTCATGGGGAGCGATTTTTACATTCCCTCGATAAGTGATATCATAAGTTTCTTTTTTTGTGGGACTTATTTCACTGAGGATGATCGTACCTAAATCCACTCAGGATGCTGCTACCAGCCTCATGACGTGGATTTCATGGCTGAGTGACACTCCATTGGACCTACGTAGCACCACTTGTCCACTTGTCCACTTGTCTTTGTCCACTTGTCCACTCGTCTTTGTCCACTTGGCTCTTTCCTGGGATATGAAACGTGTACCGGAGTGGAGGTTCTTGTCAAGACAGCAGCCCTCAACTTTGGGGTCCCTGTGTCTGGTTGATTTTTTCATTTTCCCAAGGTCAACGCCCATGTGTGGAAGTGCCCTATGCTCTGTGGTTCTGTGTTTTACATGGTTTGGGAAAGAGGATACACTTGTGAAGATTGGCTGTTGGCCATTGACATCTCGCCCATCAGCTTAACAAGGCTCCCTTGACTCCGTGGGCTGTCCTGCCTTTCTGGTTTTTAGACTTTTTTCGCCTGGCCCTTTTGCCCCGGGGGGTGGGGGGCGAGAGATTTCTTTGTAGTGCTGATTTGCTCTCCCAGGTTGCTTGGTTGGCCAAAAAGGGCGTATGCGTTTTTTCCTGAATATATTCAGGAAAAAACGCATACGCCCTTTTTGGCCAACCGCATCATTGTCCACGTTCTGGCGCTTTTCATGTGCTATCGGGGCCATTCCGATGTACCCGTTGACATCCGTTTCCTGCAGTTCTGCCTTGCGTTCAGCGCCTCTTCGTAGCCTGCCCTCAATATATTTTGGGGCGATAGTTATCGTTTAGAACTCTGCAGGTTTGGGAAGTGCAGGGCCCCTGAGCTCCATTTCCCAAGTCGCTTTTTTGTGAGTGGGACGCAACACGGCTGGATGGCTTCACGCCCTATTGTCGATCCGCGGTTGCAGGCTGAACCGCTGGTGAATTCTTCTTCGTGATGGGAAATGAGAGTGACATGTGCCCGACCAAACACCTCCAGCGAGTCTCTCATTGGTTCCCCCTCTTGCAGTTCATCCTGCGGACAAATTGCAGACGGTACGAAAGAGGCATGGAAAGGCGCCGAGTCTCCAAGTGGGGAGATTGTTAGTAAGGGAGCCTGAATGGAGAACACGAGCACCAGGAGAGGAAAACTGAGGTGAGTTTCAGAAAGCTTTCCCGATCCCACGGTGTAGCATCCGCTGGGTTTCCAATGAGTGCTTTCGCTGTCGGAAGATTGCGTTGAACCTGGAGAGTTGGGAGCCATGGAATGGGGAGCACGCAGGATTCCTTTCAAGGGTCTGCATTTGCTTTCCCAACCTCACCAATCGTCTCAGCCCCAAGAGTGTCCAGCCTTATGTCTTCTGCCGCTGGGGCTGTAGATGTGGTCAATCCTGGTTGCATGCCAGTCCCTGAACGCATTTTGGAAGAATTTCTCTCTGTTTTGCCCTGCTTGTTTCTTCTTTGTGTTGGAAATGTATCCTCAGAATGGGTCTGAGCTGATTTTCCCTGCTGGTTTTAGGCCGCTTTACACACACTTGATGCACTTACACAGAGATATCAAGACTTAGCTTTTAAGATGCTTACTAGTCGGATAGATACTTGTGCGATGAACAGGGTCTGGTGAGTCCAGTTGATTGAGCAAGGAGTAGGTCGTGTCCATTCCATATTCGGTTTTCGGAAGGGTATCTGTGCTCATTTCAAACTCGAGTTTTATGCGTCACCGCACCTCACCTTTCCCCTGAAGCAGGCATAAGTGTGTTTTCTAAAAGCGTGACTCTGTTCTGTTTGGGGATTCCGTGCATGGGGAGCGATTTTTACATTCCCTCGATAAGTGATATCATAAGTTTCTTTTTTTGTGGGACTTATTTCACTGAGGATGATCGTACCTAAATCCACTCAGGATGCTGCTACCAGCCTCATGACGTGGATTTCATGGCTGAGTGACACTCCATTGGACCTACGTAGCACCACTTGTCCACTTGTCCACTTGTCTTTGTCCACTTGTCCACTCGTCTTTGTCCACTTGGCTCTTTCCTGGGATATGAAACGTGTACCGGAGTGGAGGTTCTTGTCAAGACAGCAGCTCTCAACTTTGGGGTCCCTGTGTCTGGTTGATTTTTTCATTTTCCCAAGGTCAACGCCCATGTGTGGAAGTGCCCTATGCTCTGTGGTTCTGTGTTTTACATGGTTTGGGAAAGAGGATACACTTGTGAAGATTGGCTGTTGGCCATTGACATCCCGCCCATCAGCTTAACAAGGCTCCCTTGACTCCGTGGGCTGTCCTGCCTTTCTGGTTTTTAGACTTTTTTCGCCTGGCCCTTTTGCCCCGGGGGGGGGGGGCGAGAGATTTCTTTGTAGTGCTGATTTGCTCTCCCAGGTTGCTTGGTTGGCCAAAAAGGGCGTATGCGTTTTTTCCTGAATATATTCAGGAAAAAACGCATACGCCCTTTTTGGCCAACCGCATCATTGTCCACGTTCGGGCGCTTTTCATGTGCTATCGGGGCCATTCTGATGTACCCGTTGACATCCGTTTCCTGCAGTTCTGCCTTGCGTTCAGCGCCTCTTCGTAGCCTGCGCTCAATATATTTTGGGGCGATAGTTATCGTTTAGAACTCTGCAGGTTTGGGAAGTGCAGGGCCCCTGAGCTCCATTTCCCAAGTCGCTTTTTTGTGAGTGGGACGCAACACGGCTGGATGGCTTCACGCCCTATTGTCGATCCGCGGTGGCAGGCTGAACCGCTGGTGAATTCTTCTTCGTGATGGGAAATGAGAGTGACATGTGCCCGACCAAACACCTCCAGCGAGTCTCTCATTGGTTCCCCCTCTTGCAGTTCATCCTGCGGACAAATTGCAGACGGTACGAAAGAGGCATGGAAAGGCGCCGAGTCTCCAAGTGGGGAGATTGTTAGTAAGGGGGCCTGAATGGAGAACACGAGCACCAGGAGAGGAAAACTGAGGTGAGTTTCAGAAAGCTTTCCCGATCCCACGGTGTAGCATCCGCTGGGTTTCCAATGAGTGCTTTCGCTGTCGGAAGATTGCGTTGAACCTCGAGAGTTGGGACCCATGGAATGGGGAGCACGCAGGATTCCTTTCAAGGGTCTGCATTTGCTTTCCCAACCTCACCAATTGTCTCAGCCCCAAGAGTGTCCAGCCTTATGTCTTCTGCCGCTGGGGCTGTAGATGTGGTCAATCCTGGTTGCATGCCAGTCCCTGAACGCATTTTGGAAGAATTTCTCTCTGTTTTGCCCTGCTTGTTTCTTCTTTGTGTTGGAAATGTATCCTCAGAATGGGTCTGAGCTGATTTTCCCTGCTGGTTTTAGGCCGCTTTACACACCCTTGATGCACTTACACAGAGATATCAAGACTTAGCTTTTAAGATGCTTACTAGTCGGATAGATACTTGTGCGATGAACAGGGTCTGGTGAGTCCAGTTGATTGAGCAAGGAGTAGGTCGTGTCCATTCCATATTCGGTTTACGGAAGGGTATCTGTGCTCATTTCAAACTCGAGTTTTATGCGTCACCGCACCTCACCTTTCCCCTGAAGCAGGCATAAGTGTGTTTTCTAAAAGCGTGACTCTGTTCTGTTTGGGGATTCCGTTCATGGGGAGCGATTTTTACATTCCCTCGATAAGTGATATCATAAGTTTCTTTTTTTGTGGGACTTATTTCACTGAGGATGATCGTACCTAAATCCACTCAGGATGCTGCTACCAGCCTCATGACGTGGATTTCATGGCTGAGTGACACTCCATTGGACCTACGTAGCACCACTTGTCCACTTGTCCACTTGTCTTTGTCCACTTGTCCACTCGTCTTTGTCCACTTGGCTCTTTCCTGGGATATGAAACGTGTACCGGAGTGGAGGTTCTTGTCAAGACAGCAGCCCTCAACTTTGGGGTCCCTGTGTCTGGTTGATTTTTTCATTTTCCCAAGGTCAACGCCCATGTGTGGAAGTGCCCTATGCTCTGTGGTTCTGTGTTTTACATGGTTTGGGAAAGAGGATACACTTGTGAAGATTGGCTGTTGGCCATTGACATCCCGCCCATCAGCTTAACAAGGCTCCCTTGACTCCGTGGGCTGTCCTGCCTTTCTGGTTTTTAGACTTTTTTCGCCTGGCCCTTTTGCCCCGGGGGGGGGGCGAGAGATTTCTTTGTAGTGCTGATTTGCTCTCCCAGGTTGCTTGGTTGGCCAAAAAGGGCGTATGCGTTTTTTCCTGAATATATTCAGGAAAAAACGCATACGCCCTTTTTGGCCAACCGCATCATTGTCCACGTTCTGGCGCTTTTCATGTGCTATCGGGGCCATTCCGATGTACCCGTTGACATCCGTTTCCTGCAGTTCTGCCTTGCGTTCAGCGCCTCTTCGTAGCCTGCCCTCAATATATTTTGGGGCGATAGTTATCGTTTAGAACTCTGCAGGTTTGGGAAGTGCAGGGCCCCTGAGCTCCATTTCCCAAGTCGCTTTTTTGTGAGTGGGACGCAACACGGCTGGATGGCTTCACGCCCTATTGTCGATCCGCGGTGGCAGGCTGAACCGCTGGTGAATTCTTCTTCGTGATGGGAAATGAGAGTGACATGTGCCCGACCAAACACCTCCAGCGAGTCTCTCATTGGTTCCCCCTCTTGCAGTTCATCCTGCGGACAAATTGCAGACGGTACGAAAGAGGCATGGAAAGGCGCCGAGTCTCCAAGTGGGGAGATTGTTAGTAAGGGGGCCTGAATGGAGAACACGAGCACCAGGAGAGGAAAACTGAGGTGAGTTTCAGAAAGCTTTCCCGATCCCACGGTGTAGCATCCGCTGGGTTTCCAATGAGTGCTTTCGCTGTCGGAAGATTGCGTTGAACCTCGAGAGTTGGGACCCATGGAATGGGGAGCACGCAGGATTCCTTTCAAGGGTCTGCATTTGCTTTCCCAACCTCACCAATCGTCTCAGCCCCAAGAGTGTCCAGCCTTATGTCTTCTGCCGCTGGGGCTGTAGATGTGGTCAATCCTGGTTGCATGCCAGTCCCTGAACGCATTTTGGAAGAATTTCTCTCTGTTTTGCCCTGCTTGTTTCTTCTTTGTGTTGGAAATGTATCCTCAGAATGGGTCTGAGCTGATTTTCCCTGCTGGTTTTAGGCCGCTTTACACACCCTTGATGCACTTACACAGAGATATCAAGACTTAGCTTTTAAGATGCTTACTAGTCGGATAGATACTTGTGCGATGAACAGGGTCTGGTGAGTCCAGTTGATTGAGCAAGGAGTAGGTCGTGTCCATTCCATATTCGGTTTTCGGAAGGGTATCTGTGCTCATTTCAAACTCGAGTTTTATGCGTCACCGCACCTCACCTTTCCCCTGAAGCAGGCATAAGTGTGTTTTCTAAAAGCGTGACTCTGTTCTGTTTGGGGATTCCGTTCATGGGGAGCGATTTTTACATTCCCTCGATAAGTGATATCATAAGTTTCTTTTTTTGTGGGACTTATTTCACTGAGGATGATCGTACCTAAATCCACTCAGGATGCTGCTACCAGCCTCATGACGTGGATTTCATGGCTGAGTGACACTCCATTGGACCTACGTAGCACCACTTGTCCACTTGTCCACTTGTCTTTGTCCACTTGTCCACTCGTCTTTGTCCACTTGGCTCTTTCCTGGGATATGAAACGTGTACCGGAGTGGAGGTTCTTGTCAAGACAGCAGCCCTCAACTTTGGGGTCCCTGTGTCTGGTTGATTTTTTCATTTTCCCAAGGTCAACGCCCATGTGTGGAAGTGCCCTATGCTCTGTGGTTCTGTGTTTTACATGGTTTGGGAAAGAGGATACACTTGTGAAGATTGGCTGTTGGCCATTGACATCTCGCCCATCAGCTTAACAAGGCTCCCTTGACTCCGTGGGCTGTCCTGCCTTTCTGGTTTTTAGACTTTTTTCGCCTGGCCCTTTTGCCCCGGGGGGTGGGGGGCGAGAGATTTCTTTGTAGTGCTGATTTGCTCTCCCAGGTTGCTTGGTTGGCCAAAAAGGGCGTATGCGTTTTTTCCTGAATATATTCAGGAAAAAACGCATACGCCCTTTTTGGCCAACCGCATCATTGTCCACGTTCTGGCGCTTTTCATGTGCTATCGGGGCCATTCCGATGTACCCGTTGACATCCGTTTCCTGCAGTTCTGCCTTGCGTTCAGCGCCTCTTCGTAGCCTGCCCTCAATATATTTTGGGGCGATAGTTATCGTTTAGAACTCTGCAGGTTTGGGAAGTGCAGGGCCCCTGAGCTCCATTTCCCAAGTCGCTTTTTTGTGAGTGGGACGCAACACGGCTGGATGGCTTCACGCCCTATTGTCGATCCGCGGTTGCAGGCTGAACCGCTGGTGAATTCTTCTTCGTGATGGGAAATGAGAGTGACATGTGCCCGACCAAACACCTCCAGCGAGTCTCTCATTGGTTCCCCCTCTTGCAGTTCATCCTGCGGACAAATTGCAGACGGTACGAAAGAGGCATGGAAAGGCGCCGAGTCTCCAAGTGGGGAGATTGTTAGTAAGGGAGCCTGAATGGAGAACACGAGCACCAGGAGAGGAAAACTGAGGTGAGTTTCAGAAAGCTTTCCCGATCCCACGGTGTAGCATCCGCTGGGTTTCCAATGAGTGCTTTCGCTGTCGGAAGATTGCGTTGAACCTGGAGAGTTGGGAGCCATGGAATGGGGAGCACGCAGGATTCCTTTCAAGGGTCTGCATTTGCTTTCCCAACCTCACCAATCGTCTCAGCCCCAAGAGTGTCCAGCCTTATGTCTTCTGCCGCTGGGGCTGTAGATGTGGTCAATCCTGGTTGCATGCCAGTCCCTGAACGCATTTTGGAAGAATTTCTCTCTGTTTTGCCCTGCTTGTTTCTTCTTTGTGTTGGAAATGTATCCTCAGAATGGGTCTGAGCTGATTTTCCCTGCTGGTTTTAGGCCGCTTTACACACACTTGATGCACTTACACAGAGATATCAAGACTTAGCTTTTAAGATGCTTACTAGTCGGATAGATACTTGTGCGATGAACAGGGTCTGGTGAGTCCAGTTGATTGAGCAAGGAGTAGGTCGTGTCCATTCCATATTCGGTTTTCGGAAGGGTATCTGTGCTCATTTCAAACTCGAGTTTTATGCGTCACCGCACCTCACCTTTCCCCTGAAGCAGGCATAAGTGTGTTTTCTAAAAGCGTGACTCTGTTCTGTTTGGGGATTCCGTGCATGGGGAGCGATTTTTACATTCCCTCGATAAGTGATATCATAAGTTTCTTTTTTTGTGGGACTTATTTCACTGAGGATGATCGTACCTAAATCCACTCAGGATGCTGCTACCAGCCTCATGACGTGGATTTCATGGCTGAGTGACACTCCATTGGACCTACGTAGCACCACTTGTCCACTTGTCCACTTGTCTTTGTCCACTTGTCCACTCGTCTTTGTCCACTTGGCTCTTTCCTGGGATATGAAACGTGTACCGGAGTGGAGGTTCTTGTCAAGACAGCAGCTCTCAACTTTGGGGTCCCTGTGTCTGGTTGATTTTTTCATTTTCCCAAGGTCAACGCCCATGTGTGGAAGTGCCCTATGCTCTGTGGTTCTGTGTTTTACATGGTTTGGGAAAGAGGATACACTTGTGAAGATTGGCTGTTGGCCATTGACATCCCGCCCATCAGCTTAACAAGGCTCCCTTGACTCCGTGGGCTGTCCTGCCTTTCTGGTTTTTAGACTTTTTTCGCCTGGCCCTTTTGCCCCGGGGGGGGGGGGCGAGAGATTTCTTTGTAGTGCTGATTTGCTCTCCCAGGTTGCTTGGTTGGCCAAAAAGGGCGTATGCGTTTTTTCCTGAATATATTCAGGAAAAAACGCATACGCCCTTTTTGGCCAACCGCATCATTGTCCACGTTCGGGCGCTTTTCATGTGCTATCGGGGCCATTCTGATGTACCCGTTGACATCCGTTTCCTGCAGTTCTGCCTTGCGTTCAGCGCCTCTTCGTAGCCTGCGCTCAATATATTTTGGGGCGATAGTTATCGTTTAGAACTCTGCAGGTTTGGGAAGTGCAGGGCCCCTGAGCTCCATTTCCCAAGTCGCTTTTTTGTGAGTGGGACGCAACACGGCTGGATGGCTTCACGCCCTATTGTCGATCCGCGGTGGCAGGCTGAACCGCTGGTGAATTCTTCTTCGTGATGGGAAATGAGAGTGACATGTGCCCGACCAAACACCTCCAGCGAGTCTCTCATTGGTTCCCCCTCTTGCAGTTCATCCTGCGGACAAATTGCAGACGGTACGAAAGAGGCATGGAAAGGCGCCGAGTCTCCAAGTGGGGAGATTGTTAGTAAGGGGGCCTGAATGGAGAACACGAGCACCAGGAGAGGAAAACTGAGGTGAGTTTCAGAAAGCTTTCCCGATCCCACGGTGTAGCATCCGCTGGGTTTCCAATGAGTGCTTTCGCTGTCGGAAGATTGCGTTGAACCTCGAGAGTTGGGACCCATGGAATGGGGAGCACGCAGGATTCCTTTCAAGGGTCTGCATTTGCTTTCCCAACCTCACCAATTGTCTCAGCCCCAAGAGTGTCCAGCCTTATGTCTTCTGCCGCTGGGGCTGTAGATGTGGTCAATCCTGGTTGCATGCCAGTCCCTGAACGCATTTTGGAAGAATTTCTCTCTGTTTTGCCCTGCTTGTTTCTTCTTTGTGTTGGAAATGTATCCTCAGAATGGGTCTGAGCTGATTTTCCCTGCTGGTTTTAGGCCGCTTTACACACCCTTGATGCACTTACACAGAGATATCAAGACTTAGCTTTTAAGATGCTTACTAGTCGGATAGATACTTGTGCGATGAACAGGGTCTGGTGAGTCCAGTTGATTGAGCAAGGAGTAGGTCGTGTCCATTCCATATTCGGTTTACGGAAGGGTATCTGTGCTCATTTCAAACTCGAGTTTTATGCGTCACCGCACCTCACCTTTCCCCTGAAGCAGGCATAAGTGTGTTTTCTAAAAGCGTGACTCTGTTCTGTTTGGGGATTCCGTTCATGGGGAGCGATTTTTACATTCCCTCGATAAGTGATATCATAAGTTTCTTTTTTTGTGGGACTTATTTCACTGAGGATGATCGTACCTAAATCCACTCAGGATGCTGCTACCAGCCTCATGACGTGGATTTCATGGCTGAGTGACACTCCATTGGACCTACGTAGCACCACTTGTCCACTTGTCCACTTGTCTTTGTCCACTTGTCCACTCGTCTTTGTCCACTTGGCTCTTTCCTGGGATATGAAACGTGTACCGGAGTGGAGGTTCTTGTCAAGACAGCAGCCCTCAACTTTGGGGTCCCTGTGTCTGGTTGATTTTTTCATTTTCCCAAGGTCAACGCCCATGTGTGGAAGTGCCCTATGCTCTGTGGTTCTGTGTTTTACATGGTTTGGGAAAGAGGATACACTTGTGAAGATTGGCTGTTGGCCATTGACATCCCGCCCATCAGCTTAACAAGGCTCCCTTGACTCCGTGGGCTGTCCTGCCTTTCTGGTTTTTAGACTTTTTTCGCCTGGCCCTTTTGCCCCGGGGGGGGGGCGAGAGATTTCTTTGTAGTGCTGATTTGCTCTCCCAGGTTGCTTGGTTGGCCAAAAAGGGCGTATGCGTTTTTTCCTGAATATATTCAGGAAAAAACGCATACGCCCTTTTTGGCCAACCGCATCATTGTCCACGTTCTGGCGCTTTTCATGTGCTATCGGGGCCATTCCGATGTACCCGTTGACATCCGTTTCCTGCAGTTCTGCCTTGCGTTCAGCGCCTCTTCGTAGCCTGCCCTCAATATATTTTGGGGCGATAGTTATCGTTTAGAACTCTGCAGGTTTGGGAAGTGCAGGGCCCCTGAGCTCCATTTCCCAAGTCGCTTTTTTGTGAGTGGGACGCAACACGGCTGGATGGCTTCACGCCCTATTGTCGATCCGCGGTGGCAGGCTGAACCGCTGGTGAATTCTTCTTCGTGATGGGAAATGAGAGTGACATGTGCCCGACCAAACACCTCCAGCGAGTCTCTCATTGGTTCCCCCTCTTGCAGTTCATCCTGCGGACAAATTGCAGACGGTACGAAAGAGGCATGGAAAGGCGCCGAGTCTCCAAGTGGGGAGATTGTTAGTAAGGGGGCCTGAATGGAGAACACGAGCACCAGGAGAGGAAAACTGAGGTGAGTTTCAGAAAGCTTTCCCGATCCCACGGTGTAGCATCCGCTGGGTTTCCAATGAGTGCTTTCGCTGTCGGAAGATTGCGTTGAACCTGGAGAGTTGGGAGCCATGGAATGGGGAGCACGCAGGATTCCTTTCAAGGGTCTGCATTTGCTTTCCCAACCTCACCAATCGTCTCAGCCCCAAGAGTGTCCAGCCTTATGTCTTCTGCCGCTGGGGCTGTAGATGTGGTCAATCCTGGTTGCATGCCAGTCCCTGAACGCATTTTGGAAGAATTTCTCTCTGTTTTGCCCTGCTTGTTTCTTCTTTGTGTTGGAAATGTATCCTCAGAATGGGTCTGAGCTGATTTTCCCTGCTGGTTTTAGGCCGCTTTACACACACTTGATGCACTTACACAGAGATATCAAGACTTAGCTTTTAAGATGCTTACTAGTCGGATAGATACTTGTGCGATGAACAGGGTCTGGTGAGTCCAGTTGATTGAGCAAGGAGTAGGTCGTGTCCATTCCATATTCGGTTTTCGGAAGGGTATCTGTGCTCATTTCAAACTCGAGTTTTATGCGTCACCGCACCTCACCTTTCCCCTGAAGCAGGCATAAGTGTGTTTTCTAAAAGCGTGACTCTGTTCTGTTTGGGGATTCCGTTCATGGGGAGCGATTTTTACATTCCCTCGATAAGTGATATCATAAGTTTCTTTTTTTGTGGGACTGATTTCACTGAGGATGATCGTACCTAAATCCACTCAGGATGCTGCTACCAGCCTCATGACGTGGATTTCATGGCTGAGTGACACTCCATTGGACCTACGTAGCACCACTTGTCCACTTGTCCACTTGTCTTTGTCCACTTGTCCACTCGTCTTTGTCCACTTGGCTCTTTCCTGGGATATGAAACGTGTACCGGAGTGGAGGTTCTTGTCAAGACAGCAGCTCTCAACTTTGGGGTCCCTGTGTCTGGTTGATTTTTTCATTTTCCCAAGGTCAACGCCCATGTGTGGAAGTGCCCTATGCTCTGTGGTTCTGTGTTTTACATGGTTTGGGAAAGAGGATACACTTGTGAAGATTGGCTGTTGGCCATTGACATCCCGCCCATCAGCTTAACAAGGCTCCCTTGACTCCGTGGGCTGTCCTGCCTTTCTGGTTTTTAGACTTTTTTCGCCTGGCCCTTTTGCCCGGGGGGGGGGGCGAGAGATTTCTTTGTAGTGCTGATTTGCTCTCCCAGGTTGCTTGGTTGGCCAAAAAGGGCGTATGCGTTTTTTCCTGAATATATTCAGGAAAAAACGCATACGCCCTTTTTGGCCAACCGCATCATTGTCCACGTTCGGGCGCTTTTCATGTGCTATCGGGGCCATTCTGATGTAGCCGTTGACATCCGTTTCCTGCAGTTCTGCCTTGCGTTCAGCGCCTCTTCGTAGCCTGCGCTCAATATATTTTGGGGCGATAGTTATCGTTTAGAACTCTGCAGGTTTGGGAAGTGCAGGGCCCCTGAGCTCCATTTCCCAAGTCGCTTTTTTGTGAGTGGGACGCAACACGGCTGGATGGCTTCACGCCCTATTGTCGATCCGCGGTGGCAGGCTGAACCGCTGGTGAATTCTTCTTCGTGATGGGAAATGAGAGTGACATGTGCCCGACCAAACACCTCCAGCGAGTCTCTCATTGGTTCCCCCTCTTGCAGTTCATCCTGCGGACAAATTGCAGACGGTACGAAAGAGGCATGGAAAGGCGCCGAGTCTCCAAGTGGGGAGATTGTTAGTAAGGGGGCCTGAATGGAGAACACGAGCACCAGGAGAGGAAAACTGAGGTGAGTTTCAGAAAGCTTTCCCGATCCCACGGTGTAGCATCCGCTGGGTTTCCAATGAGTGCTTTCGCTGTCGGAAGATTGCGTTGAACCTGGAGAGTTGGGAGCCATGGAATGGGGAGCACGCAGGATTCCTTTCAAGGGTCTGCATTTGCTTTCCCAACCTCACCAATCGTCTCAGCCCCAAGAGTGTCCAGCCTTATGTCTTCTGCCGCTGGGGCTGTAGATGTGGTCAATCCTGGTTGCATGCCAGTCCCTGAACGCATTTTGGAAGAATTTCTCTCTGTTTTGCCCTGCTTGTTTCTTCTTTGTGTTGGAAATGTATCCTCAGAATGGGTCTGAGCTGATTTTCCCTGCTGGTTTTAGGCCGCTTTACACACCCTTGATGCACTTACACAGAGATATCAAGACTTAGCTTTTAAGATGCTTACTAGTCGGATAGATACTTGTGCGATGAACAGGGTCTGGTGAGTCCAGTTGATTGAGCAAGGAGTAGGTCGTGTCCATTCCATATTCGGTTTTCGGAAGGGTATCTGTGCTCATTTCAAACTCGAGTTTTATGCGTCACCGCACCTCACCTTTCCCCTGAAGCAGGCATAAGTGTGTTTTCTAAAAGCGTGACTCTGTTCTGTTTGGGGATTCCGTTCATGGGGAGCGATTTTTACATTCCCTCGATAAGTGATATCATAAGTTTCTTTTTTTGTGGGACTTATTTCACTGAGGATGATCGTACCTAAATCCACTCAGGATGCTGCTACCAGCCTCATGACGTGGATTTCATGGCTGAGTGACACTCCATTGGACCTACGTAGCACCACTTGTCCACTTGTCCACTTGTCTTTGTCCACTTGTCCACTCGTCTTTGTCCACTTGGCTCTTTCCTGGGATATGAAACGTGTACCGGAGTGGAGGTTCTTGTCAAGACAGCAGCCCTCAACTTTGGGGTCCCTGTGTCTGGTTGATTTTTTCATTTTCCCAAGGTCAACGCCCATGTGTGGAAGTGCCCTATGCTCTGTGGTTCTGTGTTTTACATGGTTTGGGAAAGAGGATACACTTGTGAAGATTGGCTGTTGGCCATTGACATCTCGCCCATCAGCTTAACAAGGCTCCCTTGACTCCGTGGGCTGTCCTGCCTTTCTGGTTTTTAGACTTTTTTCGCCTGGCCCTTTTGCCCCGGGGGGTGGGGGGCGAGAGATTTCTTTGTAGTGCTGATTTGCTCTCCCAGGTTGCTTGGTTGGCCAAAAAGGGCGTATGCGTTTTTTCCTGAATATATTCAGGAAAAAACGCATACGCCCTTTTTGGCCAACCGCATCATTGTCCACGTTCTGGCGCTTTTCATGTGCTATCGGGGCCATTCCGATGTACCCGTTGACATCCGTTTCCTGCAGTTCTGCCTTGCGTTCAGCGCCTCTTCGTAGCCTGCCCTCAATATATTTTGGGGCGATAGTTATCGTTTAGAACTCTGCAGGTTTGGGAAGTGCAGGGCCCCTGAGCTCCATTTCCCAAGTCGCTTTTTTGTGAGTGGGACGCAACACGGCTGGATGGCTTCACGCCCTATTGTCGATCCGCGGTTGCAGGCTGAACCGCTGGTGAATTCTTCTTCGTGATGGGAAATGAGAGTGACATGTGCCCGACCAAACACCTCCAGCGAGTCTCTCATTGGTTCCCCCTCTTGCAGTTCATCCTGCGGACAAATTGCAGACGGTACGAAAGAGGCATGGAAAGGCGCCGAGTCTCCAAGTGGGGAGATTGTTAGTAAGGGAGCCTGAATGGAGAACACGAGCACCAGGAGAGGAAAACTGAGGTGAGTTTCAGAAAGCTTTCCCGATCCCACGGTGTAGCATCCGCTGGGTTTCCAATGAGTGCTTTCGCTGTCGGAAGATTGCGTTGAACCTGGAGAGTTGGGAGCCATGGAATGGGGAGCACGCAGGATTCCTTTCAAGGGTCTGCATTTGCTTTCCCAACCTCACCAATCGTCTCAGCCCCAAGAGTGTCCAGCCTTATGTCTTCTGCCGCTGGGGCTGTAGATGTGGTCAATCCTGGTTGCATGCCAGTCCCTGAACGCATTTTGGAAGAATTTCTCTCTGTTTTGCCCTGCTTGTTTCTTCTTTGTGTTGGAAATGTATCCTCAGAATGGGTCTGAGCTGATTTTCCCTGCTGGTTTTAGGCCGCTTTACACACACTTGATGCACTTACACAGAGATATCAAGACTTAGCTTTTAAGATGCTTACTAGTCGGATAGATACTTGTGCGATGAACAGGGTCTGGTGAGTCCAGTTGATTGAGCAAGGAGTAGGTCGTGTCCATTCCATATTCGGTTTTCGGAAGGGTATCTGTGCTCATTTCAAACTCGAGTTTTATGCGTCACCGCACCTCACCTTTCCCCTGAAGCAGGCATAAGTGTGTTTTCTAAAAGCGTGACTCTGTTCTGTTTGGGGATTCCGTTCATGGGGAGCGATTTTTACATTCCCTCGATAAGTGATATCATAAGTTTCTTTTTTTGTGGGACTTATTTCACTGAGGATGATCGTACCTAAATCCACTCAGGATGCTGCTACCAGCCTCATGACGTGGATTTCATGGCTGAGTGACACTCCATTGGACCTACGTAGCACCACTTGTCCACTTGTCCACTTGTCTTTGTCCACTTGTCCACTCGTCTTTGTCCACTTGGCTCTTTCCTGGGATATGAAACGTGTACCGGAGTGGAGGTTCTTGTCAAGACAGCAGCTCTCAACTTTGGGGTCCCTGTGTCTGGTTGATTTTTTCATTTTCCCAAGGTCAACGCCCATGTGTGGAAGTGCCCTATGCTCTGTGGTTCTGTGTTTTACATGGTTTGGGAAAGAGGATACACTTGTGAAGATTGGCTGTTGGCCATTGACATCCCGCCCATCAGCTTAACAAGGCTCCCTTGACTCCGTGGGCTGTCCTGCCTTTCTGGTTTTTAGACTTTTTTCGCCTGGCCCTTTTGCCCCGGGGGGGGGGGGCGAGAGATTTCTTTGTAGTGCTGATTTGCTCTCCCAGGTTGCTTGGTTGGCCAAAAAGGGCGTATGCGTTTTTTCCTGAATATATTCAGGAAAAAACGCATACGCCCTTTTTGGCCAACCGCATCATTGTCCACGTTCGGGCGCTTTTCATGTGCTATCGGGGCCATTCTGATGTACCCGTTGACATCCGTTTCCTGCAGTTCTGCCTTGCGTTCAGCGCCTCTTCGTAGCCTGCGCTCAATATATTTTGGGGCGATAGTTATCGTTTAGAACTCTGCAGGTTTGGGAAGTGCAGGGCCCCTGAGCTCCATTTCCCAAGTCGCTTTTTTGTGAGTGGGACGCAACACGGCTGGATGGCTTCACGCCCTATTGTCGATCCGCGGTGGCAGGCTGAACCGCTGGTGAATTCTTCTTCGTGATGGGAAATGAGAGTGACATGTGCCCGACCAAACACCTCCAGCGAGTCTCTCATTGGTTCCCCCTCTTGCAGTTCATCCTGCGGACAAATTGCAGACGGTACGAAAGAGGCATGGAAAGGCGCCGAGTCTCCAAGTGGGGAGATTGTTAGTAAGGGGGCCTGAATGGAGAACACGAGCACCAGGAGAGGAAAACTGAGGTGAGTTTCAGAAAGCTTTCCCGATCCCACGGTGTAGCATCCGCTGGGTTTCCAATGAGTGCTTTCGCTGTCGGAAGATTGCGTTGAACCTCGAGAGTTGGGACCCATGGAATGGGGAGCACGCAGGATTCCTTTCAAGGGTCTGCATTTGCTTTCCCAACCTCACCAATTGTCTCAGCCCCAAGAGTGTCCAGCCTTATGTCTTCTGCCGCTGGGGCTGTAGATGTGGTCAATCCTGGTTGCATGCCAGTCCCTGAACGCATTTTGGAAGAATTTCTCTCTGTTTTGCCCTGCTTGTTTCTTCTTTGTGTTGGAAATGTATCCTCAGAATGGGTCTGAGCTGATTTTCCCTGCTGGTTTTAGGCCGCTTTACACACCCTTGATGCACTTACACAGAGATATCAAGACTTAGCTTTTAAGATGCTTACTAGTCGGATAGATACTTGTGCGATGAACAGGGTCTGGTGAGTCCAGTTGATTGAGCAAGGAGTAGGTCGTGTCCATTCCATATTCGGTTTACGGAAGGGTATCTGTGCTCATTTCAAACTCGAGTTTTATGCGTCACCGCACCTCACCTTTCCCCTGAAGCAGGCATAAGTGTGTTTTCTAAAAGCGTGACTCTGTTCTGTTTGGGGATTCCGTTCATGGGGAGCGATTTTTACATTCCCTCGATAAGTGATATCATAAGTTTCTTTTTTTGTGGGACTTATTTCACTGAGGATGATCGTACCTAAATCCACTCAGGATGCTGCTACCAGCCTCATGACGTGGATTTCATGGCTGAGTGACACTCCATTGGACCTACGTAGCACCACTTGTCCACTTGTCCACTTGTCTTTGTCCACTTGTCCACTCGTCTTTGTCCACTTGGCTCTTTCCTGGGATATGAAACGTGTACCGGAGTGGAGGTTCTTGTCAAGACAGCAGCCCTCAACTTTGGGGTCCCTGTGTCTGGTTGATTTTTTCATTTTCCCAAGGTCAACGCCCATGTGTGGAAGTGCCCTATGCTCTGTGGTTCTGTGTTTTACATGGTTTGGGAAAGAGGATACACTTGTGAAGATTGGCTGTTGGCCATTGACATCCCGCCCATCAGCTTAACAAGGCTCCCTTGACTCCGTGGGCTGTCCTGCCTTTCTGGTTTTTAGACTTTTTTCGCCTGGCCCTTTTGCCCCGGGGGGGGGGCGAGAGATTTCTTTGTAGTGCTGATTTGCTCTCCCAGGTTGCTTGGTTGGCCAAAAAGGGCGTATGCGTTTTTTCCTGAATATATTCAGGAAAAAACGCATACGCCCTTTTTGGCCAACCGCATCATTGTCCACGTTCTGGCGCTTTTCATGTGCTATCGGGGCCATTCCGATGTACCCGTTGACATCCGTTTCCTGCAGTTCTGCCTTGCGTTCAGCGCCTCTTCGTAGCCTGCCCTCAATATATTTTGGGGCGATAGTTATCGTTTAGAACTCTGCAGGTTTGGGAAGTGCAGGGCCCCTGAGCTCCATTTCCCAAGTCGCTTTTTTGTGAGTGGGACGCAACACGGCTGGATGGCTTCACGCCCTATTGTCGATCCGCGGTGGCAGGCTGAACCGCTGGTGAATTCTTCTTCGTGATGGGAAATGAGAGTGACATGTGCCCGACCAAACACCTCCAGCGAGTCTCTCATTGGTTCCCCCTCTTGCAGTTCATCCTGCGGACAAATTGCAGACGGTACGAAAGAGGCATGGAAAGGCGCCGAGTCTCCAAGTGGGGAGATTGTTAGTAAGGGGGCCTGAATGGAGAACACGAGCACCAGGAGAGGAAAACTGAGGTGAGTTTCAGAAAGCTTTCCCGATCCCACGGTGTAGCATCCGCTGGGTTTCCAATGAGTGCTTTCGCTGTCGGAAGATTGCGTTGAACCTGGAGAGTTGGGAGCCATGGAATGGGGAGCACGCAGGATTCCTTTCAAGGGTCTGCATTTGCTTTCCCAACCTCACCAATCGTCTCAGCCCCAAGAGTGTCCAGCCTTATGTCTTCTGCCGCTGGGGCTGTAGATGTGGTCAATCCTGGTTGCATGCCAGTCCCTGAACGCATTTTGGAAGAATTTCTCTCTGTTTTGCCCTGCTTGTTTCTTCTTTGTGTTGGAAATGTATCCTCAGAATGGGTCTGAGCTGATTTTCCCTGCTGGTTTTAGGCCGCTTTACACACACTTGATGCACTTACACAGAGATATCAAGACTTAGCTTTTAAGATGCTTACTAGTCGGATAGATACTTGTGCGATGAACAGGGTCTGGTGAGTCCAGTTGATTGAGCAAGGAGTAGGTCGTGTCCATTCCATATTCGGTTTTCGGAAGGGTATCTGTGCTCATTTCAAACTCGAGTTTTATGCGTCACCGCACCTCACCTTTCCCCTGAAGCAGGCATAAGTGTGTTTTCTAAAAGCGTGACTCTGTTCTGTTTGGGGATTCCGTTCATGGGGAGCGATTTTTACATTCCCTCGATAAGTGATATCATAAGTTTCTTTTTTTGTGGGACTGATTTCACTGAGGATGATCGTACCTAAATCCACTCAGGATGCTGCTACCAGCCTCATGACGTGGATTTCATGGCTGAGTGACACTCCATTGGACCTACGTAGCACCACTTGTCCACTTGTCCACTTGTCTTTGTCCACTTGTCCACTCGTCTTTGTCCACTTGGCTCTTTCCTGGGATATGAAACGTGTACCGGAGTGGAGGTTCTTGTCAAGACAGCAGCTCTCAACTTTGGGGTCCCTGTGTCTGGTTGATTTTTTCATTTTCCCAAGGTCAACGCCCATGTGTGGAAGTGCCCTATGCTCTGTGGTTCTGTGTTTTACATGGTTTGGGAAAGAGGATACACTTGTGAAGATTGGCTGTTGGCCATTGACATCCCGCCCATCAGCTTAACAAGGCTCCCTTGACTCCGTGGGCTGTCCTGCCTTTCTGGTTTTTAGACTTTTTTCGCCTGGCCCTTTTGCCCGGGGGGGGGGGCGAGAGATTTCTTTGTAGTGCTGATTTGCTCTCCCAGGTTGCTTGGTTGGCCAAAAAGGGCGTATGCGTTTTTTCCTGAATATATTCAGGAAAAAACGCATACGCCCTTTTTGGCCAACCGCATCATTGTCCACGTTCGGGCGCTTTTCATGTGCTATCGGGGCCATTCTGATGTAGCCGTTGACATCCGTTTCCTGCAGTTCTGCCTTGCGTTCAGCGCCTCTTCGTAGCCTGCGCTCAATATATTTTGGGGCGATAGTTATCGTTTAGAACTCTGCAGGTTTGGGAAGTGCAGGGCCCCTGAGCTCCATTTCCCAAGTCGCTTTTTTGTGAGTGGGACGCAACACGGCTGGATGGCTTCACGCCCTATTGTCGATCCGCGGTGGCAGGCTGAACCGCTGGTGAATTCTTCTTCGTGATGGGAAATGAGAGTGACATGTGCCCGACCAAACACCTCCAGCGAGTCTCTCATTGGTTCCCCCTCTTGCAGTTCATCCTGCGGACAAATTGCAGACGGTACGAAAGAGGCATGGAAAGGCGCCGAGTCTCCAAGTGGGGAGATTGTTAGTAAGGGGGCCTGAATGGAGAACACGAGCACCAGGAGAGGAAAACTGAGGTGAGTTTCAGAAAGCTTTCCCGATCCCACGGTGTAGCATCCGCTGGGTTTCCAATGAGTGCTTTCGCTGTCGGAAGATTGCGTTGAACCTGGAGAGTTGGGAGCCATGGAATGGGGAGCACGCAGGATTCCTTTCAAGGGTCTGCATTTGCTTTCCCAACCTCACCAATCGTCTCAGCCCCAAGAGTGTCCAGCCTTATGTCTTCTGCCGCTGGGGCTGTAGATGTGGTCAATCCTGGTTGCATGCCAGTCCCTGAACGCATTTTGGAAGAATTTCTCTCTGTTTTGCCCTGCTTGTTTCTTCTTTGTGTTGGAAATGTATCCTCAGAATGGGTCTGAGCTGATTTTCCCTGCTGGTTTTAGGCCGCTTTACACACACTTGATGCACTTACACAGAGATATCAAGACTTAGCTTTTAAGATGCTTACTAGTCGGATAGATACTTGTGCGATGAACAGGGTCTGGTGAGTCCAGTTGATTGAGCAAGGAGTAGGTCGTGTCCATTCCATATTCGGTTTACGGAAGGGTATCTGTGCTCATTTCAAACTCGAGTTTTATGCGTCACCGCACCTCACCTTTCCCCTGAAGCAGGCATAAGTGTGTTTTCTAAAAGCGTGACTCTGTTCTGTTTGGGGATTCCGTTCATGGGGAGCGATTTTTACATTCCCTCGATAAGTGATATCATAAGTTTCTTTTTTTGTGGGACTTATTTCACTGAGGATGATCGTACCTAAATCCACTCAGGATGATGCTACCAGCCTCATGACGTGGATTTCATGGCTGAGTGACACTCCATTGGACCTATGTAGCACCACTTGTCCACTTGTCCACTTGTCTTTGTCCACTTGTCCACTCGTCTTTGTCCACTTGGCTCTTTCCTGGGATATGAAACGTGTACCGGAGTGGAGGTTCTTGTCAAGACAGCAGCCCTCAACTTTGGGGTCCCTGTGTCTGGTTGATTTTTTCATTTTCCCAAGGTCAACGCCCATGTGTGGAAGTGCCCTATGCTCTGTGGTTCTGTGTTTTACATGGTTTGGGAAAGAGGATACACTTGTGAAGATTGGCTGTTGGCCATTGACATCCCGCCCATCAGCTTAACAAGGCTCCCTTGACTCCGTGGGCTGTCCTGCCTTTCTGGATTTTAGACTTTTTTCGCCTGGCCCTTTTGCCCCGGGGGGGGGGGGCCGAGAGATTTCTTTGTAGTGCTGATTTGCTCTCCCAGGTTGCTTGGTTGGCCAAAAAGGGCGTATGCGTTTTTTCCTGAATATATTCAGGAAAAAACGCATACGCCCTTTTTGGCCAACCGCATCATTGTCCACGTTCTGGGGCTTTTCATGTGCTATCGGGGCCATTCCGATGTACCCGTTGACATCCGTTTCCTGCAGTTCTGCCTTGCGTTCAGCGCCTCTTCGTAGCCTGACCTCAATATATTTTGGGGCGATAGTTATCGTTTAGAACTCTGCAGGTTTGGGAAGTGCAGGGCCCCTGAGCTCCATTTCCAAAGTCGCTTTTTTGTGAGTGGGACGCAACACGGCTGGATGGCTTCACGCCCTATTGTCGATCCGCGGTTGCAGGCTGAACCGCTGGTGAATTCTTCTTCGTGATGGGAAATGAGAGTGACATGTGCCCGACCAAACACCTCCAGCGAGTCTCTCATTGGTTCCCCCTCTTGCAGTTCATCCTGCGGACAAATTGCAGACGGTACGAAAGAGGCATGGAAAGGCGCCGAGTCTCCAAGTGGGGAGATTGTTAGTAAGGGGGCCTGAATGGAGAACACGAGCACCAGGAGAGGAAAACTGAGGTGAGTTTCAGAAAGCTTTCCCGATCCCACGGTGTAGCATCCGCTGGGTTTCCAATGAGTGCTTTCGCTGTCGGAAGATTGCGTTGAACCTGGAGAGTTGGGACCCATGGAATGGGGAGCACGCAGGATTCCTTTCAAGGGTCTGCATTTGCTTTCCCAACCTCACCAATTGTCTCAGCCCCAAGAGTGTCCAGCCTTATGTCTTCTGCCGCTGGGGCTGTAGATGTGGTCAATCCTGGTTGCATGCCAGTCCCTGAACGCATTTTGGAAGAATTTCTCTCTGTTTTGCCCTGCTTGTTTCTTCTTTGTGTTGGAAATGTATCCTCAGAATGGGTCTGAGCTGATTTTCCCTGCTGGTTTTAGGCCGCTTTACACACCCTTGATGCACTTACACAGAGATATCAAGACTTAGCTTTTAAGATGCTTACTAGTCGGATAGATACTTGTGCGATGAACAGGGTCTGGTGAGTCCAGTTGATTGAGCAAGGAGTAGGTCGTGTCCATTCCATATTCGGTTTTCGGAAGGGTATCTGTGCTCATTTCAAACTCGAGTTTTATGCGTCACCGCACCTCACCTTTCCCCTGAAGCAGGCATAAGTGTGTTTTCTAAAAGCGTGACTCTGTTCTGTTTGGGGATTCCGTTCATGGGGAGCGATTTTTACATTCCCTCGATAAGTGATATCATAAGTTTCTTTTTTTGTGGGACTTATTTCACTGAGGATGATCGTACCTAAATCCACTCAGGATGCTGCTACCAGCCTCATGACGTGGATTTCATGGCTGAGTGACACTCCATTGGACCTACGTAGCACCACTTGTCCACTTGTCCACTTGTCTTTGTCCACTTGTCCACTCGTCTTTGTCCACTTGGCTCTTTCCTGGGATATGAAACGTGTACCGGAGTGGAGGTTCTTGTCAAGACAGCAGCCCTCAACTTTGGGGTCCCTGTGTCTGGTTGATTTTTTCATTTTCCCAAGGTCAACGCCCATGTGTGGAAGTGCCCTATGCTCTGTGGTTCTGTGTTTTACATGGTTTGGGAAAGAGGATACACTTGTGAAGATTGGCTGTTGGCCATTGACATCCCGCCCATCAGCTTAACAAGGCTCCCTTGACTCCGTGGGCTGTCCTGCCTTTCTGGTTTTTAGACTTTTTTCGCCTGGCCCTTTTGCCCCGGGGGGGGGGGCGAGAGATTTCTTTGTAGTGCTGATTTGCTCTCCCAGGTTGCTTGGTTGGCCAAAAAGGGCGTATGCGTTTTTTCCTGAATATATTCAGGAAAAAACGCATACGCCCTTTTTGGCCAACCGCATCATTGTCCACGTTCTGGCGCTTTTCATGTGCTATCGGGGCCATTCCGATGTACCCGTTGACATCCGTTTCCTGCAGTTCTGCCTTGCGTTCAGCGCCTCTTCGTAGCCTGACCTCAATATATTTTGGGGCGATAGTTATCGTTTAGAACTCTGCAGGTTTGGGAAGTGCAGGGCCCCTGAGCTCCATTTCCCAAGTCGCTTTTTTGTGAGTGGGACGCAACACGGCTGGATGGCTTCACGCCCTATTGTCGATCCGCGGTGGCAGGCTGAACCGCTGGTGAATTCTTCTTCGTGATGGGAAATGAGAGTGACATGTGCCCGACCAAACACCTCCAGCGAGTCTCTCATTGGTTCCCCCTCTTGCAGTTCATCCTGCGGACAAATTGCAGACGGTACGAAAGAGGCATGGAAAGGCGCCGAGTCTCCAAGTGGGGAGATTGTTAGTAAGGGGGCCTGAATGGAGAACACGAGCACCAGGAGAGGAAAACTGAGGTGAGTTTCAGAAAGCTTTCCCGATCCCACGGTGTAGCATCCGCTGGGTTTCCAATGAGTGCTTTCGCTGTCGGAAGATTGCGTTGAACCTGGAGAGTTGGGAGCCATGGAATGGGGAGCACGCAGGATTCCTTTCAAGGGTCTGCATTTGCTTTCCCAACCTCACCAATCGTCTCAGCCCCAAGAGTGTCCAGCCTTATGTCTTCTGCCGCGGGGGCTGTAGATGTGGTCAATCCTGGTTGCATGCCAGTCCCTGAACGCATTTTGGAAGAATTTCTCTCTGTTTTGCCCTGCTTGTTTCTTCTTTGTGTTGGAAATGTATCCTCAGAATGGGTCTGAGCTGATTTTCCCTGCTGGTTTTAGGCCGCTTTACACACACTTGATGCACTTACACAGAGATATCAAGACTTAGCTTTTAAGATGCTTACTAGTCGGATAGATACTTGTGCAATGAACAGGGTCTGGTGAGTCCAGTTGATTGAGCAAGGAGTAGGTCGTGTCCATTCCATATTCGGTTTTCGGAAGGGTATCTGTGCTCATTTCAAACTCGAGTTTTATGCGTCACCGCACCTCACCTTTCCCCTGAAGCAGGCATAAGTGTGTTTTCTAAAAGCGTGACTCTGTTCTGTTTGGGGATTCCGTTCATGGGGAGCGATTTTTACATTCCCTCGATAAGTGATATCATAAGTTTCTTTTTTTGTGGGACTTATTTCACTGAGGATGATCGTACCTAAATCCACTCAGGATGCTGCTACCAGCCTCATGACGTGGATTTCATGGCTGAGTGACACTCCATTGGACCTACATAGCACCACTTGTCCACTTGTCCACTTGTCTTTGTCCACTTGTCCACTCGTCTTTGTCCACTTGGCTCTTTCCTGGGATATGAAACGTGTACCGGAGTGGAGGTTCTTGTCAAGACAGCAGCCCTCAACTTTGGGGTCCCTGTGTCTGGTTGATTTTTTCATTTTCCCAAGGTCAACGCCCATGTGTGGAAGTGCCCTATGCTCTGTGGTTCTGTGTTTTACATGGTTTGGGAAAGAGGATACACTTGTGAAGATTGGCTGTTGGCCATTGACATCCCGCCCATCAGCTTAACAAGGCTCCCTTGACTCCGTGGGCTGTCCTGCCTTTCTGGTTTTTAGACTTTTTTCGCCTGGCCCTTTTGCCCCGGGGGGGGGGCGAGAGATTTCTTTGTAGTGCTGATTTGCTCTCCCAGGTTGCTTGGTTGGCCAAAAAGGGCGTATGCGTTTTTTCCTGAATATATTCAGGAAAAAACGCATACGCCCTTTTTGGCCAACCGCATCATTGTCCACGTTCTGGCGCTTTTCATGTGCTATCGGGGCCATTCCGATGTACCCGTTGACATCCGTTTCCTGCAGTTCTGCCTTGCGTTCAGCGCCTCTTCGTAGCCTGACCTCAATATATTTTGGGGCGATAGTTATCGTTTAGAACTCTGCAGGTTTGGGAAGTGCAGGGCCCCTGAGCTCCATTTCCCAAGTCGCTTTTTTGTGAGTGGGACGCAACACGGCTGGATGGCTTCACGCCCTATTGTCGATCCGCGGTGGCAGGCTGAACCGCTGGTGAATTCTTCTTCGTGATGGGAAATGAGAGTGACATGTGCCCGACCAAACACCTCCAGCGAGTCTCTCATTGGTTCCCCCTCTTGCAGTTCATCCTGCGGACAAATTGCAGACGGTACGAAAGAGGCATGGAAAGGCGCCGAGTCTCCAAGTGGGGAGATTGTTAGTAAGGGGGCCTGAATGGAGAACACGAGCACCAGGAGAGGAAAACTGAGGTGAGTTTCAGAAAGCTTTCCCGATCCCACGGTGTAGCATCCGCTGGGTTTCCAATGAGTGCTTTCGCTGTCGGAAGATTGCGTTGAACCTGGAGAGTTGGGAGCCATGGAATGGGGAGCACGCAGGATTCCTTTCAAGGGTCTGCATTTGCTTTCCCAACCTCACCAATCGTCTCAGCCCCAAGAGTGTCCAGCCTTATGTCTTCTGCCGCGGGGGCTGTAGATGTGGTCAATCCTGGTTGCATGCCAGTCCCTGAACGCATTTTGGAAGAATTTCTCTCTGTTTTGCCCTGCTTGTTTCTTCTTTATGTTGGAAATGTATCCTCAGAATGGGTCTGAGCTGATTTTCCCTGCTGGTTTTAGGCCGCTTTACACACCCTTGATGCACTTACACAGAGATATCAAGACTTAGCTTTTAAGATGCTTACTAGTCGGATAGATACTTGTGCGATGAACAGGGTCTGGTGAGTCCAGTTGATTGAGCAAGGAGTAGGTCGTGTCCATTCCATATTCGGTTTTCGGAAGGGTATCTGTGCTCATTTCAAACTCGAGTTTTATGCGTCACCGCACCTCACCTTTCCCCTGAAGCAGGCATAAGTGTGTTTTCTAAAAGCGTGACTCTGTTCTGTTTGGGGATTCCGTTCATGGGGAGCGATTTTTACATTCCCTCGATAAGTGATATCATAAGTTTCTTTTTTTGTGGGACTTATTTCACTGAGGATGATCGTACCTAAATCCACTCAGGATGCTGCTACCAGCCTCATGACGTGGATTTCATGGCTGAGTGACACTCCATTGGACCTACGTAGCACCACTTGTCCACTTGTCCACTTGTCTTTGTCCACTTGTCCACTCGTCTTTGTCCACTTGGCTCTTTCCTGGGATATGAAACGTGTACCGGAGTGGAGGTTCTTGTCAAGACAGCAGCCCTCAACTTTGGGGTCCCTGTGTCTGGTTGATTTTTTCATTTTCCCAAGGTCAACGCCCATGTGTGGAAGTGCCCTATGCTCTGTGGTTCTGTGTTTTACATGGTTTGGGAAAGAGGATACACTTGTGAAGATTGGCTGTTGGCCATTGACATCCCGCCCATCAGCTTAACAAGGCTCCCTTGACTCCGTGGGCTGTCCTGCCTTTCTGGTTTTTAGACTTTTTTCGCCTGGCCCTTTTGCCCCGGGGGGGGGGGGGGCGAGAGATTTCTTTGTAGTGCTGATTTGCTCTCCCAGGTTGCTTGGTTGGCCAAAAAGGGCGTATGCGTTTTTTCCTGAATATATTCAGGAAAAAACGCATACGTCCTTTTTGGCCAATCGCATCATTGTCCACGTTCTGGCGCTTTTCATGTGCTATCGGGGCCATTCCGATGTACCCGTTGACATCCGTTTCCTGCAGTTCTGCCTTGCGTTCAGCGCCTCTTCGTAGCCTGACCTCAATATATTTTGGGGCGATAGTTATCGTTTAGAACTCTGCAGGTTTGGGAAGTGCAGGGCCCCTGAGCTCCATTTCCAAAGTCGCTTTTTTGTGAGTGGGACGCAACACGGCTGGATGGCTTCACGCCCTATTGTCGATCCGCGGTTGCAGGCTGAACCGCTGGTGAATTCTTCTTCGTGATGGGAAATGAGAGTGACATGTGCCCGACCAAACACCTCCAGCGAGTCTCTCATTGGTTCCCCCTCTTGCAGTTCATCCTGCGGACAAATTGCAGACGGTACGAAAGAGGCATGGAAAGGCGCCGAGTCTCCGAGTGGGGAGATTGTTAGTAAGGGGGCCTGAATGGAGAACACGAGCACCAGGAGAGGAAAACTGAGGTGAGTTTCAGAAAGCTTTCCCGATCCCACGGTGTAGCATCCGCTGGGTTTCCAATGAGTGCTTTCGCTGTCGGAAGATTGCGTTGAACCTGGAGAGTTGGGACCCATGGAATGGGGAGCACGCAGGATTCCTTTCAAGGGTCTGCATTTGCTTTCCCAACCTCACCAATCGTCTCAGCCCCAAGAGTGTCCAGCCTTATGTCTTCTGCCGCTGGGGCTGTAGATGTGGTCAATCCTGGTTGCATGCCAGTCCCTGAACGCATTTTGGAAGAATTTCTCTCTGTTTTGCCCTGCTTGTTTCTTCTTTATGTTGGAAATGTATCCTCAGAATGGGTCTGAGCTGATTTTCCCTGCTGGTTTTAGGCCGCTTTACACACACTTGATGCACTTACACAGAGATATCAAGACTTAGCTTTTAAGATGCTTACTAGTCGGATAGATACTTGTGCGATGAACAGGGTCTGGTGAGTCCAGTTGATTGAGCAAGGAGTAGGTCGTGTCCATTCCATATTCGGTTTTCGGAAGGGTATCTGTGCTCATTTCAAACTCGAGTTTTATGCGTCACCGCACCTCACCTTTCCCCTGAAGCAGGCATAAGTGTGTTTTCTAAAAGCGTGACTCTGTTCTGTTTGGGGATTCCGTTCATGGGGAGCGATTTTTACATTCCCTCGATAAGTGATATCATAAGTTTCTTTTTTTGTGGGACTTATTTCACTGAGGATGATCGTACCTAAATCCACTCAGGATGCTGCTACCAGCCTCATGACGTGGATTTCATGGCTGAGTGACACTCCATTGGACCTACATAGCACCACTTGTCCACTTGTCCACTTGTCTTTGTCCACTTGTCCACTCGTCTTTGTCCACTTGGCTCTTTCCTGGGATATGAAACGTGTACCGGAGTGGAGGTTCTTGTCAAGACAGCAGCCCTCAACTTTGGGGTCCCTGTGTCTGGTTGATTTTTTCATTTTCCCAAGGTCAACGCCCATGTGTGGAAGTGCCCTATGCTCTGTGGTTCTGTGTTTTACATGGTTTGGGAAAGAGGATACACTTGTGAAGATTGGCTGTTGGCCATTGACATCCCGCCCATCAGCTTAACAAGGCTCCCTTGACTCCGTGGGCTGTCCTGCCTTTCTGGTTTTTAGACTTTTTTCGCCTGGCCCTTTTGCCCCGGGGGGGGGGCGAGAGATTTCTTTGTAGTGCTGATTTGCTCTCCCAGGTTGCTTGGTTGGCCAAAAAGGGCGTATGCGTTTTTTCCTGAATATATTCAGGAAAAAACGCATACGCCCTTTTTGGCCAACCGCATCATTGTCCACGTTCTGGCGCTTTTCATGTGCTATCGGGGCCATTCCGATGTACCCGTTGACATCCGTTTCCTGCAGTTCTGCCTTGCGTTCAGCGCCTCTTCGTAGCCTGACCTCAATATATTTTGGGGCGATAGTTATCGTTTAGAACTCTGCAGGTTTGGGAAGTGCAGGGCCCCTGAGCTCCATTTCCCAAGTCGCTTTTTTGTGAGTGGGACGCAACACGGCTGGATGGCTTCACGCCCTATTGTCGATCCGCGGTGGCAGGCTGAACCGCTGGTGAATTCTTCTTCGTGATGGGAAATGAGAGTGACATGTGCCCGACCAAACACCTCCAGCGAGTCTCTCATTGGTTCCCCCTCTTGCAGTTCATCCTGCGGACAAATTGCAGACGGTACGAAAGAGGCATGGAAAGGCGCCGAGTCTCCAAGTGGGGACATTGTTAGTAAGGGGGCCTGAATGGAGAACACGAGCACCAGGAGAGGAAAACTGAGGTGAGTTTCAGAAAGCTTTCCCGATCCCACGGTGTAGCATCCGCTGGGTTTCCAATGAGTGCTTTCGCTGTCGGAAGATTGCGTTGAACCTGGAGAGTTGGGAGCCATGGAATGGGGAGCACGCAGGATTCCTTTCAAGGGTCTGCATTTGCTTTCCCAACCTCACCAATCGTCTCAGCCCCAAGAGTGTCCAGCCTTATGTCTTCTGCCGCGGGGGCTGTAGATGTGGTCAATCCTGGTTGCATGCCAGTCCCTGAACGCATTTTGGAAGAATTTCTCTCTGTTTTGCCCTGCTTGTTTCTTCTTTATGTTGGAAATGTATCCTCAGAATGGGTCTGAGCTGATTTTCCCTGCTGGTTTTAGGCCGCTTTACACACCCTTGATGCACTTACACAGAGATATCAAGACTTAGCTTTTAAGATGCTTACTAGTCGGATAGATACTTGTGCGATGAACAGGGTCTGGTGAGTCCAGTTGATTGAGCAAGGAGTAGGTCGTGTCCATTCCATATTCGGTTTTCGGAAGGGTATCTGTGCTCATTTCAAACTCGAGTTTTATGCGTCACCGCACCTCACCTTTCCCCTGAAGCAGGCATAAGTGTGTTTTCTAAAAGCGTGACTCTGTTCTGTTTGGGGATTCCGTTCATGGGGAGCGATTTTTACATTCCCTCGATAAGTGATATCATAAGTTTCTTTTTTTGTGGGACTTATTTCACTGAGGATGATCGTACCTAAATCCACTCAGGATGCTGCTACCAGCCTCATGACGTGGATTTCATGGCTGAGTGACACTCCATTGGACCTACGTAGCACCACTTGTCCACTTGTCCACTTGTCTTTGTCCACTTGTCCACTCGTCTTTGTCCACTTGGCTCTTTCCTGGGATATGAAACGTGTACCGGAGTGGAGGTTCTTGTCAAGACAGCAGCCCTCAACTTTGGGGTCCCTGTGTCTGGTTGATTTTTTCATTTTCCCAAGGTCAACGCCCATGTGTGGAAGTGCCCTATGCTCTGTGGTTCTGTGTTTTACATGGTTTGGGAAAGAGGATACACTTGTGAAGATTGGCTGTTGGCCATTGACATCCCGCCCATCAGCTTAACAAGGCTCCCTTGACTCCGTGGGCTGTCCTGCCTTTCTGGTTTTTAGACTTTTTTCGCCTGGCCCTTTTGCCCCGGGGGGGGGGGGGGGGGCGAGAGATTTCTTTGTAGTGCTGATTTGCTCTCCCAGGTTGCTTGGTTGGCCAAAAAGGGCGTATGCGTTTTTTCCTGAATATATTCAGGAAAAAACGCATACGCCCTTTTTGGCCAATCGCATCATTGTCCACGTTCTGGCGCTTTTCATGTGCTATCGGGGCCATTCCGATGTACCCGTTGACATCCGTTTCCTGCAGTTCTGCCTTGCGTTCAGCGCCTCTTCGTAGCCTGACCTCAATATATTTTGGGGCGATAGTTATCGTTTAGAACTCTGCAGGTTTGGGAAGTGCAGGGCCCCTGAGCTCCATTTCCAAAGTCGCTTTTTTGTGAGTGGGACGCAACACGGCTGGATGGCTTCACGCCCTATTGTCGATCCGCGGTTGCAGGCTGAACCGCTGGTGAATTCTTCTTCGTGATGGGAAATGAGAGTGACATGTGCCCGACCAAACACCTCCAGCGAGTCTCTCATTGGTTCCCCCTCTTGCAGTTCATCCTGCGGACAAATTGCAGACGGTACGAAAGAGGCATGGAAAGGCGCCGAGTCTCCGAGTGGGGAGATTGTTAGTAAGGGGGCCTGAATGGAGAACACGAGCACCAGGAGAGGAAAACTGAGGTGAGTTTCAGAAAGCTTTCCCGATCCCACGGTGTAGCATCCGCTGGGTTTCCAATGAGTGCTTTCGCTGTCGGAAGATTGCGTTGAACCTGGAGAGTTGGGACCCATGGAATGGGGAGCACGCAGGATTCCTTTCAAGGGTCTGCATTTGCTTTCCCAACCTCACCAATCGTCTCAGCCCCAAGAGTGTCCAGCCTTATGTCTTCTGCCGCTGGGGCTGTAGATGTGGTCAATCCTGGTTGCATGCCAGTCCCTGAACGCATTTTGGAAGAATTTCTCTCTGTTTTGCCCTGCTTGTTTCTTCTTTATGTTGGAAATGTATCCTCAGAATGGGTCTGAGCTGATTTTCCCTGCTGGTTTTAGGCCGCTTTACACACACTTGATGCACTTACACAGAGATATCAAGACTTAGCTTTTAAGATGCTTACTAGTCGGATAGATACTTGTGCGATGAACAGGGTCTGGTGAGTCCAGTTGATTGAGCAAGGAGTAGGTCGTGTCCATTCCATATTCGGTTTTCGGAAGGGTATCTGTGCTCATTTCAAACTCGAGTTTTATGCGTCACCGCACCTCACCTTTCCCCTGAAGCAGGCATAAGTGTGTTTTCTAAAAGCGTGACTCTGTTCTGTTTGGGGATTCCGTTCATGGGGAGCGATTTTTACATTCCCTCGATAAGTGATATCATAAGTTTCTTTTTTTGTGGGACTTATTTCACTGAGGATGATCGTACCTAAATCCACTCAGGATGCTGCTACCAGCCTCATGACGTGGATTTCATGGCTGAGTGACACTCCATTGGACCTACATAGCACCACTTGTCCACTTGTCCACTTGTCTTTGTCCACTTGTCCACTCGTCTTTGTCCACTTGGCTCTTTCCTGGGATATGAAACGTGTACCGGAGTGGAGGTTCTTGTCAAGACAGCAGCCCTCAACTTTGGGGTCCCTGTGTCTGGTTGATTTTTTCATTTTCCCAAGTTCAACGCCCATGTGTGGAAGTGCCCTATGCTCTGTGGTTCTGTGTTTTACATGGTTTGGGAAAGAGGATACACTTGTGAAGATTGGCTGTTGGCCATTGACATCCCGCCCATCAGCTTAACAAGGCTCCCTTGACTCCGTGGGCTGTCCTGCCTTTCTGGTTTTTAGACTTTTTTCGCCTGGCCCTTTTGCCCCGGGGGGGGGGGCGAGAGATTTCTTTGTAGTGCTGATTTGCTCTCCCAGGTTGCTTGGTTGGCCAAAAAGGGCGTATGCGTTTTTTCCTGAATATATTCAGGAAAAAACGCATACGCCCTTTTTGGCCAACCGCATCATTGTCCACGTTCTGGCGCTTTTCATGTGCTATCGGGACCATTCCGATGTACCCGTTGACATCCGTTTCCTGCAGTTCTGCCTTGCGTTCAGCGCCTCTTCGTAGCCTGACCTCAATATATTTTGGGGCGATAGTTATCGTTTAGAACTCTGCAGGTTTGGGAAGTGCAGGGCCCCTGAGCTCCATTTCCCAAGTCGCTTTTTTGTGAGTGGGACGCAACACGGCTGGATGGCTTCACGCCCTATTGTCGATCCGCGGTGGCAGGCTGAACCGCTGGTGAATTCTTCTTCGTGATGGATAATGAGAGTGACATGTGCCCGACCAAACACCTCCAGCGAGTCTCTCATTGGTTCCCCCTCTTGCAGTTCATCCTGCGGACAAATTGCAGACGGTACGAAAGAGGCATGGAAAGGCGCCGAGTCTCCAAGTGGGGAGATTGTTAGTAAGGGGGCCTGAATGGAGAACACGAGCACCAGGAGAGGAAAACTGAGGTGAGTTTCAGAAAGCTTTCCCGATCCCACGGTGTAGCATCCGCTGGGTTTCCAATGAGTGCTTTCGCTGTCGGAAGATTGCGTTGAACCTGGAGAGTTGGGAGCCATGGAATGGGGAGCACGCAGGATTCCTTTCAAGGGTCTGCATTTGCTTTCCCAACCTCACCAATCGTCTCAGCCCCAAGAGTGTCCAGCCTTATGTCTTCTGCCGCTGGGGCTGTAGATGTGGTCAATCCTGGTTGCATGCCAGTCCCTGAACGCATTTTGGAAGAATTTCTCTCTGTTTTGCCCTGCTTGTTTCTTCTTTATTTTGGAAATGTATCCTCAGAATGGGTCTGAGCTGATTTTCCCTGCTGGTTTTAGGCCGCTTTACACACACTTGATGCACTTACACAGAGATATCAAGACTTAGCTTTTAAGATGCTTACTAGTCGGATAGATACTTGTGCGATGAACAGGGTCTGGTGAGTCCAGTTGATTGAGCAAGGAGTAGGTCGTGTCCATTCCATATTCGGTTTTCGGAAGGGTATCTGTGCTCATTTCAAACTCGAGTTTTATGCGTCACCGCACCTCACCTTTCCCCTGAAGCAGGCATAAGTGTGTTTTCTAAAAGCGTGACTCTGTTCTGTTTGGGGATTCCGTTCATGGGGAGCGATTTTTACATTCCCTCGATAAGTGATATCATAAGTTTCTTTTTTTGTGGGACTGATTTCACTGAGGATGATCGTACCTAAATCCACTCAGGATGCTGCTACCAGCCTCATGACGTGGATTTCATGGCTGAGTGACACTCCATTGGACCTACGTAGCACCACTTGTCCACTTGTCCACTTGTCTTTGTCCACTTGTCCACTCGTCTTTGTCCACTTGGCTCTTTCCTGGGATATGAAACGTGTACCGGAGTGGAGGTTCTTGTCAAGACAGCAGCCCTCAACTTTGGGGTCCCTGTGTCTGGTTGATTTTTTCATTTTCCCAAGGTCAACGCCCATGTGTGGAAGTGCCCTATGCTCTGTGGTTCTGTGTTTTACATGGTTTGGGAAAGAGGATACACTTGTGAAGATTGGCTGTTGGCCATTGACATCCCGCCCATCAGCTTAACAAGGCTCCCTTGACTCCGTGGGCTGTCCTGCCTTTCTGGTTTTTAGACTTTTTTCGCCTGGCCCTTTTGCCCCGGGGGGGGGGGGCGAGAGATTTCTTTGTAGTGCTGATTTGCTCTCCCAGGTTGCTTGGTTGGCCAAAAAGGGCGTATGCGTTTTTTCCTGAATATATTCAGGAAAAAACGCATACGCCCTTTTTGGCCAACCGCATCATTGTCCACGTTCTGGCGCTTTTCATGTGCTATCGGGGCCATTCCGATGTACCCGTTGACATCCGTTTCCTGCAGTTCTGCCTTGCGTTCAGCGCCTCTTCGTAGCCTGACCTCAATATATTTTGGGGCGATAGTTATCGTTTAGAACTCTGCAGGTTTGGGAAGTGCAGGGCCCCTGAGCTCCATTTCCCAAGTCGCTTTTTTGTGAGTGGGACGCAACACGGCTGGATGGCTTCACGCCCTATTGTCGATCCGCGGTGGCAGGCTGAACCGCTGGTGAATTCTTCTTCGTGATGGGAAATGAGAGTGACATGTGCCCGACCAAACACCTCCAGCGAGTCTCTCATTGGTTCCCCCTCTTGCAGTTCATCCTGCGGACAAATTGCAGACGGTACGAAAGAGGCATGGAAAGGCGCCGAGTCTCCAAGTGGGGAGATTGTTAGTAAGGGGGCCTGAATGGAGAACACGAGCACCAGGAGAGGAAAACTGAGGTGAGTTTCAGAAAGCTTTCCCGATCCCACGGTGTAGCATCCGCTGGGTTTCCAATGAGTGCTTTCGCTGTCGGAAGATTGCGTTGAACCTGGAGAGTTGGGAGCCATGGAATGGGGAGCACGCAGGATTCCTTTCAAGGGTCTGCATTTGCTTTCCCAACCTCACCAATCGTCTCAGCCCCAAGAGTGTCCAGCCTTATGTCTTCTGCCGCGGGGGCTGTAGATGTGGTCAATCCTGGTTGCATGCCAGTCCCTGAACGCATTTTGGAAGAATTTCTCTCTGTTTTGCCCTGCTTGTTTCTTCTTTATGTTGGAAATGTATCCTCAGAATGGGTCTGAGCTGATTTTCCCTGCTGGTTTTAGGCCGCTTTACACACCCTTGATGCACTTACACAGAGATATCAAGACTTAGCTTTTAAGATGCTTACTAGTCGGATAGATACTTGTGCGATGAACAGGGTCTGGTGAGTCCAGTTGATTGAGCAAGGAGTAGGTCGTGTCCATTCCATATTCGGTTTTCGGAAGGGTATCTGTGCTCATTTCAAACTCGAGTTTTATGCGTCACCCCACCTCACCTTTCCCCTGAAGCAGGCATAAGTGTGTTTTCTAAAAGCGTGACTCTGTTCTGTTTGGGGATTCCGTTCATGGGGAGCGATTTTTACATTCCCTCGATAAGTGATATCATAAGTTTCTTTTTTTGTGGGACTTATTTCACTGAGGATGATCGTACCTAAATCCACTCAGGATGCTGCTACCAGCCTCATGACGTGGATTTCATGGCTGAGTGACACTCCATTGGACCTACGTAGCACCACTTGTCCACTTGTCCACTTGTCTTTGTCCACTTGTCCACTCGTCTTTGTCCACTTGGCTCTTTCCTGGGATATGAAACGTGTACCGGAGTGGAGGTTCTTGTCAAGACAGCAGCCCTCAACTTTGGGGTCCCTGTGTCTGGTTGATTTTTTCATTTTCCCAAGGTCAACGCCCATGTGTGGAAGTGCCCTATGCTCTGTGGTTCTGTGTTTTACATGGTTTGGGAAAGAGGATACACTTGTGAAGATTGGCTGTTGGCCATTGACATCCCGCCCATCAGCTTAACAAGGCTCCCTTGACTCCGTGGGCTGTCCTGCCTTTCTGGTTTTTAGACTTTTTTCGCCTGGCCCTTTTGCCCCGGGGGGGGGGGGGGCGAGAGATTTCTTTGTAGTGCTGATTTGCTCTCCCAGGTTGCTTGGTTGGCCAAAAAGGGCGTATGCGTTTTTTCCTGAATATATTCAGGAAAAAACGCATACGCCCTTTTTGGCCAACCGCATCATTGTCCACGTTCTGGCGCTTTTCATGTGCTATCGGGGCCATTCCGATGTACCCGTTGACATCCGTTTCCTGCAGTTCTGCCTTGCGTTCAGCGCCTCTTCGTAGCCTGACCTCAATATATTTTGGGGCGATAGTTATCGTTTAGAACTCTGCAGGTTTGGGAAGTGCAGGGCCCCTGAGCTCCATTTCCCAAGTCGCTTTTTTGTGAGTGGGACGCAACACGGCTGGATGGCTTCACGCCCTATTGTCGATCCGCGGTTGCAGGCTGAACCGCTGGTGAATTCTTCTTCGTGATGGGAAATGAGAGTGACATGTGCCCGACCAAACACCTCCAGCGAGTCTCTCATTGGTTCCCCCTCTTGCAGTTCATCCTGCGGACAAATTGCAGACGGTACGAAAGAGGCATGGAAAGGCGCCGAGTCTCCAAGTGGGGAGATTGTTAGTAAGGGGGCCTGAATGGAGAACACGAGCACCAGGAGAGGAAAACTGAGGTGAGTTTCAGAAAGCTTTCCCGATCCCACGGTGTAGCATCCGCTGGGTTTCCAATGAGTGCTTTCGCTGTCGGAAGATTGCGTTGAACCTGGAGAGTTGGGACCCATGGAATGGGGAGCACGCAGGATTCCTTTCAAGGGTCTGCATTTGCTTTCCCAACCTCACCAATCGTCTCAGCCCCAAGAGTGTCCAGCCTTATGTCTTCTGCCGCTGGGGCTGTAGATGTGGTCAATCCTGGTTGCATGCCAGTCCCTGAACGCATTTTGGAAGAATTTCTCTCTGTTTTGCCCTGCTTGTTTCTTCTTTATGTTGGAAATGTATCCTCAGAATGGGTCTGAGCTGATTTTCCCTGCTGGTTTTAGGCCGCTTTACACACACTTGATGCACTTACACAGAGATATCAAGACTTAGCTTTTAAGATGCTTACTAGTCGGATAGATACTTGTGCGATGAACAGGGTCTGGTGAGTCCAGTTGATTGAGCAAGGAGTAGGTCGTGTCCATTCCATATTCGGTTTTCGGAAGGGTATCTGTGCTCATTTCAAACTCGAGTTTTATGCGTCACCGCACCTCACCTTTCCCCTGAAGCAGGCATAAGTGTGTTTTCTAAAAGCGTGACTCTGTTCTGTTTGGGGATTCCGTTCATGGGGAGCGATTTTTACATTCCCTCGATAAGTGATATCATAAGTTTCTTTTTTTGTGGGACTTATTTCACTGAGGATGATCGTACCTAAATCCACTCAGGATGCTGCTACCAGCCTCATGACGTGGATTTCATGGCTGAGTGACACTCCATTGGACCTACGTAGCACCACTTGTCCACTTGTCCACTTGTCTTTGTCCACTTGTCCACTCGTCTTTGTCCACTTGGCTCTTTCCTGGGATATGAAACGTGTACCGGAGTGGAGGTTCTTGTCAAGACAGCAGCCCTCAACTTTGGGGTCCCTGTGTCTGGTTGATTTTTTCATTTTCCCAAGGTCAACGCCCATGTGTGGAAGTGCCCTATGCTCTGTGGTTCTGTGTTTTACATGGTTTGGGAAAGAGGATACACTTGTGAAGATTGGCTGTTGGCCATTGACATCCCGCCCATCAGCTTAACAAGGCTCCCTTGACTCCGTGGGCTGTCCTGCCTTTCTGGTTTTTAGACTTTTTTCGCCTGGCCCTTTTGCCCCGGGGGGGGGCGAGAGATTTCTTTGTAGTGCTGATTTGCTCTCCCAGGTTGCTTGGTTGGCCAAAAAGGGCGTATGCGTTTTTTCCTGAATACGCCCTTTTTGGCCAACCGCATCATTGTCCACGTTCTGGCGCTTTTCATGTGCTATCGGGGCCATTCCGATGTACCCGTTGACATCCGTTTCCTGCAGTTCTGCCTTGCGTTCAGCGCCTCTTCGTAGCCTGACCTCAATATATTTTGGGGCGATAGTTATCGTTTAGAACTCTGCAGGTTTGGGAAGTGCAGGGCCCCTGAGCTCCATTTCCCAAGTCGCTTTTTTGTGAGTGGGACGCAACACGGCTGGATGGCTTCACGCCCTATTGTCGATCCGCGGTTGCAGGCTGAACCGCTGGTGAATTCTTCTTCGTGATGGGAAATGAGAGTGACATGTGCCCGACCAAACACCTCCAGCGAGTCTCTCATTGGTTCCCCCTCTTGCAGTTCATCCTGCGGACAAATTGCAGACGGTACGAAAGAGGCATGGAAAGGCGCCGAGTCTCCAAGTGGGGAGATTGTTAGTAAGGGGGCCTGAATGGAGAACACGAGCACCAGGAGAGGAAAACTGAGGTGAGTTTCAGAAAGCTTTCCCGATCCCACGGTGTAGCATCCGCTGGTTTTCCAATGAGTGCTTTCGCTGTCGGAAGATTGCGTTGAACCTGGAGAGTTGGGACCCATGGAATGGGGAGCACGCAGGATTCCTTTCAAGGGTCTGCATTTGCTTTCCCAACCTCACCAATCGTCTCAGCCCCAAGAGTGTCCAGCCTTATGTCTTCTGCCGCTGGGGCTGTAGATGTGGTCAATCCTGGTTGCATGCCAGTCCCTGAACGCATTTTGGAAGAATTTCTCTCTGTTTTGCCCTGCTTGTTTCTTCTTTGTGTTGGAAATGTATCCTCAGAATGGGTCTGAGCTGATTTTCCCTGCTGGTTTTAGGCCGCTTTACACACACTTGATGCACTTACACAGAGATATCAAGACTTAGCTTTTAAGATGCTTACTAGTCGGATAGATACTTGTGCGATGAACAGGGTCTGGTGAGTCCAGTTGATTGAGCAAGGAGTAGGTCGTGTCCATTCCATATTCGGTTTTCGGAAGGGTATCTGTGCTCATTTCAAACTCGAGTTTTATGCGTCACCGCACCTCACCTTTCCCCTGAAGCAGGCATAAGTGTGTTTTCTAAAAGCGTGACTCTGTTCTGTTTGGGGATTCCGTTCATGGGGAGCGATTTTTACATTCCCTCGATAAGTGATATCATAAGTTTCTTTTTTTGTGGGACTGATTTCACTGAGGATGATCGTACCTAAATCCACTCAGGATGCTGCTACCAGCCTCATGACGTGGATTTCATGGCTGAGTGACACTCCATTGGACCTACGTAGCACCACTTGTCCACTTGTCCACTTGTCTTTGTCCACTTGTCCACTCGTCTTTGTCCACTTGGCTCTTTCCTGGGATATGAAACGTGTACCGGAGTGGAGGTTCTTGTCAAGACAGCAGCCCTCAACTTTGGGGTCCCTGTGTCTGGTTGATTTTTTCATTTTCCCAAGGTCAACCCCCATGTGTGGAAGTGCCCTATGCTCTGTGGTTCTGTGTTTTACATGGTTTGGGAAAGAGGATACACTTGTGAAGATTGGCTGTTGGCCATTGACATCCCGCCCATCAGCTTAACAAGGCTCCCTTGACTCCGTGGGCTGTCCTGCCTTTCTGGTTTTTAGACTTTTTTCGCCTGGCCCTTTTGCCCCGGGGGGGGGGGGGGCGAGAGATTTCTTTGTAGTGCTGATTTGCTCTCCCAGGTTGCTTGGTTGGCCAAAAAGGGCGTATGCGTTTTTTCCTGAATATATTCAGGAAAAAACGCATACGCCCTTTTTGGCCAACCGCATCATTGTCCACGTTCTGGCGCTTTTCATGTGCTATCGGGGCCATTCCGATGTACCCGTTGACATCCGTTTCCTGCAGTTCTGCCTTGCGTTCAGCGCCTCTTCGTAGCCTGACCTCAATATATTTTGGGGCGATAGTTATCGTTTAGAACTCTGCAGGTTTGGGAAGTGCAGGGCCCCTGAGCTCCATTTCCCAAGTCGCTTTTTTGTGAGTGGGACGCAACACGGCTGGATGGCTTCACGCCCTATTGTCGATCCGCGGTGGCAGGCTGAACCGCTGGTGAATTCTTCTTCGTGATGGGAAATGAGAGTGACATGTGCCCGACCAAACACCTCCAGCGAGTCTCTCATTGGTTCCCCCTCTTGCAGTTCATCCTGCGGACAATTTGCAGACGGTACGAAAGAGGCATGGAAAGGCGCCGAGTCTCCAAGTGGGGAGATTGTTAGTAAGGGGGCCTGAATGGAGAACACGAGCACCAGGAGAGGAAAACTGAGGTGAGTTTCAGAAAGCTTTCCCGATCCCACGGTGTAGCATCCGCTGGGTTTCCAATGAGTGCTTTCGCTGTCGGAAGATTGCGTTGAACCTGGAGAGTTGGGAGCCATGGAATGGGGAGCACGCAGGATTCCTTTCAAGGGTCTGCATTTGCTTTCCCAACCTCACCAATCGTCTCAGCCCCAAGAGTGTCCAGCCTTATGTCTTCTGCCGCTGGGGCTGTAGATGTGGTCAATCCTGGTTGCATGCCAGTCCCTGAACGCATTTTGGAAGAATTTCTCTCTGTTTTGCCCTGCTTGTTTCTTCTTTATGTTGGAAATGTATCCTCAGAATGGGTCTGAGCTGATTTTCCCTGCTGGTTTTAGGCCGCTTTACACACCCTTGATGCACTTACACAGAGATATCAAGACTTAGCTTTTAAGATGCTTACTAGTCGGATAGATACTTGTGCGATGAACAGGGTCTGGTGAGTCCAGTTGATTGAGCAAGGAGTAGGTCGTGTCCATTCCATATTCGGTTTTCGGAAGGGTATCTGTGCTCATTTCAAACTCGAGTTTTATGCGTCAACCCACCTCACCTTTCCCCTGAAGCACGCATAAGTGTGTTTTCTAAAAGCGTGACTCTGTTCTGTTTGGGGATTCCGTTCATGGGGAGCGATTTTTGCATTCCCTCGATAAGTGATATCATAAGTTTCTTTCTTTGTGGGACTTATTTCACTGAGGATGATCGTACCTAAATCCACTCAGGATGCTGCTACCAGCCTCATGACGTGGATTTCATGGCTGAGTGACACTCCATTGGACCTACGTAGCACCACTTGTCCACTTGTCCACTTGTCTTTGTCCACTTGTCCACTCGTCTTTGTCCACTTGGCTCTTTCCTGGGATATGAAACGTGTACCGGAGTGGAGGTTCTTGTCAAGACAGCAGCCCTCAACTTTGGGGTCCCTGTGTCTGGTTGATTTTTTCATTTTCCCAAGGTCAACGCCCATGTGTGGAAGTGCCCTATGCTCTGTGGTTCTGTGTTTTACATGGTTTGGGAAAGAGGATACACTTGTGAAGATTGGCTGTTGGCCATTGACATCCCGCCCATCAGCTTAACAAGGCTCCCTTGACTCCGTGGGCTGTCCTGCCTTTCTGGTTTTTAGACTTTTTTCGCCTGGCCCTTTTGCCCCGGGGGGGGGGGGCGAGAGATTTCTTTGTAGTGCTGATTTGCTCTCCCAGGTTGCTTGGTTGGCCAAAAAGGGCGTATGCGTTTTTTCCTGAATATATTCAGGAAAAAACGCATACGCCCTTTTTGGCCAACCGCATCATTGTCCACGTTCTGGCGCTTTTCATGTGCTATCGGGGCCATTCCGATGTACCCGTTGACATCCGTTTCCTGCAGTTCTGCCTTGCGTTCAGCGCCTCTTCGTAGCCTGACCTCAATATATTTTGGGGCGATAGTTATCGTTTAGAACTCTGCAGGTTTGGGAAGTGCAGGGCCCCTGAGCTCCATTTCCCAAGTCGCTTTTTTGTGAGTGGGACGCAACACGGCTGGATGGCTTCACGCCCTATTGTCGATCCGCGGTGGCAGGCTGAACCGCTGGTGAATTCTTCTTCGTGATGGGAAATGAGAGTGACATGTGCCCGACCAAACACCTCCAGCGAGTCTCTCATTGGTTCCCCCTCTTGCAGTTCATCCTGCGGACAAATTGCAGACGGTACGAAAGAGGCATGGAAAGGCGCCGAGTCTCCAAGTGGGGAGATTGTTAGTAAGGGGGCCTGAATGGAGAACACGAGCACCAGGAGAGGAAAACTGAGGTGAGTTTCAGAAAGCTTTCCCGATCCCACGGTGTAGCATCCGCTGGGTTTCCAATGAGTGCTTTCGCTGTCGGAAGATTGCGTTGAACCTGGAGAGTTGGGAGCCATGGAATGGGGAGCACGCAGGATTCCTTTCAAGGGTCTGCATTTGCTTTCCCAACCTCACCAATCGTCTCAGCCCCAAGAGTGTCCAGCCTTATGTCTTCTGCCGCTGGGGCTGTAGATGTGGTCAATCCTGGTTGCATGCCAGTCCCTGAACGCATTTTGGAAGAATTTCTCTCTGTTTTGCCCTGCTTGTTTCTTCTTTATGTTGGAAATGTATCCTCAGAATGGGTCTGAGCTGATTTTCCCTGCTGGTTTTAGGCCGCTTTACACACCCTTGATGCACTTACACAGAGATATCAAGACTTAGCTTTTAAGATGCTTACTAGTCGGATAGATACTTGTGCGATGAACAGGGTCTGGTGAGTCCAGTTGATTGAGCAAGGAGTAGGTCGTGTCCATTCCATATTCGGTTTTCGGAAGGGTATCTGTGCTCATTTCAAACTCGAGTTTTATGCGTCACCCCACCTCACCTTTCCCCTGAAGCAGGCATAAGTGTGTTTTCTAAAAGCGTGACTCTGTTCTGTTTGGGGATTCCGTTCATGGGGAGCGATTTTTACATTCCCTCGATAAGTGATATCATAAGTTTCTTTTTTTGTGGGACTTATTTCACTGAGGATGATCGTACCTAAATCCACTCAGGATGCTGCTACCAGCCTCATGACGTGGATTTCATGGCTGAGTGACACTCCATTGGACCTACGTAGCACCACTTGTCCACTTGTCCACTTGTCTTTGTCCACTTGTCCACTCGTCTTTGTCCACTTGGCTCTTTCCTGGGATATGAAACGTGTACCGGAGTGGAGGTTCTTGTCAAGACAGCAGCCCTCAACTTTGGGGTCCCTGTGTCTGGTTGATTTTTTGATTTTCCCAAGGTCAACGCCCATGTGTGGAAGTGCCCTATGCTCTGTGGTTCTGTGTTTTACATGGTTTGGGAAAGAGGATACACTTGTGAAGATTGGCTGTTGGCCATTGACATCCCGCCCATCAGCTTAACAAGGCTCCCTTGACTCCGTGGGCTGTCCTGCCTTTCTGGTTTTTAGACTTTTTTCGCCTGGCCCTTTTGCCCCGGGGGGGGGCGAGAGATTTCTTTGTAGTGCTGATTTGCTCTCCCAGGTTGCTTGGTTGGCCAAAAAGGGCGTATGCGTTTTTTCCTGAATATATTCAGGAAAAAACGCATACGCCCTTTTTGGCCAACCGCATCATTGTCCACGTTCTGGCGCTTTTCATGTGCTATCGGGGCCATTCCGATGTACCCGTTGACATCCGTTTCCTGCAGTTCTGCCTTGCGTTCAGCGCCTCTTCGTAGCCTGACCTCAATATATTTTGGGGCGATAGTTATCGTTTAGAACTCTGCAGGTTTGGGAAGTGCAGGGCCCCTGAGCTCCATTTCCCAAGTCGCTTTTTTGTGAGTGGGACGCAACACGGCTGGATGGCTTCACGCCCTATTGTCGATCCGCGGTTGCAGGCTGAACCGCTGGTGAATTCTTCTTCGTGATGGGAAATGAGAGTGACATGTGCCCGACCAAACACCTCCAGCGAGTCTCTCATTGGTTCCCCCTCTTGCAGTTCATCCTGCGGACAAATTGCAGACGGTACGAAAGAGGCATGGAAAGGCGCCGAGTCTCCAAGTGGGGAGATTGTTAGTAAGGGGGCCTGAATGGAGAACACGAGCACCAGGAGAGGAAAACTGAGGTGAGTTTCAGAAAGCTTTCCCGATCCCACGGTGTAGCATCCGCTGGGTTTCCAATGAGTGCTTTCGCTGTCGGAAGATTGCGTTGAACCTGGAGAGTTGGGAGCCATGGAATGGGGAGCACGCAGGATTCCTTTCAAGGGTCTGCATTTGCTTTCCCAACCTCACCAATCGTCTCAGCCCCAAGAGTGTCCAGCCTTATGTCTTCTGCCGCTGGGGCTGTAGATGTGGTCAATCCTGGTTGCATGCCAGTCCCTGAACGCATTTTGGAAGAATTTCTCTCTGTTTTGCCCTGCTTGTTTCTTCTTTATGTTGGAAATGTATCCTCAGAATGGGTCTGAGCTGATTTTCCCTGCTGGTTTTAGGCCGCTTTACACACACTTGATGCACTTACACAGAGATATCAAGACTTAGCTTTTAAGATGCTTACTAGTCGGATAGATACTTGTGCGATGAACAGGGTCTGGTGAGTCCAGTTGATTGAGCAAGGAGTAGGTCGTGTCCATTCCATATTCGGTTTTCGGAAGGGTATCTGTGCTCATTTCAAACTCGAGTTTTATGCGTCACCGCACCTCACCTTTCCCCTGAAGCAGGCATAAGTGTGTTTTCTAAAAGCGTGACTCTGTTCTGTTTGGGGATTCCGTTCATGGGGAGCGATTTTTACATTCCCTCGATAAGTGATATCATAAGTTTCTTTTTTTGTGGGACTTATTTCACTGAGGATGATCGTACCTAAATCCACTCAGGATGCTGCTACCAGCCTCATGACGTGGATTTCATGGCTGAGTGACACTCCATTGGACCTACGTAGCACCACTTGTCCACTTGTCCACTTGTCTTTGTCCACTTGTCCACTCGTCTTTGTCCACTTGGCTCTTTCCTGGGATATGAAACGTGTACCGGAGTGGAGGTTCTTGTCAAGACAGCAGCCCTCAACTTTGGGGTCCCTGTGTCTGGTTGATTTTTTCATTTTCCCAAGGTCAACGCCCATGTGTGGAAGTGCCCTATGCTCTGTGGTTCTGTGTTTTACATGGTTTGGGAAAGAGGATACACTTGTGAAGATTGGCTGTTGGCCATTGACATCCCGCCCATCAGCTTAACAAGGCTCCCTTGACTCCGTGGGCTGTCCTGCCTTTCTGGTTTTTAGACTTTTTTCGCCTGGCCCTTTTGCCCCGGGGGGGGGCGAGAGATTTCTTTGTAGTGCTGATTTGCTCTCCCAGGTTGCTTGGTTGGCCAAAAAGGGCGTATGCGTTTTTTCCTGAATACGCCCTTTTTGGCCAACCGCATCATTGTCCACGTTCTGGCGCTTTTCATGTGCTATCGGGGCCATTCCGATGTACCCGTTGACATCCGTTTCCTGCAGTTCTGCCTTGCGTTCAGCGCCTCTTCGTAGCCTGACCTCAATATATTTTGGGGCGATAGTTATCGTTTAGAACTCTGCAGGTTTGGGAAGTGCAGGGCCCCTGAGCTCCATTTCCCAAGTCGCTTTTTTGTGAGTGGGACGCAACACGGCTGGATGGCTTCACGCCCTATTGTCGATCCGCGGTTGCAGGCTGAACCGCTGGTGAATTCTTCTTCGTGATGGGAAATGAGAGTGACATGTGCCCGACCAAACACCTCCAGCGAGTCTCTCATTGGTTCCCCCTCTTGCAGTTCATCCTGCGGACAAATTGCAGACGGTACGAAAGAGGCATGGAAAGGCGCCGAGTCTCCAAGTGGGGAGATTGTTAGTAAGGGGGCCTGAATGGAGAACACGAGCACCAGGAGAGGAAAACTGAGGTGAGTTTCAGAAAGCTTTCCCGATCCCACGGTGTAGTATCCGCTGGGTTTCCAATGAGTGCTTTCGCTGTCGGAAGATTGCGTTGAACCTGGAGAGTTGGGACCCATGGAATGGGGAGCACGCAGGATTCCTTTCAAGGGTCTGCATTTGCTTTCCCAACCTCACCAATCGTCTCAGCCCCAAGAGTGTCCAGCCTTATGTCTTCTGCCGCGGGGGCTGTAGATGTGGTCAATCCTGGTTGCATGCCAGTCCCTGAACGCATTTTGGAAGAATTTCTCTCTGTTTTGCCCTGCTTGTTTCTTCTTTATGTTGGAAATGTATCCTCAGAATGGGTCTGAGCTGATTTTCCCTGCTGGTTTTAGGCCGCTTTACACACCCTTGATGCACTTACACAGAGATATCAAGACTTAGCTTTTAAGATGCTTACTAGTCGGATAGATACTTGTGCGATGAACAGGGTCTGGTGAGTCCAGTTGATTGAGCAAGGAGTAGGTCGTGTCCATTCCATATTCGGTTTTCGGAAGGGTATCTGTGCTCATTTCAAACTCGAGTTTTATGCGTCACCCCACCTCACCTTTCCCCTGAAGCAGGCATAAGTGTGTTTTCTAAAAGCGTGACTCTGTTCTGTTTGGGGATTCCGTTCATGGGGAGCGATTTTTACATTCCCTCGATAAGTGATATCATAAGTTTCTTTTTTTGTGGGACTTATTTCACTGAGGATGATCGTACCTAAATCCACTCAGGATGCTGCTACCAGCCTCATGACGTGGATTTCATGGCTGAGTGACACTCCATTGGACCTACGTAGCACCACTTGTCCACTTGTCCACTTGTCTTTGTCCACTTGTCCACTCGTCTTTGTCCACTTGGCTCTTTCCTGGGATATGAAACGTGTACCGGAGTGGAGGTTCTTGTCAAGACAGCAGCCCTCAACTTTGGGGTCCCTGTGTCTGGTTGATTTTTTCATTTTCCCAAGGTCAACGCCCATGTGTGGAAGTGCCCTATGCTCTGTGGTTCTGTGTTTTACATGGTTTGGGAAAGAGGATACACTTGTGAAGATTGGCTGTTGGCCATTGACATCCCGCCCATCAGCTTAACAAGGCTCCCTTGACTCCGTGGGCTGTCCTGCCTTTCTGGTTTTTAGACTTTTTTCGCCTGGCCCTTTTGCCCCGGGGGGGGGCGAGAGATTTCTTTGTAGTGCTGATTTGCTCTCCCAGGTTGCTTGGTTGGCCAAAAAGGGCGTATGCGTTTTTTCCTGAATATATTCAGGAAAAAACGCATACGCCCTTTTTGGCCAACCGCATCATTGTCCACGTTCTGGCGCTTTTCATGTGCTATCGGGGCCATTCCGATGTACCCGTTGACATCCGTTTCCTGCAGTTCTGCCTTGCGTTCAGCGCCTCTTCGTAGCCTGACCTCAATATATTTTGGGGCGATAGTTATCGTTTAGAACTCTGCAGGTTTGGGAAGTGCAGGGCCCCTGAGCTCCATTTCCCAAGTCGCTTTTTTGTGAGTGGGACGCAACACGGCTGGATGGCTTCACGCCCTATTGTCGATCCGCGGTTGCAGGCTGAACCGCTGGTGAATTCTTCTTCGTGATGGGAAATGAGAGTGACATGTGCCCGACCAAACACCTCCAGCGAGTCTCTCATTGGTTCCCCCTCTTGCAGTTCATCCTGCGGACAAATTGCAGACGGTACGAAAGAGGCATGGAAAGGCGCCGAGTCTCCAAGTGGGGAGATTGTTAGTAAGGGGGCCTGAATGGAGAACACGAGCACCAGGAGAGGAAAACTGAGGTGAGTTTCAGAAAGCTTTCCCGATCCCACGGTGTAGCATCCGCTGGGTTTCCAATGAGTGCTTTCGCTGTCGGAAGATTGCGTTGAACCTGGAGAGTTGGGAGCCATGGAATGGGGAGCACGCAGGATTCCTTTCAAGGGTCTGCATTTGCTTTCCCAACCTCACCAATCGTCTCAGCCCCAAGAGTGTCCAGCCTTATGTCTTCTGCCGCTGGGGCTGTAGATGTGGTCAATCCTGGTTGCATGCCAGTCCCTGAACGCATTTTGGAAGAATTTCTCTCTGTTTTGCCCTGCTTGTTTCTTCTTTATGTTGGAAATGTATCCTCAGAATGGGTCTGAGCTGATTTTCCCTGCTGGTTTTAGGCCGCTTTACACACACTTGATGCACTTACACAGAGATATCAAGACTTAGCTTTTAAGATGCTTACTAGTCGGATAGATACTTGTGCGATGAACAGGGTCTGGTGAGTCCAGTTGATTGAGCAAGGAGTAGGTCGTGTCCATTCCATATTCGGTTTTCGGAAGGGTATCTGTGCTCATTTCAAACTCGAGTTTTATGCGTCACCGCACCTCACCTTTCCCCTGAAGCAGGCATAAGTGTGTTTTCTAAAAGCGTGACTCTGTTCTGTTTGGGGATTCCGTTCATGGGGAGCGATTTTTACATTCCCTCGATAAGTGATATCATAAGTTTCTTTTTTTGTGGGACTTATTTCACTGAGGATGATCGTACCTAAATCCACTCAGGATGCTGCTACCAGCCTCATGACGTGGATTTCATGGCTGAGTGACACTCCATTGGACCTACGTAGCACCACTTGTCCACTTGTCCACTTGTCTTTGTCCACTTGTCCACTCGTCTTTGTCCACTTGGCTCTTTCCTGGGATATGAAACGTGTACCGGAGTGGAGGTTCTTGTCAAGACAGCAGCCCTCAACTTTGGGGTCCCTGTGTCTGGTTGATTTTTTCATTTTCCCAAGGTCAACGCCCATGTGTGGAAGTGCCCTATGCTCTGTGGTTCTGTGTTTTACATGGTTTGGGAAAGAGGATACACTTGTGAAGATTGGCTGTTGGCCATTGACATCCCGCCCATCAGCTTAACAAGGCTCCCTTGACTCCGTGGGCTGTCCTGCCTTTCTGGTTTTTAGACTTTTTTCGCCTGGCCCTTTTGCCCCGGGGGGGGGCGAGAGATTTCTTTGTAGTGCTGATTTGCTCTCCCAGGTTGCTTGGTTGGCCAAAAAGGGCGTATGCGTTTTTTCCTGAATACGCCATTTTTGGCCAACCGCATCATTGTCCACGTTCTGGCGCTTTTCATGTGCTATCGGGGCCATTCCGATGTACCCGTTGACATCCGTTTCCTGCAGTTCTGCCTTGCGTTCAGCGCCTCTTCGTAGCCTGACCTCAATATATTTTGGGGCGATAGTTATCGTTTAGAACTCTGCAGGTTTGGGAAGTGCAGGGCCCCTGAGCTCCATTTCCCAAGTCGCTTTTTTGTGAGTGGGACGCAACACGGCTGGATGGCTTCACGCCCTATTGTCGATCCGCGGTTGCAGGCTGAACCGCTGGTGAATTCTTCTTCGTGATGGGAAATGAGAGTGACATGTGCCCGACCAAACACCTCCAGCGAGTCTCTCATTGGTTCCCCCTCTTGCAGTTCATCCTGCGGACAAATTGCAGACGGTACGAAAGAGGCATGGAAAGGCGCCGAGTCTCCAAGTGGGGAGATTGTTAGTAAGGGGGCCTGAATGGAGAACACGAGCACCAGGAGAGGAAAACTGAGGTGAGTTTCAGAAAGCTTTCCCGATCCCACGGTGTAGCATCCGCTGGGTTTCCAATGAGTGCTTTCGCTGTCGGAAGATTGCGTTGAACCTGGAGAGTTGGGAGCCATGGAATGGGGAGCACGCAGGATTCCTTTCAAGGGTCTGCATTTGCTTTCCCAACCTCACCAATCGTCTCAGCCCCAAGAGTGTCCAGCCTTATGTCTTCTGCCGCTGGGGCTGTAGATGTGGTCAATCCTGGTTGCATGCCAGTCCCTGAACGCATTTTGGAAGAATTTCTCTCTGTTTTGCCCTGCTTGTTTCTTCTTTGTGTTGGAAATGTATCCTCAGAATGGGTCTGAGCTGATTTTCCCTGCTGGTTTTAGGCCGCTTTACACACACTTGATGCACTTACACAGAGATATCAAGACTTAGCTTTTAAGATGCTTACTAGTCGGATAGATACTTGTGCGATGAACAGGGTCTGGTGAGTCCAGTTGATTGAGCAAGGAGTAGGTCGTGTCCATTCCATATTCGGTTTTCGGAAGGGTATCTGTGCTCATTTCAAACTCGAGTTTTATGCGTCACCGCACCTCACCTTTCCCCTGAAGCAGGCATAAGTGTGTTTTCTAAAAGCGTGACTCTGTTCTGTTTGGGGATTCCGTTCATGGGGAGCGATTTTTACATTCCCTCGATAAGTGATATCATAAGTTTCTTTTTTTGTGGGACTGATTTCACTGAGGATGATCGTACCTAAATCCACTCAGGATGCTGCTACCAGCCTCATGACGTGGATTTCATGGCTGAGTGACACTCCATTGGACCTACGTAGCACCACTTGTCCACTTGTCCACTTGTCTTTGTCCACTTGTCCACTCGTCTTTGTCCACTTGGCTCTTTCCTGGGATATGAAACGTGTACCGGAGTGGAGGTTCTTGTCAAGACAGCAGCCCTCAACTTTGGGGTCCCTGTGTCTGGTTGATTTTTTCATTTTCCCAAGGTCAACGCCCATGTGTGGAAGTGCCCTATGCTCTGTGGTTCTGTGTTTTACATGGTTTGGGAAAGAGGATACACTTGTGAAGATTGGCTGTTGGCCATTGACATCCCGCCCATCAGCTTAACAAGGCTCCCTTGACTCCGTGGGCTGTCCTGCCTTTCTGGTTTTTAGACTTTTTTCGCCTGGCCCTTTTGCCCCGGGGGGGGGGGCGAGAGATTTCTTTGTAGTGCTGATTTGCTCTCCCAGGTTGCTTGGTTGGCCAAAAAGGGCGTATGCGTTTTTTCCTGAATATATTCAGGAAAAAACGCATACGCCCTTTTTGGCCAACCGCATCATTGTCCACGTTCTGGCGCTTTTCATGTGCTATCGGGGCCATTCCGATGTACCCGTTGACATCCGTTTCCTGCAGTTCTGCCTTGCGTTCAGCGCCTCTTCGTAGCCTGACCTCAATATATTTTGGGGCGATAGTTATCGTTTAGAACTCTGCAGGTTTGGGAAGTGCAGGGCCCCTGAGCTCCATTTCCCAAGTCGCTTTTTTGTGAGTGGGACGCAACACGGCTGGATGGCTTCACGCCCTATTGTCGATCCGCGGTGGCAGGCTGAACCGCTGGTGAATTCTTCTTCGTGATGGGAAATGAGAGTGACATGTGCCCGACCAAACACCTCCAGCGAGTCTCTCATTGGTTCCCCCTCTTGCAGTTCATCCTGCGGACAAATTGCAGACGGTACGAAAGAGGCATGGAAAGGCGCCGAGTCTCCAAGTGGGGAGATTGTTAGTAAGGGGGCCTGAATGGAGAACACGAGCACCAGGAGAGGAAAACTGAGGTGAGTTTCAGAAAGCTTTCCCGATCCCACGGTGTAGCATCCGCTGGGTTTCCAATGAGTGCTTTCGCTGTCGGAAGATTGCGTTGAACCTGGAGAGTTGGGAGCCATGGAATGGGGAGCACGCAGGATTCCTTTCAAGGGTCTGCATTTGCTTTCCCAACCTCACCAATCGTCTCAGCCCCAAGAGTGTCCAGCCTTATGTCTTCTGCCGCGGGGGCTGTAGATGTGGTCAATCCTGGTTGCATGCCAGTCCCTGAACGCATTTTGGAAGAATTTCTCTCTGTTTTGCCCTGCTTGTTTCTTCTTTATGTTGGAAATGTATCCTCAGAATGGGTCTGAGCTGATTTTCCCTGCTGGTTTTAGGCCGCTTTACACACCCTTGATGCACTTACACATAGATATCAAGACTTAGCTTTTAAGATGCTTACTAGTCGGATAGATACTTGTGCGATGAACAGGGTCTGGTGAGTCCAGTTGATTGAGCAAGGAGTAGGTCGTGTCCATTCCATATTCGGTTTTCGGAAGGGTATCTGTGCTCATTTCAAACTCGAGTTTTATGCGTCACCCCACCTCACCTTTCCCCTGAAGCAGGCATAAGTGTGTTTTCTAAAAGCGTGACTCTGTTCTGTTTGGGGATTCCGTTCATGGGGAGCGATTTTTACATTCCCTCGATAAGTGATATCATAAGTTTCTTTTTTTGTGGGACTTATTTCACTGAGGATGATCGTACCTAAATCCACTCAGGATGCTGCTACCAGCCTCATGACGTGGATTTCATGGCTGAGTGACACTCCATTGGACCTACGTAGCACCACTTGTCCACTTGTCCACTTGTCTTTGTCCACTTGTCCACTCGTCTTTGTCCACTTGGCTCTTTCCTGGGATATGAAACGTGTACCGGAGTGGAGGTTCTTGTCAAGACAGCAGCCCTCAACTTTGGGGTCCCTGTGTCTGGTTGATTTTTTCATTTTCCCAAGGTCAACGCCCATGTGTGGAAGTGCCCTATGCTCTGTGGTTCTGTGTTTTACATGGTTTGGGAAAGAGGATACACTTGTGAAGATTGGCTGTTGGCCATTGACATCCCGCCCATCAGCTTAACAAGGCTCCCTTGACTCCGTGGGCTGTCCTGCCTTTCTGGTTTTTAGACTTTTTTCGCCTGGCCCTTTTGCCCCGGGGGGGGGCGAGAGATTTCTTTGTAGTGCTGATTTGCTCTCCCAGGTTGCTTGGTTGGCCAAAAAGGGCGTATGCGTTTTTTCCTGAATATATTCAGGAAAAAACGCATACGCCCTTTTTGGCCAACCGCATCATTGTCCACGTTCTGGCGCTTTTCATGTGCTATCGGGGCCATTCCGATGTACCCGTTGACATCCGTTTCCTGCAGTTCTGCCTTGCGTTCAGCGCCTCTTCGTAGCCTGACCTCAATATATTTTGGGGCGATAGTTATCGTTTAGAACTCTGCAGGTTTGGGAAGTGCAGGGCCCCTGAGCTCCATTTCCCAAGTCGCTTTTTTGTGAGTGGGACGCAACACGGCTGGATGGCTTCACGCCCTATTGTCCATCCGCGGTTGCAGGCTGAACCGCTGGTGAATTCTTCTTCGTGATGGGAAATGAGAGTGACATGTGCCCGACCAAACACCTCCAGCGAGTCTCTCATTGGTTCCCCCTCTTGCAGTTCATCCTGCGGACAAATTGCAGACGGTACGAAAGAGGCATGGAAAGGCGCCGAGTCTCCGAGTGGGGAGATTGTTAGTAAGGGGGCCTGAATGGAGAACACGAGCACCAGGAGAGGAAAACTGAGGTGAGTTTCAGAAAGCTTTCCCGATCCCACGGTGTAGCATCCGCTGGGTTTCCAATGAGTGCTTTCGCTGTCGGAAGATTGCGTTGAACCTGGAGAGTTGGGAGCCATGGAATGGGGAGCACGCAGGATTCCTTTCAAGGGTCTGCATTTGCTTTCCCAACCTCACCAATCGTCTCAGCCCCAAGAGTGTCCAGCCTTATGTCTTCTGCCGCTGGGGCTGTAGATGTGGTCAATCCTGGTTGCATGCCAGTCCCTGAACGCATTTTGGAAGAATTTCTCTCTGTTTTGCCCTGCTTGTTTCTTCTTTATGTTGGAAATGTATCCTCAGAATGGGTCTGAGCTGATTTTCCCTGCTGGTTTTAGGCCGCTTTACACACCCTTGATGCACTTACACAGAGATATCAAGACTTAGCTTTTAAGATGCTTACTAGTCGGATAGATACTTGTGCGATGAACAGGGTCTGGTGAGTCCAGTTGATTGAGCAAGGAGTAGGTCGTGTCCATTCCATATTCGGTTTTCGGAAGGGTATCTGTGCTCATTTCAAACTCGAGTTTTATGCGTCACCGCACCTCACCTTTCCCCTGAAGCAGGCATAAGTGTGTTTTCTAAAAGCGTGACTCTGTTCTGTTTGGGGATTCCGTTCATGGGGAGCGATTTTTACATTCCCTCGATAAGTGATATCATAAGTTTCTTTTTTTGTGGGACTTATTTCACTGAGGATGATCGTACCTAAATCCACTCAGGATGCTGCTACCAGCCTCATGACGTGGATTTCATGGCTGAGTGACACTCCATTGGACCTACATAGCACCACTTGTCCACTTGTCCACTTGTCTTTGTCCACTTGTCCACTCGTCTTTGTCCACTTGGCTCTTTCCTGGGATATGAAACGTGTACCGGAGTGGAGGTTCTTGTCAAGACAGCAGCCCTCAACTTTGGGGTCCCTGTGTCTGGTTGATTTTTTCATTTTCCCAAGGTCAACGCCCATGTGTGGAAGTGCCCTATGCTCTGTGGTTCTGTGTTTTACATGGTTTGGGAAAGAGGATACACTTGTGAAGATTGGCTGTTGGCCATTGACATCCCGCCCATCAGCTTAACAAGGCTCCCTTGACTCCGTGGGCTGTCCTGCCTTTCTGGTTTTTAGACTTTTTTCGCCTGGCCCTTTTGCCCCGGGGGGGGGGGCGAGAGATTTCTTTGTAGTGCTGATTTGCTCTCCCAGGTTGCTTGGTTGGCCAAAAAGGGCGTATGCGTTTTTTCCTGAATATATTCAGGAAAAAACGCATACGCCCTTTTTGGCCAACCGCATCATTGTCCACGTTCTGGCGCTTTTCATGTGCTATCGGGGCCATTCCGATGTACCCGTTGACATCCGTTTCCTGCAGTTCTGCCTTGCGTTCAGCGCCTCTTCGTAGCCTGACCTCAATATATTTTGGGGCGATAGTTATCGTTTAGAACTCTCCAGGTTTGGGAAGTGCAGGGCCCCTGAGCTCCATTTCCCAAGTCGCTTTTTTGTGAGTGGGACGCAACACGGCTGGATGGCTTCACGCCCTATTGTCGATCCGCGGTGGCAGGCTGAACCGCTGGTGAATTCTTCTTCGTGATGGGAAATGAGAGTGACATGTGCCCGACCAAACACCTCCAGCGAGTCTCTCATTGGTTCCCCCTCTTGCAGTTCATCCTGCGGACAAATTGCAGACGGTACGAAAGAGGCATGGAAAGGCGCCGAGTCTCCAAGTGGGGAGATTGTTAGTAAGGGGGCCTGAATGGAGAACACGAGCACCAGGAGAGGAAAACTGAGGTGAGTTTCAGAAAGCTTTCCCGATCCCACGGTGTAGCATCCGCTGGGTTTCCAATGAGTGCTTTCGCTGTCGGAAGATTGCGTTGAACCTGGAGAGTTGGGAGCCATGGAATGGGGAGCACGCAGGATTCCTTTCAAGGGTCTGCATTTGCTTTCCCAACCTCACCAATCGTCTCAGCCCCAAGAGTGTCCAGCCTTATGTCTTCTGCCGCTGGGGCTGTAGATGTGGTCAATCCTGGTTGCATGCCAGTCCCTGAACGCATTTTGGAAGAATTTCTCTCTGTTTTGCCCTGCTTGTTTCTTCTTTATGTTGGAAATGTATCCTCAGAATGGGTCTGAGCTGATTTTCCCTGCTGGTTTTAGGCCGCTTTACACACACTTGATGCACTTACACAGAGATATCAAGACTTAGCTTTTAAGATGCTTACTAGTCGGATAGATACTTGTGCGATGAACAGGGTCTGGTGAGTCCAGTTGATTGAGCAAGGAGTAGGTCGTGTCCATTCCATATTCGGTTTTCGGAAGGGTATCTGTGCTCATTTCAAACTCGAGTTTTATGCGTCACCGCACCTCACCTTTCCCCTGAAGCAGGCATAAGTGTGTTTTCTAAAAGCGTGACTCTGTTCTGTTTGGGGATTCCGTTCATGGGGAGCGATTTTTACATTCCCTCGATAAGTGATATCATAAGTTTCTTTTTTTGTGGGACTTATTTCACTGAGGATGATCGTACCTAAATCCACTCAGGATGCTGCTACCAGCCTCATGACGTGGATTTCATGGCTGAGTGACCCTCCATTGGACCTACGTAGCACCACTTGTCCACTTGTCCACTTGTCTTTGTCCACTTGTCCACTCGTCTTTGTCCACTTGGCTCTTTCCTGGGATATGAAACGTGTACCGGAGTGGAGGTTCTTGTCAAGACAGCAGCCCTCAACTTTGGGGTCCCTGTGTCTGGTTGATTTTTTCATTTTCCCAAGGTCAACGCCCATGTGTGGAAGTGCCCTATGCTCTGTGGTTCTGTGTTTTACATGGTTTGGGAAAGAGGATACACTTGTGAAGATTGGCTGTTGGCCATTGACATCCCGCCCATCAGCTTAACAAGGCTCCCTTGACTCCGTGGGCTGTCCTGCCTTTCTGGTTTTTAGACTTTTTTCGCCTGGCCCTTTTGCCCCGGGGGGGGGCGAGAGATTTCTTTGTAGTGCTGATTTGCTCTCCCAGGTTGCTTGGTTGGCCAAAAAGGGCGTATGCGTTTTTTCCTGAATACGCCATTTTTGGCCAACCGCATCATTGTCCACGTTCTGGCGCTTTTCATGTGCTATCGGGGCCATTCCGATGTACCCGTTGACATCCGTTTCCTGCAGTTCTGCCTTGCGTTCAGCGCCTCTTCGTAGCCTGACCTCAATATATTTTGGGGCGATAGTTATCGTTTAGAACTCTGCAGGTTTGGGAAGTGCAGGGCCCCTGAGCTCCATTTCCCAAGTCGCTTTTTTGTGAGTGGGACGCAACACGGCTGGATGGCTTCACGCCCTATTGTCGATCCGCGGTTGCAGGCTGAACCGCTGGTGAATTCTTCTTCGTGATGGGAAATGAGAGTGACATGTGCCCGACCAAACACCTCCAGCGAGTCTCTCATTGGTTCCCCCTCTTGCAGTTCATCCTGCGGACAAATTGCAGACGGTACGAAAGAGGCATGGAAAGGCGCCGAGTCTCCAAGTGGGGAGATTGTTAGTAAGGGGGCCTGAATGGAGAACACGAGCACCAGGAGAGGAAAACTGAGGTGAGTTTCAGAAAGCTTTCCCGATCCCACGGTGTAGCATCCGCTGGGTTTCCAATGAGTGCTTTCGCTGTCGGAAGATTGCGTTGAACCTGGAGAGTTGGGACCCATGGAATGGGGAGCACGCAGGATTCCTTTCAAGGGTCTGCATTTGCTTTCCCAACCTCACCAATCGTCTCAGCCCCAAGAGTGTCCAGCCTTATGTCTTCTGCCGCTGGGGCTGTAGATGTGGTCAATCCTGGTTGCATGCCAGTCCCTGAACGCATTTTGGAAGAATTTCTCTCTGTTTTGCCCTGCTTGTTTCTTCTTTGTGTTGGAAATGTATCCTCAGAATGGGTCTGAGCTGATTTTCCCTGCTGGTTTTAGGCCGCTTTACACACACTTGATGCACTTACACAGAGATATCAAGACTTAGCTTTTAAGATGCTTACTAGTCGGATAGATACTTGTGCGATGAACAGGGTCTGGTGAGTCCAGTTGATTGAGCAAGGAGTAGGTCGTGTCCATTCCATATTCGGTTTTCGGAAGGGTATCTGTGCTCATTTCAAACTCGAGTTTTATGCGTCACCGCACCTCACCTTTCCCCTGAAGCAGGCATAAGTGTGTTTTCTAAAAGCGTGACTCTGTTCTGTTTGGGGATTCCGTTCATGGGGAGCGATTTTTACATTCCCTCGATAAGTGATATCATAAGTTTCTTTTTTTGTGGGACTGATTTCACTGAGGATGATCGTACCTAAATCCACTCAGGATGCTGCTACCAGCCTCATGACGTGGATTTCATGGCTGAGTGACACTCCATTGGACCTACGTAGCACCACTTGTCCACTTGTCCACTTGTCTTTGTCCACTTGTCCACTCGTCTTTGTCCACTTGGCTCTTTCCTGGGATATGAAACGTGTACCGGAGTGGAGGTTCTTGTCAAGACAGCAGCCCTCAACTTTGGGGTCCCTGTGTCTGGTTGATTTTTTCATTTTCCCAAGGTCAACGCCCATGTGTGGAAGTGCCCTATGCTCTGTGGTTCTGTGTTTTACATGGTTTGGGAAAGAGGATACACTTGTGAAGATTGGCTGTTGGCCATTGACATCCCGCCCATCAGCTTAACAAGGCTCCCTTGACTCCGTGGGCTGTCCTGCCTTTCTGGTTTTTAGACTTTTTTCGCCTGGCCCTTTTGCCCCGGGGGGGGGGGGCGAGAGATTTCTTTGTAGTGCTGATTTGCTCTCCCAGGTTGCTTGGTTGGCCAAAAAGGGCGTATGCGTTTTTTCCTGAATATATTCAGGAAAAAACGCATACGCCCTTTTTGGCCAACCGCATCATTGTCCACGTTCTGGCGCTTTTCATGTGCTATCGGGGCCATTCCGATGTACCCGTTGACATCCGTTTCCTGCAGTTCTGCCTTGCGTTCAGCGCCTCTTCGTAGCCTGACCTCAATATATTTTGGGGCGATAGTTATCGTTTAGAACTCTGCAGGTTTGGGAAGTGCAGGGCCCCTGAGCTCCATTTCCCAAGTCGCTTTTTTGTGAGTGGGACGCAACACGGCTGGATGGCTTCACGCCCTATTGTCGATCCGCGGTGGCAGGCTGAACCGCTGGTGAATTCTTCTTCGTGATGGGAAATGAGAGTGACATGTGCCCGACCAAACACCTCCAGCGAGTCTCTCATTGGTTCCCCCTCTTGCAGTTCATCCTGCGGACAAATTGCAGACGGTACGAAAGAGGCATGGAAAGGCGCCGAGTCTCCAAGTGGGGAGATTGTTAGTAAGGGGGCCTGAATGGAGAACACGAGCACCAGGAGAGGAAAACTGAGGTGAGTTTCAGAAAGCTTTCCCGATCCCACGGTGTAGCATCCGCTGGGTTTCCAATGAGTGCTTTCGCTGTCGGAAGATTGCGTTGAACCTGGAGAGTTGGGAGCCATGGAATGGGGAGCACGCAGGATTCCTTTCAAGGGTCTGCATTTGCTTTCCCAACCTCACCAATCGTCTCAGCCCCAAGAGTGTCCAGCCTTATGTCTTCTGCCGCGGGGGCTGTAGATGTGGTCAATCCTGGTTGCATGCCAGTCCCTGAACGCATTTTGGAAGAATTTCTCTCTGTTTTGCCCTGCTTGTTTCTTCTTTGTGTTGGAAATGTATCCTCAGAATGGGTCTGAGCTGATTTTCCCTGCTGGTTTTAGGCCGCTTTACACACACTTGATGCACTTACACAGAGATATCAAGACTTAGCTTTTAAGATGCTTACTAGTCGGATAGATACTTGTGCGATGAACAGGGTCTGGTGAGTCCAGTTGATTGAGCAAGGAGTAGGTCGTGTCCATTCCATATTCGGTTTTCGGAAGGGTATCTGTGCTCATTTCAAACTCGAGTTTTATGCGTCACCGCACCTCACCTTTCCCCTGAAGCAGGCATAAGTGTGTTTTCTAAAAGCGTGACTCTGTTCTGTTTGGGGATTCCGTTCATGGGGAGCGATTTTTACATTCCCTCGATAAGTGATATCATAAGTTTCTTTTTTTGTGGGACTTATTTCACTGAGGATGATCGTACCTAAATCCACTCAGGATGCTGCTACCAGCCTCATGACGTGGATTTCATGGCTGAGTGACACTCCATTGGACCTACGTAGCACCACTTGTCCACTTGTCCACTTGTCTTTGTCCACTTGTCCACTCGTCTTTGTCCACTTGGCTCTTTCCTGGGATATGAAACGTGTACCGGAGTGGAGGTTCTTGTCAAGACAGCAGCCCTCAACTTTGGGGTCCCTGTGTCTGGTTGATTTTTTCATTTTCCCAAGATCAACGCCCATGTGTGGAAGTGCCCTATGCTCTGTGGTTCTGTGTTTTACATGGTTTGGGAAAGAGGATACACTTGTGAAGATTGGCTGTTGGCCATTGACATCCCGCCCATCAGCTTAACAAGGCTCCCTTGACTCCGTGGGCTGTCCTGCCTTTCTGGTTTTTAGACTTTTTTCGCCTGGCCCTTTTGCCCCCGGGGGGGGGGGGGGCGAGAGATTTCTTTGTAGTGCTGATTTGCTCTCCCAGGTTGCTTGGTTGGCCAAAAAGGGCGTATGCGTTTTTTCCTGAATATATTCAGGAAAAAACGCATACGCCCTTTTTGGCCAACCGCATCATTGTCCACGTTCTGGCGCTTTTCATGTGCTATCGGGGCCATTCCGATGTACCCGTTGACATCCGTTTCCTGCAGTTCTGCCTTGCGTTCAGCGCCTCTTCGTAGCCTGCCCTCAATATATTTTGGGGCGATAGTTATCGTTTAGAACTCTGCAGGTTTGGGAAGTGCAGGGCCCCTGAGCTCCATTTCCCAAGTCGCTTTTTTGTGAGTGGGACGCAACACGGCTGGATGGCTTCACGCCCTATTGTCGATCCGCGGTTGCAGGCTGAACCGCTGGTGAATTCTTCTTCGTGATGGGAAATGAGAGTGACATGTGCCCGACCAAACACCTCCAGCGAGTCTCTCATTGGTTCCCCCTCTTGCAGTTCATCCTGCGGACAAATTGCAGACGGTACGAAAGAGGCATGGAAAGGCGCCGAGTCTCCAAGTGGGGAGATTGTTAGTAAGGGGGCCCGAATGGAGAACACGAGCACCAGGAGAGGAAAACTGAGGTGAGTTTCAGAAAGCTTTCCCGATCCCACGGTGTAGCATCCGCTGGGTTTCCAATGAGTGCTTTCGCTGTCGGAAGATTGCGTTGAACCTGGAGAGTTGGGAGCCATGGAATGGGGAGCACGCAGGATTCCTTTCAAGGGTCTGCATTTGCTTTCCCAACCTCACCAATCGTCTCAGCCCCAAGAGTGTCCAGCCTTATGTCTTCTGCCGCTGGGGCTGTAGATGTGGTCAATCCTGGTTGCATGCCAGTCCCTGAACGCATTTTGGAAGAATTTCTCTCTGTTTTGCCCTGCTTGTTTCTTCTTTGTGTTGGAAATGTATCCTCAGAATCGGTCTGAGCTGATTTTCCCTGCTGGTTTTAGGCCGCTTTACACACCCTTGATGCACTTACACAGAGATATCAAGACTTAGCTTTTAAGATGCTTACTAGTCGGATAGATACTTGTGCGATGAACAGGGTCTGGTGAGTCCAGTTGATTGAGCAAGGAGTAGGTCGTGTCCATTCCATATTCGGTTTTCGGAAGGGTATCTGTGCTCATTTCAAACTCGAGTTTTATGCGTCACCGCACCTCACCTTTCCCCTGAAGCAGGCATAAGTGTGTTTTCTAAAAGCGTGACTCTGTTCTGTTTGGGGATTCCGTTCATGGGGAGCGATTTTTACATTCCCTCGATAAGTGATATCATAAGTTTCTTTTTTTGTGGGACTTATTTCACTGAGGATGATCGTACCTAAATCCACTCAGGATGCTGCTACCAGCCTCATGACGTGGATTTCATGGCTGAGTGACACTCCATTGGACCTACGTAGCACCACTTGTCCACTTGTCCACTTGTCTTTGTCCACTTGTCCACTCGTCTTTGTCCACTTGGCTCTTTCCTGGGATATGAAACGTGTACCGGAGTGGAGGTTCTTGTCAAGACAGCAGCCCTCAACTTTGGGGTCCCTGTGTCTGGTTGATTTTTTCATTTTCCCAAGGTCAACGCCCATGTGTGGAAGTGCCCTATGCTCTGTGGTTCTGTGTTTTACATGGTTTGGGAAAGAGGATACACTTGTGAAGATTGGCTGTTGGCCATTGACATCCCGCCCATCAGCTTAACAAGGCTCCCTTGACTCCGTGGGCTGTCCTGCCTTTCTGGTTTTTAGACTTTTTTCGCCTGGCCCTTTTGCCCCGGGGGGGGGGGCGAGAGATTTCTTTGTAGTGCTGATTTGCTCTCCCAGGTTGCTTGGTTGGCCAAAAAGGGCGTATGCGTTTTTTCCTGAATATATTCAGGAAAAAACGCATACGCCCTTTTTGGCCAACCGCATCATTGTCCACGTTCTGGCGCTTTTCATGTGCTATCGGGGCCATTCCGATGTACCCGTTGACATCCGTTTCCTGCAGTTCTGCCTTGCGTTCAGCGCCTCTTCGTAGCCTGACCTCAATATATTTTGGGGCGATAGTTATCGTTTAGAACTCTCCAGGTTTGGGAAGTGCAGGGCCCCTGAGCTCCATTTCCCAAGTCGCTTTTTTGTGAGTGGGACGCAACACGGCTGGATGGCTTCACGCCCTATTGTCGATCCGCGGTGGCAGGCTGAACCGCTGGTGAATTCTTCTTCGTGATGGGAAATGAGAGTGACATGTGCCCGACCAAACACCTCCAGCGAGTCTCTCATTGGTTCCCCCTCTTGCAGTTCATCCTGCGGACAAATTGCAGACGGTACGAAAGAGGCATGGAAAGGCGCCGAGTCTCCAAGTGGGGAGATTGTTAGTAAGGGGGCCTGAATGGAGAACACGAGCACCAGGAGAGGAAAACTGAGGTGAGTTTCAGAAAGCTTTCCCGATCCCACGGTGTAGCATCCGCTGGGTTTCCAATGAGTGCTTTCGCTGTCGGAAGATTGCGTTGAACCTGGAGAGTTGGGAGCCATGGAATGGGGAGCACGCAGGATTCCTTTCAAGGGTCTGCATTTGCTTTCCCAACCTCACCAATCGTCTCAGCCCCAAGAGTGTCCAGCCTTATGTCTTCTGCCGCTGGGGCTGTAGATGTGGTCAATCCTGGTTGCATGCCAGTCCCTGAACGCATTTTGGAAGAATTTCTCTCTGTTTTGCCCTGCTTGTTTCTTCTTTATGTTGGAAATGTATCCTCAGAATGGGTCTGAGCTGATTTTCCCTGCTGGTTTTAGGCCGCTTTACACACACTTGATGCACTTACACAGAGATATCAAGACTTAGCTTTTAAGATGCTTACTAGTCGGATAGATACTTGTGCGATGAACAGGGTCTGGTGAGTCCAGTTGATTGAGCAAGGAGTAGGTCGTGTCCATTCCATATTCGGTTTTCGGAAGGGTATCTGTGCTCATTTCAAACTCGAGTTTTATGCGTCACCGCACCTCACCTTTCCCCTGAAGCAGGCATAAGTGTGTTTTCTAAAAGCGTGACTCTGTTCTGTTTGGGGATTCCGTTCATGGGGAGCGATTTTTACATTCCCTCGATAAGTGATATCATAAGTTTCTTTTTTTGTGGGACTTATTTCACTGAGGATGATCGTACCTAAATCCACTCAGGATGCTGCTACCAGCCTCATGACGTGGATTTCATGGCTGAGTGACACTCCATTGGACCTACGTAGCACCACTTGTCCACTTGTCCACTTGTCTTTGTCCACTTGTCCACTCGTCTTTGTCCACTTGGCTCTTTCCTGGGATATGAAACGTGTACCGGAGTGGAGGTTCTTGTCAAGACAGCAGCCCTCAACTTTGGGGTCCCTGTGTCTGGTTGATTTTTTCATTTTCCCAAGGTCAACGCCCATGTGTGGAAGTGCCCTATGCTCTGTGGTTCTGTGTTTTACATGGTTTGGGAAAGAGGATACACTTGTGAAGATTGGCTGTTGGCCATTGACATCCCGCCCATCAGCTTAACAAGGCTCCCTTGACTCCGTGGGCTGTCCTGCCTTTCTGGTTTTTAGACTTTTTTCGCCTGGCCCTTTTGCCCCGGGGGGGGGGGGCGAGAGATTTCTTTGTAGTGCTGATTTGCTCTCCCAGGTTGCTTGGTTGGCCAAAAAGGGCGTATGCGTTTTTTCCTGAATATATTCAGGAAAAAACGCATACGCCCTTTTTGGCCAACCGCATCATTGTCCACGTTCTGGCGCTTTTCATGTGCTATCGGGGCCATTCCGATGTACCCGTTGACATCCGTTTCCTGCAGTTCTGCCTTGCGTTCAGCGCCTCTTCGTAGCCTGCCCTCAATATATTTTGGGGCGATAGTTATCGTTTAGAACTCTGCAGGTTTGGGAAGTGCAGTGCCCCTGAGCTCCATTTCCCAAGTCGCTTTTTTGTGAGTGGGACGCAACACGGCTGGATGGCTTCACGCCCTATTGTCGATCCGCGGTGGCAGGCTTAACCGCTGGTGAATTCTTCTTCGTGATGGGAAATGAGAGTGACATGTGCCCGACCAAACACCTCCAGCGAGTCTCTCATTGGTTCCCCCTCTTGCAGTTCATCCTGCGGACAAATTGCAGACGGTACGAAAGAGGCATGGAAAGGCGCCGAGTCTCCAAGTGGGGAGATTGTTAGTAAGGGGGCCTGAATGGAGAACACGAGCACCAGGAAAGGAAAACTGAGGTGAGTTTCAGAAAGCTTTCCCGATCCCACGGTGTAGCATCCGCTGGGTTTCCAATGAGTGCTTTCGCTGTCGGAAGATTGCGTTGAACCTGGAGAGTTGGGAGCCATGGAATGGGGAGCACGCAGGATTCCTTTCAAGGGTCTGCATTTGCTTTCCCAACCTCACCAATCGTCTCAGCCCCAAGAGTGTCCAGCCTTATGTCTTCTGCCGCTGGGGCTGTAGATGTGGTCAATCCTGGTTGCATGCCAGTCCCTGAACGCATTTTGGAAGAATTTCTCTCTGTTTTGCCCTGCTTGTTTCTTCTTTATGTTGGAAATGTATCCTCAGAATGGGTCTGAGCTGATTTTCCCTGCTGGTTTTAGGCCGCTTTACACACACTTGATGCACTTACACAGAGATATCAAGACTTAGCTTTTAAGATGCTTACTAGTCGGATAGATACTTGTGCGATGAACAGGGTCTGGTGAGTCCAGTTGATTGAGCAAGGAGTAGGTCGTGTCCATTCCATATTCGGTTTTCGGAAGGGTATCTGTGCTCATTTCAAACTCGAGTTTTATGCGTCACCGCACCTCACCTTTCCCCTGAAGGAGGCATAAGTGTGTTTTCTAAAAGCGTGACTCTGTTCTGTTTGGGGATTCCGTTCATGGGGAGCGATTTTTACATTCCCTCGATAAGTGATATCATAAGTTTCTTTTTTTGTGGGACTTATTTCACTGAGGATGATCGTACCTAAATCCACTCAGGATGCTGCTACCAGCCTCATGACGTGGATTTCATGGCTGAGTGACACTCCATTGGACCTACGTAGCACCACTTGTCCACTTGTCCACTTGTCTTTGTCCACTTGTCCACTCGTCTTTGTCCACTTGGCTCTTTCCTGGGATATGAAACGTGTACCGGAGTGGAGGTTCTTGTCAAGACAGCAGCCCTCAACTTTGGGGTCCCTGTGTCTGGTTGATTTTTTCATTTTCCCAAGGTCAACGCCCATGTGTGGAAGTGCCCTATGCTCTGTGGTTCTGTGTTTTACATGGTTTGGGAAAGAGGATACACTTGTGAAGATTGGCTGTTGGCCATTGACATCCCGCCCATCAGCTTAACAAGGCTCCCTTGACTCCGTGGGCTGTCCTGCCTTTCTGGTTTTTAGACTTTTTTCGCCTGGCCCTTTTGCCCCGGGGGGGGGGGGCGAGAGATTTCTTTGTAGTGCTGATTTGCTCTCCCAGGTTGCTTGGTTGGCCAAAAAGGGCGTATGCGTTTTTTCCTGAATATATTCAGGAAAAAACGCATACGCCCTTTTTGGCCAACCGCATCATTGTCCACGTTCTGGCGCTTTTCATGTGCTATCGGGGCCATTCCGATGTACCCGTTGACATCCGTTTCCTGCAGTTCTGCCTTGCGTTCAGCGCCTCTTCGTAGCCTGACCTCAATATATTTTGGGGCGATAGTTATCGTTTAGAACTCTGCAGGTTTGGGAAGTGCAGGGCCCCTGAGCTCCATTTCCCAAGTCGCTTTTTTGTGAGTGGGACGCAACACGGCTGGATGGCTTCACGCCCTATTGTCGATCCGCGGTGGCAGGCTGAACCGCTGGTGAATTCTTCTTCGTGATGGGAAATGAGAGTGACATGTGCCCGACCAAACACCTCCAGCGAGTCTCTCATTGGTTCCCCCTCTTGCAGTTCATCCTGCGGACAAATTGCAGACGGTACGAAAGAGGCATGGAAAGGCGCCGAGTCTCCAAGTGGGGAGATTGTTAGTAAGGGGGCCTGAATGGAGAACACGAGCACCAGGAGAGGAAAACTGAGGTGAGTTTCAGAAAGCTTTCCCGATCCCACGGTGTAGCATCCGCTGGGTTTCCAATGAGTGCTTTCGCTGTCGGAAGATTGCGTTGAACCTGGAGAGTTGGGAGCCATGGAATGGGGAGCACGCAGGATTCCTTTCAAGGGTCTGCATTTGCTTTCCCAACCTCACCAATCGTCTCAGCCCCAAGAGTGTCCAGCCTTATGTCTTCTGCCGCGGGGGCTGTAGATGTGGTCAATCCTGGTTGCATGCCAGTCCCTGAACGCATTTTGGAAGAATTTCTCTCTGTTTTGCCCTGCTTGTTTCTTCTTTGTGTTGGAAATGTATCCTCAGAATGGGTCTGAGCTGATTTTCCCTGCTGGTTTTAGGCCGCTTTACACACACTTGATGCACTTACACAGAGATATCAAGACTTAGCTTTTAAGATGCTTACTAGTCGGATAGATACTTGTGCGATGAACAGGGTCTGGTGAGTCCAGTTGATTGAGCAAGGAGTAGGTCGTGTCCATTCCATATTCGGTTTTCGGAAGGGTATCTGTGCTCATTTCAAACTCGAGTTTTATGCGTCACCGCACCTCACCTTTCCCCTGAAGCAGGCATAAGTGTGTTTTCTAAAAGCGTGACTCTGTTCTGTTTGGGGATTCCGTTCATGGGGAGCGATTTTTACATTCCCTCGATAAGTGATATCATAAGTTTCTTTTTTTGTGGGACTTATTTCACTGAGGATGATCGTACCTAAATCCACTCAGGATGCTGCTACCAGCCTCATGACGTGGATTTCATGGCTGAGTGACACTCCATTGGACCTACGTAGCACCACTTGTCCACTTGTCCACTTGTCTTTGTCCACTTGTCCACTCGTCTTTGTCCACTTGGCTCTTTCCTGGGATATGAAACGTGTACCGGAGTGGAGGTTCTTGTCAAGACAGCAGCCCTCAACTTTGGGGTCCCTGTGTCTGGTTGATTTTTTCATTTTCCCAAGATCAACGCCCATGTGTGGAAGTGCCCTATGCTCTGTGGTTCTGTGTTTTACATGGTTTGGGAAAGAGGATACACTTGTGAAGATTGGCTGTTGGCCATTGACATCCCGCCCATCAGCTTAACAAGGCTCCCTTGACTCCGTGGGCTGTCCTGCCTTTCTGGTTTTTAGACTTTTTTCGCCTGGCCCTTTTGCCCCCGGGGGGGGGGGGGGCGAGAGATTTCTTTGTAGTGCTGATTTGCTCTCCCAGGTTGCTTGGTTGGCCAAAAAGGGCGTATGCGTTTTTTCCTGAATATATTCAGGAAAAAACGCATACGCCCTTTTTGGCCAACCGCATCATTGTCCACGTTCTGGCGCTTTTCATGTGCTATCGGGGCCATTCCGATGTACCCGTTGACATCCGTTTCCTGCAGTTCTGCCTTGCGTTCAGCGCCTCTTCGTAGCCTGCCCTCAATATATTTTGGGGCGATAGTTATCGTTTAGAACTCTGCAGGTTTGGGAAGTGCAGGGCCCCTGAGCTCCATTTCCCAAGTCGCTTTTTTGTGAGTGGGACGCAACACGGCTGGATGGCTTCACGCCCTATTGTCGATCCGCGGTTGCAGGCTGAACCGCTGGTGAATTCTTCTTCGTGATGGGAAATGAGAGTGACATGTGCCCGACCAAACACCTCCAGCGAGTCTCTCATTGGTTCCCCCTCTTGCAGTTCATCCTGCGGACAAATTGCAGACGGTACGAAAGAGGCATGGAAAGGCGCCGAGTCTCCAAGTGGGGAGATTGTTAGTAAGGGGGCCCGAATGGAGAACACGAGCACCAGGAGAGGAAAACTGAGGTGAGTTTCAGAAAGCTTTCCCGATCCCACGGTGTAGCATCCGCTGGGTTTCCAATGAGTGCTTTCGCTGTCGGAAGATTGCGTTGAACCTGGAGAGTTGGGAGCCATGGAATGGGGAGCACGCAGGATTCCTTTCAAGGGTCTGCATTTGCTTTCCCAACCTCACCAATCGTCTCAGCCCCAAGAGTGTCCAGCCTTATGTCTTCTGCCGCTGGGGCTGTAGATGTGGTCAATCCTGGTTGCATGCCAGTCCCTGAACGCATTTTGGAAGAATTTCTCTCTGTTTTGCCCTGCTTGTTTCTTCTTTGTGTTGGAAATGTATCCTCAGAATCGGTCTGAGCTGATTTTCCCTGCTGGTTTTAGGCCGCTTTACACACACTTGATGCACTTACACAGAGATATCAAGACTTAGCTTTTAAGATGCTTACTAGTCGGATAGATACTTGTGCGATGAACAGGGTCTGGTGAGTCCAGTTGATTGAGCAAGGAGTAGGTCGTGTCCATTCCATATTCGGTTTTCGGAAGGGTATCTGTGCTCATTTCAAACTCGAGTTTTATGCGTCACCGCACCTCACCTTTCCCCTGAAGCAGGCATAAGTGTGTTTTCTAAAAGCGTGACTCTGTTCTGTTTGGGGATTCCGTTCATGGGGAGCGATTTTTACATTCCCTCGATAAGTGATATCATAAGTTTCTTTTTTTGTGGGACTTATTTCACTGAGGATGATCGTACCTAAATCCACTCAGGATGCTGCTACCAGCCTCATGACGTGGATTTCATGGCTGAGTGACACTCCATTGGACCTACGTAGCACCACTTGTCCACTTGTCCACTTGTCTTTGTCCACTTGTCCACTCGTCTTTGTCCACTTGGCTCTTTCCTGGGATATGAAACGTGTACCGGAGTGGAGGTTCTTGTCAAGACAGCAGCCCTCAACTTTGGGGTCCCTGTGTCTGGTTGATTTTTTCATTTTCCCAAGGTCAACGCCCATGTGTGGAAGTGCCCTATGCTCTGTGGTTCTGTGTTTTACATGGTTTGGGAAAGAGGATACACTTGTGAAGATTGGCTGTTGGCCATTGACATCCCGCCCATCAGCTTAACAAGGCTCCCTTGACTCCGTGGGCTGTCCTGCCTTTCTGGTTTTTAGACTTTTTTCGCCTGGCCCTTTTGCCCCCGGGGGGGGGGGGGGCGAGAGATTTCTTTGTAGTGCTGATTTGCTCTCCCAGGTTGCTTGGTTGGCCAAAAAGGGCGTATGCGTTTTTTCCTGAATATATTCAGGAAAAAACGCATACGCCCTTTTTGGCCAACCGCATCATTGTCCACGTTCTGGCGCTTTTCATGTGCTATCGGGGCCATTCCGATGTACCCGTTGACATCCGTTTCCTGCAGTTCTGCCTTGCGTTCAGCGCCTCTTCGTAGCCTGACCTCAATATATTTTGGGGCGATAGTTATCGTTTAGAACTCTGCAGGTTTGGGAAGTGCAGGGCCCCTGAGCTCCATTTCCCAAGTCGCTTTTTTGTGAGTGGGACGCAACACGGCTGGATGGCTTCACGCCCTATTGTCGATCCGCGGTTGCAGGCTGAACCGCTGGTGAATTCTTCTTCGTGATGGGAAATGAGAGTGACATGTGCCCGACCAAACACCTCCAGCGAGTCTCTCATTGGTTCCCCCTCTTGCAGTTCATCCTGCGGACAAATTGCAGACGGTACGAAAGAGGCATGGAAAGGCGCCGAGTCTCCAAGTGGGGAGATTGTTAGTAAGGGGGCCTGAATGGAGAACACGAGCACCAGGAGAGGAAAACTGAGGTGAGTTTCAGAAAGCTTTCCCGATCCCACGGTGTAGCATCCGCTGGGTTTCCAATGAGTGCTTTCGCTGTCGGAAGATTGCGTTGAACCTGGAGAGTTGGGAGCCATGGAATGGGGAGCACGCAGGATTCCTTTCAAGGGTCTGCATTTGCTTTCCCAACCTCACCAATCGTCTCAGCCCCAAGAGTGTCCAGCCTTCTGTCTTCTGCCGCTGGGGCTGTAGATGTGGTCAATCCTGGTTGCATGCCAGTCCCTGAACGCATTTTGGAAGAATATCTCTCTGTTTTGCCCTGCTTGTTTCTTCTTTGTGTTGGAAATGTATTCTCAGAAGGGGTCTGAGCTGATTTTCCCTGCTGGTTTTAGGCCGCTTTACACACACTTGATGCACTTACACAGAAATATCAAGACTTAGCTTTTAAGATGCTTACTAGTCGGATAGATACTTGTGCGATGAACAGGGTCTGGTGAGTCCAGTTGATTGAGCAAGGAGTAGGTCGTGTCCATTCCATATTCGGTTTTCGGAAGGGTATCTGTGCTCATTTCAAACTCGAGTTTTATGCGTCACCGCACCTCACCTTTCCCCTGAAGCAGGCATAAGTGTGTTTTCTAAAAGCGTGACTCTGTTCTGTTTGGGGATTCCGTTCATGGGGAGCGATTTTTACATTCCCTCGATAAGTGATATCATAAGTTTCTTTTTTTGTGGGACTTATTTCACAGAGGATGATCGTACCTAAATCCACTCAGGATGCTGCTACCAGCCTCATGACGTGGATTTCATGGCTGAGTGACACTCCATTGGACCTACGTAGCACCACTTGTCCACTTGTCCACTTGTCTTTGTCCACTTGTCCACTCGTCTTTGTCCACTTGGCTCTTTCCTGGGATATGAAACGTGTACCGGAGTGGAGGTTCTTGTCAAGACAGCAGCCCTCAACTTTGGGGTCCCTGTGTCTGGTTGATTTTTTCATTTTCCCAAGGTCAACGCCCATGTGTGGAAGTGCCCTATGCTCTGTGGTTCTGTGTTTTACATGGTTTGGGAAAGAGGATACACTTGTGAAGATTGGCTGTTGGCCATTGACATCCCGCCCATCAGCTTAACAAGGCTCCCTTGACTCCGTGGGCTGTCCTGCCTTTCTGGTTTTTAGACTTTTTTCGCCTGGCCCTTTTGCCCCCGGGGGGGGGGGGCGAGAGATTTCTTTGTAGTGCTGATTTGCTCTCCCAGGTTGCTTGGTTGGCCAAAAAGGGCGTATGCGTTTTTTCCTGAATATATTCAGGAAAAAACGCATACGCCCTTTTTGGCCAACCGCATCATTGTCCACGTTCTGGCGCTTTTCATGTGCTATCGGGGCCATTCCGATGTACCCGTTGACATCCGTTTCCTGCAGTTCTGCCTTGCGTTCAGCGCCTCTTCGTAGCCTGCCCTCAATATACTTTGGGGCGATAGTTATCGTTTAGAACTCTGCAGGTTTGGGAAGTGCAGGGCCCCTGAGCTCCATTTCCCAAGTCGCTTTTTTGTGAGTGGGACGCAACACGGCTGGATGGCTTCACGCCCTATTGTCGATCCGCGGTTGCAGGCTGAACCGCTGGTGAATTCTTCTTCGTGATGGGAAACGAGAGTGACATGTGCCCGACCAAACACCTCCAGCGAGTCTCTCATTGGTTCCCCCTCTTGCAGTTCATCCTGCGGACAAATTGCAGACGGTACGAAAGAGGCATGGAAAGGCGCCGAGTCTCCAAGTGGGGAGATTGTTAGTACGGGGGCCTGAATGGAGAACACGAGCACCAGGAGAGGAAAACTGAGGTGAGTTTCAGAAAGCTTTCCCGATCCCACGGTGTAGCATCCGCTGGGTTTCCAATGAGTGCTTTCGCTGTCGGAAGATTGCGTTGAACCTGGAGAGTTGGGAGCCATGGAATGGGGAGCACGCAGGATTCCTTTCAAGGGTCTGCATTTGCTTTCCCAACCTCACCAATCGTCTCAGCCCCAAGAGTGTCCAGCCTTCTGTCTTCTGCCGCTGGGGCTGTAGATGTGGTCAATCCTGGTTGCATGCCAGTCCCTGAACGCATTTTGGAAGAATTTCTCTCTGTTTTGCCCTGCTTGTTTCTTCTTTGTGTTGGAAATGTATTCTCAGAAGGGGTCTGAGCTGATTTTCCCTGCTGGTTTTAGGCCGCTTTACACACACTTGATGCACTTACACAGAAATATCAAGACTTAGCTTTTAAGATGCTTACTAGTCGGATAGATACTTGTGCGATGAACAGGGTCTGGTGAGTCCAGTTGATTGAGCAAGGAGTAGGTCGTGTCCATTCCATATTCGGTTTTCGGAAGGGTATCTGTGCTCATTTCAAACTCGAGTTTTATGCGTCACCGCACCTCACCTTTCCCCTGAAGCAGGCATAAGTGTGTTTTCTAAAAGCGTGACTCTGTTCTGTTTGGGGATTCCGTTCATGGGGAGCGATTTTTACATTCCCTCGATAAGTGATATCATAAGTTTCTTTTTTTGTGGGACTTATTTCACTGAGGATGATCGTACCTAAATCCACTCAGGATGCTGCTACCAGCCTCATGACGTGGATTTCATGGCTGAGTGACACTCCATTGGACCTACGTAGCACCACTTGTCCACTTGTCCACTTGTCTTTGTCCACTTGTCCACTCGTCTTTGTCCACTTGGCTCTTTCCTGGGATATGAAACGTGTACCGGAGTGGAGGTTCTTGTCAAGACAGCAGCCCTCAACTTTGGGGTCCCTGTGTCTGGTTGATTTTTTCATTTTCCCAAGGTCAACGCCCATGTGTGGAAGTGCCCTATGCTCTGTGGTTCTGTGTTTTACATGGTTTGGGAAAGAGGATACACTTGTGAAGATTGGCTGTTGGCCATTGACATCCCGCCCATCAGCTTAACAAGGCTCCCTTGGCTCCGTGGGCTGTCCTGCCTTTCTGGTTTTTAGACTTTTTTCGCCTGGCCCTTTTGCCCCGGGGGGGGGGGCGAGAGATTTCTTTGTAGTGCTGATTTGCTCTCCCAGGTTGCTTGGTTGGCCAAAAAGGGCGTATGCGTTTTTTCCTGAATATATTCAGGAAAAAACGCATACGCCCTTTTTGGCCAACCGCATCATTGTCCACGTTCTGGCGCTTTTCATGTGCTATCGGGGCCATTCCGATGTACCCGTTGACATCCGTTTCCTGCAGTTCTGGCTTGCGTTCAGCGCCTCTTCGTAGCCTGACCTCAATATATTTTGGGGCGATAGTTATCGTTTAGAACTCTGCAGGTTTGGGAAGTGCAGGGCCCCTGAGCTCCATTTCCCAAGTCGCTTTTTTGTGAGTGGGACGCAACACGGCTGGATGGCTTCACGCCCTATTGTCGATCCGCGGTGGCAGGCTGAACCGCTGGTGAATTCTTCTTCGTGATGGGAAATGAGAGTGACATGTGCCCGACCAAACACCTCCAGCGAGTCTCTCATTGGTTCCCCCTCTTGCAGTTCATCCTGCGGACAAATTGCAGACGGTACGAAAGAGGCATGGAAAGGCGCCGAGTCTCCAAGTGGGGAGATTGTTAGTAAGGGGGCCTGAATGGAGAACACGAGCACCAGGAGAGGAAAACTGAGGTGAGTTTCAGAAAGCTTTCCCGATCCCACGGTGTAGCATCCGCTGGGTTTCCAATGAGTGCTTTCGCTGTCGGAAGATTGCGTTGAACCTGGAGAGTTGGGAGCCATGGAATGGGGAGCACGCAGGATTCCTTTCAAGGGTCTGCATTTGCTTTCCCAACCTCACCAATCGTCTCAGCCCCAAGAGTGTCCAGCCTTATGTCTTCTGCCGCTGGGGCTGTAGATGTGGTCAATCCTGGTTGCATGCCAGTCCCTGAACGCATTTTGGAAGAATTTCTCTCTGTTTTGCCCTGCTTGTTTCTTCTTTATGTTGGAAATGTATCCTCAGAATGGGTCTGAGCTGATTTTCCCTGCTGGTTTTAGGCCGCTTTACACACACTTGATGCACTTACACAGAGATATCAAGACTTAGCTTTTAAGATGCTTACTAGTCGGATAGATACTTGTGCGATGAACAGGGTCTGGTGAGTCCAGTTGATTGAGCAAGGAGTAGGTCGTGTCCATTCCATATTCGGTTTTCGGAAGGGTATCTGTGCTCATTTCAAACTCGAGTTTTATGCGTCACCGCACCTCACCTTTCCCCTGAAGCAGGCATAAGTGTGTTTTCTAAAAGCGTGACTCTGTTCTGTTTGGGGATTCCGTTCATGGGGAGCGATTTTTACATTCCCTCGATAAGTGATATCATAAGTTTCTTTTTTTGTGGGACTTATTTCACAGAGGATGATCGTACCTAAATCCACTCAGGATGCTGCTACCAGCCTCATGACGTGGATTTCATGGCTGAGTGACACTCCATTGGACCTACGTAGCACCACTTGTCCACTTGTCCACTTGTCTTTGTCCACTTGTCCACTCGTCTTTGTCCACTTGGCTCTTTCCTGGGATATGAAACGTGTACCGGAGTGGAGGTTCTTGTCAAGACAGCAGCCCTCAACTTTGGGGTCCCTGTGTCTGGTTGATTTTTTCATTTTCCCAAGGTCAACGCCCATGTGTGGAAGTGCCCTATGCTCTGTGGTTCTGTGTTTTACATGGTTTGGGAAAGAGGATACACTTGTGAAGATTGGCTGTTGGCCATTGACATCCCGCCCATCAGCTTAACAAGGCTCCCTTGACTCCGTGGGCTGTCCTGCCTTTCTGGTTTTTAGACTTTTTTCGCCTGGCCCTTTTGCCCCGGGGGGGGGCGAGAGATTTCTTTGTAGTGCTGATTTGCTCTCCCAGGTTGCTTGGTTGGCCAAAAAGGGCGTATGCGTTTTTTCCTGAATATATTCAGGAAAAAACGCATACGCCCTTTTTGGCCAACCGCATCATTGTCCACGTTCTGGCGCTTTTCATGTGCTATCGGGGCCATTCCGATGTACCCGTTGACATCCGTTTCCTGCAGTTCTGCCTTGCGTTCAGCGCCTCTTCGTAGCCTGCCCTCAATATATTTTGGGGCGATAGTTATCGTTTAGAACTCTGCAGGTTTGGGAAGTGCAGGGCCCCTGAGCTCCATTTCCCAAGTCGCTTTTTTGTGAGTGGGACGCAACACGGCTGGATGGCTTCACGCCCTATTGTCGATCCGCGGTGGCAGGCTGAACCGCTGGTGAATTCTTCTTCGTGATGGGAAATGAGAGTGACATGTGCCCGACCAAACACCTCCAGCGAGTCTCTCATTGGTTCCCCCTCTTGCAGTTCATCCTGCGGACAAATTGCAGACGGTACGAAAGAGGCATGGAAAGGCGCCGAGTCTCCAAGTGGGGAGATTGTTAGTAAGGGGGCCTGAATGGAGAACACGAGCACCAGGAGAGGAAAACTGAGGTGAGTTTCAGAAAGCTTTCCCGATCCCACGGTGTAGCATCCGCTGGGTTTCCAATGAGTGCTTTCGCTGTCGGAAGATTGCGTTGAACCTGGAGAGTTGGGAGCCATGGAATGGGGAGCACGCAGGATTCCTTTCAAGGGTCTGCATTTGCTTTCCCAACCTCACCAATCGTCTCAGCCCCAAGAGTGTCCAGCCTTATGTCTTCTGCCGCTGGGGCTGTAGATGTGGTCAATCCTGGTTGCATGCCAGTCCCTGAACGCATTTTGGAAGAATTTCTCTCTGTTTTGCCCTGCTTGTTTCTTCTTTGTGTTGGAAATGTATCCTCAGAATGGGTCTGAGCTGATTTTCCCTGCTGGTTTTAGGCCGCTTTACACACACTTGATGCACTTACACAGAGATATCAAGACTTAGCTTTTAAGATGCTTACTAGTCGGATAGATACTTGTGCGATGAACAGGGTCTGGTGAGTCCAGTTGATTGAGCAAGGAGTAGGTCGTGTCCATTCCATATTCGGTTTTCGGAAGGGTATCTGTGCTCATTTCAAACTCGAGTTTTATGCGTCACCGCACCTCACCTTTCCCCTGAAGCAGGCATAAGTGTGTTTTCTAAAAGCGTGACTCTGTTCTGTTTGGGGATTCCGTTCATGGGGAGCGATTTTTACATTCCCTCGATAAGTGATATCATAAGTTTCTTTTTTTGTGGGACTTATTTCACTGAGGATGATCGTACCTAAATCCACTCAGGATGCTGCTACCAGCCTCATGACGTGGATTTCATGGCTGAGTGACACTCCATTGGACCTACGTAGCACCACTTGTCCACTTGTCCACTTGTCTTTGTCCACTTGTCCACTCGTCTTTGTCCAATTGGCTCTTTCCTGGGATATGAAACGTGTACCGGAGTGGAGGTTCTTGTCAAGACAGCAGCCCTCAACTTTGGGGTCCCTGTGTCTGGTTGATTTTTTCATTTTCCCAAGGTCAACGCCCATGTGTGGAAGTGCCCTATGCTCTGTGGTTCTGTGTTTTACATGGTTTGGGAAAGAGGATACACTTGTGAAGATTGGCTGTTGGCCATTGACATCCCGCCCATCAGCTTAACAAGGCTCCCTTGACTCCGTGGGCTGTCCTGCCTTTCTGGTTTTTAGACTTTTTTCGCCTGGCCCTTTTGCCCCGGGGGGGGGGGGCGAGAGATTTCTTTGTAGTGCTGATTTGCTCTCCCAGGTTGCTTGGTTGGCCAAAAAGGGCGTATGCGTTTTTTCCTGAATATATTCAGGAAAAAACGCATACGCCCTTTTTGGCCAACCGCATCATTGTCCACGTTCTGGCGCTTTTCATGTGCTATCGGGGCCATTCCGATGTACCCGTTGACATCCGTTTCCTGCAGTTCTGCCTTGCGTTCAGCGCCTCTTCGTAGCCTGACCTCAATATATTTTGGGGCGATAGTTATCGTTTAGAACTCTGCAGGTTTGGGAAGTGCAGGGCCCCTGAGCTCCATTTCCCAAGTCGCTTTTTTGTGAGTGGGACGCAACACGGCTGGATGGCTTCACGCCCTATTGTCGATCCGCGGTGGCAGGCTGAACCGCTGGTGAATTCTTCTTCGTGATGGGAAATGAGAGTGACATGTGCCCGACCAAACACCTCCAGCGAGTCTCTCATTGGTTCCCCCTCTTGCAGTTCATCCTGCGGACAAATTGCAGACGGTACGAAAGAGGCATGGAAAGGCGCCGAGTCTCCAAGTGGGGAGATTGTTAGTAAGGGGGCCTGAATGGAGAACACGAGCACCAGGAGAGGAAAACTGAGGTGAGTTTCAGAAAGCTTTCCCGATCCCACGGTGTAGCATCCGCTGGGTTTCCAATGAGTGCTTTCGCTGTCGGAAGATTGCGTTGAACCTGGAGAGTTGGGAGCCATGGAATGGGGAGCACGCAGGATTCCTTTCAAGGGTCTGCATTTGCTTTCCCAACCTCACCAATCGTCTCAGCCCCAAGAGTGTCCAGCCTTATGTCTTCTGCCGCTGGGGCTGTAGATGTGGTCAATCCTGGTTGCATGCCAGTCCCTGAACGCATTTTGGAAGAATTTCTCTCTGTTTTGCCCTGCTTGTTTCTTCTTTGTGTTGGAAATGTATCCTCAGAATGGGTCTGAGCTGATTTTCCCTGCTGGTTTTAGGCCGCTTTACACACACTTGATGCACTTACACAGAGATATCAAGACTTAGCTTTTAAGATGCTTACTAGTCGGATAGATACTTGTGCGATGAACAGGGTCTGGTGAGTCCAGTTGATTGAGCAAGGAGTAGGTCGTGTCCATTCCATATTCGGTTTTCGGAAGGGTATCTGTGCTCATTTCAAACTCGAGTTTTATGCGTCACCGCACCTCACCTTTCCCCTGAAGCAGGCATAAGTGTGTTTTCTAAAAGCGTGACTCTGTTCTGTTTGGGGATTCCGTTCATGGGGAGCGATTTTTACATTCCCTCGATAAGTGATATCATAAGTTTCTTTTTTTGTGGGACTTATTTCACTGAGGATGATCGTACCTAAATCCACTCAGGATGCTGCTACCAGCCTCATGACGTGGATTTCATGGCTGAGTGACACTCCATTGGACCTACGTAGCACCACTTGTCCACTTGTCCACTTGTCTTTGTCCACTTGTCCACTCGTCTTTGTCCACTTGGCTCTTTCCTGGGATATGAAACGTGTACCGGAGTGGAGGTTCTTGTCAAGACAGCAGCCCTCAACTTTGGGGTCCCTGTGTCTGGTTGATTTTTTCATTTTCCCAAGGTCAACGCCCATGTGTGGAAGTGCCCTATGCTCTGTGGTTCTGTGTTTTACATGGTTTGGGAAAGAGGATACACTTGTGAAGATTGGCTGTTGGCCATTGACATCCCGCCCATCAGCTTAACAAGGCTCCCTTGACTCCGTGGGCTGTCCTGCCTTTCTGGTTTTTAGACTTTTTTCGCCTGGCCCTTTTGCCCCGGGGGGGGGGGCGAGAGATTTCTTTGTAGTGCTGATTTGCTCTCCCAGGTTGCTTGGTTGGCCAAAAAGGGCGTATGCGTTTTTTCCTGAATATATTCAGGAAAAAACGCATACGCCCTTTTTGGCCAACCGCATCATTGTCCACGTTCTGGCGCTTTTCATGTGCTATCGGGGCCATTCCGATGTACCCGTTGACATCCGTTTCCTGCAGTTCTGCCTTGCGTTCAGCGCCTCTTCGTAGCCTGCGCTCAATATATTTTGGGGCGATAGTTATCGTTTAGAACTCTGCAGGTTTGGGAAGTGCAGGGCCCCTGAGCTCCATTTCCCAAGTCGCTTTTTTGTGAGTGGGACGCAACACGGCTGGATGGCTTCACGCCCTATTGTCGATCCGCGGTGGCAGGCTGAACCGCTGGTGAATTCTTCTTCGTGATGGGAAATGAGAGTGACATGTGCCCGACCAAACACCTCCAGCGAGTCTCTCATTGGTTCCCCCTCTTGCAGTTCATCCTGCGGACAAATTGCAGACGGTACGAAAGAGGCATGGAAAGGCGCCGAGTCTCCAAGTGGGGAGATTGTTAGTAAGGGGGCCTGAATGGAGAGCACGAGCACCAGGAGAGGAAAACTGAGGTGAGTTTCAGAAAGCTTTCCCGATCCCACGGTGTAGCATCCGCTGGGTTTCCAATGAGTGCTTTCGCTGTCGGAAGATTGCGTTGAACCTGGAGAGTTGGGAGCCATGGAATGGGGAGCACGCAGGATTCCTTTCAAGGGTCTGCATTTGCTTTCCCAACCTCACCAATCGTCTCAGCCCCAAGAGTGTCCAGCCTTATGTCTTCTGCCGCTGGGGCTGTAGATGTGGTCAATCCTGGTTGCATGCCAGTCCCTGAACGCATTTTGGAAGAATTTCTCTCTGTTTTGCCCTGCTTGTTTCTTCTTTGTGTTGGAAATGTATCCTCAGAATGGGTCTGAGCTGATTTTCCCTGCTGGTTTTAGGCCGCTTTACACACACTTGATGCACTTACACAGAGATATCAAGACTTAGCTTTTAAGATGCTTACTAGTCGGATAGATACTTGTGCGATGAACAGGGTCTGGTGAGTCCAGTTGATTGAGCAAGGAGTAGGTCGTGTCCATTCCATATTCGGTTTTCGGAAGGGTATCTGTGCTCATTTCAAACTCGAGTTTTATGCGTCACCGCACCTCACCTTTCCCCTGAAGCAGGCATAAGTGTGTTTTCTAAAAGCGTGACTCTGTTCTGTTTGGGGATTCCGTTCATGGGGAGCGATTTTTACATTCCCTCGATAAGTGATATCATAAGTTTCTTTTTTTGTGGGACTTATTTCACTGAGGATGATCGTACCTAAATCCACTCAGGATGCTGCTACCAGCCTCATGACGTGGATTTCATGGCTGAGTGACACTCCATTGGACCTACGTAGCACCACTTGTCCACTTGTCCACTTGTCTTTGTCCACTTGTCCACTCGTCTTTGTCCACTTGGCTCTTTCCTGGGATATGAAACGTGTACCGGAGTGGAGGTTCCTGTCAAGACAGCAGCCCTCAACTTTGGGGTCCCTGTGTCTGGTTGATTTTTTGATTTTCCCAAGGTCAACGCCCATGTGTGGAAGTGCCCTATGCTCTGTGGTTCTGTGTTTTACATGGTTTGGGAAAGAGGATACACTTGTGAAGATTGGCTGTTGGCCATTGACATCCCGCCCATCAGCTTAACAAGGCTCCCTTGACTCCGTGGGCTGTCCTGCCTTTCTGGTTTTTAGACTTTTTTCGCCTGGCCCTTTTGCCCCGGGGGGGGGGCGAGAGATTTCTTTGTAGTGCTGATTTGCTCTCCCAGGTTGCTTGGTTGGCCAAAAAGGGCGTATGCGTTTTTTCCTGAATATATTCAGGAAAAAACGCATACGCCCTTTTTGGCCAACCGCATCATTGTCCACGTTCTGGCGCTTTTCATGTGCTATCGGGGCCATTCCGATGTACCCGTTGACATCCGTTTCCTGCAGTTCTGCCTTGCGTTCAGCGCCTCTTCGTAGCCTGCCCTCAATATATTTTGGGGCGATAGTTATCGTTTAGAACTCTGCAGGTTTGGGAAGTGCAGTGCCCCTGAGCTCCATTTCCCAAGTCGCTTTTTTGTGAGTGGGACGCAACACGGCTGGATGGCTTCACGCCCTATTGTCGATCCGCGGTTGCAGGCTTAACCGCTGGTGAATTCTTCTTCGTGATGGGAAATGAGAGTGACATGTGCCCGACCAAACACCTCCAGCGAGTCTCTCATTGGTTCCCCCTCTTGCAGTTCATCCTGCGGACAAATTGCAGACGGTACGAAAGAGGCATGGAAAGGCGCCGAGTCTCCAAGTGGGGAGATTGTTAGTAAGGGGGCCTGAATGGAGAACACGAGCACCAGGAGAGGAAAACTGAGGTGAGTTTCAGAAAGCTTTCCCGATCCCACGGTGTAGCATCCGCTGGGTTTCCAATGAGTGCTTTCGCTGTCGGAAGATTGCGTTGAACCTGGAGAGTTGGGAGCCATGGAATGGGGAGCACGCAGGATTCCTTTCAAGGGTCTGCATTTGCTTTCCCAACCTCACCAATCGTCTCAGCCCCAAGAGTGTCCAGCCTTCTGTCTTCTGCCGCTGGGGCTGTAGATGTGGTCAATCCTGGTTGCATGCCAGTCCCTGAACGCATTTTGGAAGAATTTCTCTCTGTTTTGCCCTGCTTGTTTCTTCTTTGTGTTGGAAATGTATCCTCAGAATGGGTCTGAGCTGATTTTCCCTGCTGGTTTTAGGCCGCTTTACACACCCTTGATGCACTTACACAGAGATATCAAGACTTAGCTTTTAAGATGCTTACTAGTCGGATAGATACTTGTGCGATGAACAGGGTCTGGTGAGTCCAGTTGATTGAGCAAGGAGTAGGTCGTGTCCATTCCATATTCGGTTTTCGGAAGGGTATCTGTGCTCATTTCAAACTCGAGTTTTATGCGTCACCGCACCTCACCTTTCCCCTGAAGCAGGCATAAGTGTGTTTTCTAAAAGCGTGACTCTGTTCTGTTTGGGGATTCCGTTCATGGGGAGCGATTTTTACATTCCCTCGATAAGTGATATCATAAGTTTCTTTTTTTGTGGGACTGATTTCACTGAGGATGATCGTACCTAAATCCACTCAGGATGCTGCTACCAGCCTCATGACGTGGATTTCATGGCTGAGTGACACTCCATTGGACCTACGTAGCACCACTTGTCCACTTGTCCACTTGTCTTTGTCCACTTGTCCACTCGTCTTTGTCCACTTGGCTCTTTCCTGGGATATGAAACGTGTACCGGAGTGGAGGTTCTTGTCAAGACAGCAGCCCTCAACTTTGGGGTCCCTGTGTCTGGTTGATTTTTTCATTTTCCCAAGGTCAACGCCCATGTGTGGAAGTGCCCTATGCTCTGTGGTTCTGTGTTTTACATGGTTTGGGAAAGAGGATACACTTGTGAAGATTGGCTGTTGGCCATTGACATCCCGCCCATCAGCTTAACAAGGCTCCCTTGACTCCGTGGGCTGTCCTGCCTTTCTGGTTTTTAGACTTTTTTCGCCTGGCCCTTTTGCCCCGGGGGGGGGGGCGAGAGATTTCTTTGTAGTGCTGATTTGCTCTCCCAGGTTGCTTGGTTGGCCAAAAAGGGCGTATGCGTTTTTTCCTGAATATATTCAGGAAAAAACGCATACGCCCTTTTTGGCCAACCGCATCATTGTCCACGTTCTGGCGCTTTTCATGTGCTATCGGGGCCATTCCGATGTACCCGTTGACATCCGTTTCCTGCAGTTCTGCCTTGCGTTCAGCGCCTCTTCGTAGCCTGACCTCAATATATTTTGGGGCGATAGTTATCGTTTAGAACTCTGCAGGTTTGGGAAGTGCAGGGCCCCTGAGCTCCATTTCCCAAGTCGCTTTTTTGTGAGTGGGACGCAACACGGCTGGATGGCTTCACGCCCTATTGTCGATCCGCGGTGGCAGGCTGAACCGCTGGTGAATTCTTCTTCGTGATGGGAAATGAGAGTGACATGTGCCCGACCAAACACCTCCAGCGAGTCTCTCATTGGTTCCCCCTCTTGCAGTTCATCCTGCGGACAAATTGCAGACGGTACGAAAGAGGCATGGAAAGGCGCCGAGTCTCCAAGTGGGGAGATTGTTAGTAAGGGGGCCTGAATGGAGAACACGAGCACCAGGAGAGGAAAACTGAGGTGAGTTTCAGAAAGCTTTCCCGATCCCACGGTGTAGCATCCGCTGGGTTTCCAATGAGTGCTTTCGCTGTCGGAAGATTGCGTTGAACCTGGAGAGTTGGGAGCCATGGAATGGGGAGCACGCAGGATTCCTTTCAAGGGTCTGCATTTGCTTTCCCAACCTCACCAATCGTCTCAGCCCCAAGAGTGTCCAGCCTTATGTCTTCTGCCGCTGGGGCTGTAGATGTGGTCAATCCTGGTTGCATGCCAGTCCCTGAACGCATTTTGGAAGAATTTCTCTCTGTTTTGCCCTGCTTGTTTCTTCTTTGTGTTGGAAATGTATCCTCAGAATGGGTCTGAGCTGATTTTCCCTGCTGGTTTTAGGCCGCTTTACACACCCTTGATGCACTTACACAGAGATATCAAGACTTAGCTTTTAAGATGCTTACTAGTCGGATAGATACTTGTGCGATGAACAGGGTCTGGTGAGTCCAGTTGATTGAGCAAGGAGTAGGTCGTGTCCATTCCATATTCGGTTTTCGGAAGGGTATCTGTGCTCATTTCAAACTCGAGTTTTATGCGTCACCGCACCTCACCTTTCCCCTGAAGCAGGCATAAGTGTGTTTTCTAAAAGCGTGACTCTGTTCTGTTTGGGGATTCCGTTCATGGGGAGCGATTTTTACATTCCCTCGATAAGTGATATCATAAGTTTCTTTTTTTGTGGGACTTATTTCACTGAGGATGATCGTACCTAAATCCACTCAGGATGCTGCTACCAGCCTCATGACGTGGATTTCATGGCTGAGTGACACTCCATTGGACCTACGTAGCACCACTTGTCCACTTGTCCACTTGTCTTTGTCCACTTGTCCACTCGTCTTTGTCCACTTGGCTCTTTCCTGGGATATGAAACGTGTACCGGAGTGGAGGTTCTTGTCAAGACAGCAGCCCTCAACTTTGGGGTCCCTGTGTCTGGTTGATTTTTTCATTTTCCCAAGGTCAACGCCCATGTGTGGAAGTGCCCTATGCTCTGTGGTTCTGTGTTTTACATGGTTTGGGAAAGAGGATACACTTGTGAAGATTGGCTGTTGGCCATTGACATCCCGCCCATCAGCTTAACAAGGCTCCCTTGACTCCGTGGGCTGTCCTGCCTTTCTGGTTTTTAGACTTTTTTCGCCTGGCCCTTTTGCCCCGGGGGGGGGGCGAGAGATTTCTTTGTAGTGCTGATTTGCTCTCCCAGGTTGCTTGGTTGGCCAAAAAGGGCGTATGCGTTTTTTCCTGAATATATTCAGGAAAAAACGCATACGCCCTTTTTGGCCAACCGCATCATTGTCCACGTTCTGGCGCTTTTCATGTGCTATCGGGGCCATTCCGATGTACCCGTTGACATCCGTTTCCTGCAGTTCTGCCTTGCGTTCAGCGCCTCTTCGTAGCCTGCCCTCAATATATTTTGGGGCGATAGTTATCGTTTAGAACTCTGCAGGTTTGGGAAGTGCAGTGCCCCTGAGCTCCATTTCCCAAGTCGCTTTTTTGTGAGTGGGACGCAACACGGCTGGATGGCTTCACGCCCTATTGTCGATCCGCGGTTGCAGGCTTAACCGCTGGTGAATTCTTCTTCGTGATGGGAAATGAGAGTGACATGTGCCCGACCAAACACCTCCAGCGAGTCTCTCATTGGTTCCCCCTCTTGCAGTTCATCCTGCGGACAAATTGCAGACGGTACGAAAGAGGCATGGAAAGGCGCCGAGTCTCCAAGTGGGGAGATTGTTAGTAAGGGGGCCTGAATGGAGAACACGAGCACCAGGAGAGGAAAACTGAGGTGAGTTTCAGAAAGCTTTCCCGATCCCACGGTGTAGCATCCGCTGGGTTTCCAATGAGTGCTTTCGCTGTCGGAAGATTGCGTTGAACCTGGAGAGTTGGGAGCCATGGAATGGGGAGCACGCAGGATTCCTTTCAAGGGTCTGCATTTGCTTTCCCAACCTCACCAATCGTCTCAGCCCCAAGAGTGTCCAGCCTTATGTCTTCTGCCGCTGGGGCTGTAGATGTGGTCAATCCTGGTTGCATGCCAGTCCCTGAACGCATTTTGGAAGAATTTCTCTCTGTTTTGCCCTGCTTGTTTCTTCTTTGTGTTGGAAATGTATCCTCAGAATGGGTCTGAGCTGATTTTCCCTGCTGGTTTTAGGCCGCTTTACACACACTTGATGCACTTACACAGAGATATCAAGACTTAGCTTTTAAGATGCTTACTAGTCGGATAGATACTTGTGCGATGAACAGGGTCTGGTGAGTCCAGTTGATTGAGCAAGGAGTAGGTCGTGTCCATTCCATATTCGGTTTTCGGAAGGGTATCTGTGCTCATTTCAAACTCGAGTTTTATGCGTCACCGCACCTCACCTTTCCCCTGAAGCAGGCATAAGTGTGTTTTCTAAAAGCGTGACTCTGTTCTGTTTGGGGATTCCGTTCATGGGGAGCGATTTTTACATTCCCTCGATAAGTGATATCATAAGTTTCTTTTTTTGTGGGACTTATTTCACTGAGGATGATCGTACCTAAATCCACTCAGGATGCTGCTACCAGCCTCATGACGTGGATTTCATGGCTGAGTGACACTCCATTGGACCTACGTAGCACCACTTGTCCACTTGTCCACTTGTCTTTGTCCACTTGTCCACTCGTCTTTGTCCACTTGGCTCTTTCCTGGGATATGAAACGTGTACCGGAGTGGAGGTTCTTGTCAAGACAGCAGCCCTCAACTTTGGGGTCCCTGTGTCTGGTTGATTTTTTGATTTTCCCAAGGTCAACGCCCATGTGTGGAAGTGCCCTATGCTCTGTGGTTCTGTGTTTTACATGGTTTGGGAAAGAGGATACACTTGTGAAGATTGGCTGTTGGCCATTGACATCCCGCCCATCAGCTTAACAAGGCTCCCTTGACTCCGTGGGCTGTCCTGCCTTTCTGGTTTTTAGACTTTTTTCGCCTGGCCCTTTTGCCCCGGGGGGGGGGGGCGAGAGATTTCTTTGTAGTGCTGATTTGCTCTCCCAGGTTGCTTGGTTGGCCAAAAAGGGCGTATGCGTTTTTTCCTGAATATATTCAGGAAAAAACGCATACGCCCTTTTTGGCCAACCGCATCATTGTCCACGTTCTGGCGCTTTTCATGTGCTATCGGGGCCATTCCGATGTACCCGTTGACATCCGTTTCCTGCAGTTCTGCCTTGCGTTCAGCGCCTCTTCGTAGCCTGCGCTCAATATATTTTGGGGCGATAGTTATCGTTTAGAACTCTGCAGGTTTGGGAAGTGCAGGGCCCCTGAGCTCCATTTCCCAAGTCGCTTTTTTGTGAGTGGGACGCAACACGGCTGGATGGCTTCTCGCCCTATTGTCGATCCGCGGTGGCAGGCTGAACCGCTGGTGAATTCTTCTTCGTGATGGGAAATGAGAGTGACATGTGCCCGACCAAACACCTCCAGCGAGTCTCTCATTGGTTCCCCCTCTTGCAGTTCATCCTGCGGACAAATTGCAGACGGTACGAAAGAGGCATGGAAAGGCGCCGAGGCTCCAAGTGGGGAGATTGTTAGTAAGGGGGCCTGAATGGAGAACACGAGCACCAGGAGAGGAAAACTGAGGTGAGTTTCAGAAAGCTTTCCCGATCCCACGGTGTAGCATCCGCTGGGTTTCCAATGAGTGCTTTCGCTGTCGGAAGATTGCGTTGAACCTGGAGAGTTGGGAGCCATGGAATGGGGAGCACGCAGGATTCCTTTCAAGGGTCTGCATTTGCTTTCCCAACCTCACCAATCGTCTCAGCCCCAAGAGTGTCCAGCCTTATGTCTTCTGCCGCTGGGGCTGTAGATGTGGTCAATCCTGGTTGCATGCCAGTCCCTGAACGCATTTTGGAAGAATTTCTCTCTGTTTTGCCCTGCTTGTTTCTTCTTTGTGTTGGAAATGTATCCTCAGAATGGGTCTGAGCTGATTTTCCCTGCTGGTTTTAGGCCGCTTTACACACCCTTGATGCACTTACACAGAGATATCAAGACTTAGCTTTTAAGATGCTTACTAGTCGGATAGATACTTGTGCGATGAACAGGGTCTGGTGAGTCCAGTTGATTGAGCAAGGAGTAGGTCGTGTCCATTCCATATTCGGTTTTCGGAAGGGTATCTGTGCTCATTTCAAACTCGAGTTTTATGCGTCACCGCACCTCACCTTTCCCCTGAAGCAGGCATAAGTGTGTTTTCTAAAAGCGTGACTCTGTTCTGTTTGGGGATTCCGTTCATGGGGAGCGATTTTTACATTCCCTCGATAAGTGATATCATAAGTTTCTTTTTTTGTGGGACTGATTTCACTGAGGATGATCGTACCTAAATCCACTCAGGATGCTGCTACCAGCCTCATGACGTGGATTTCATGGCTGAGTGACACTCCATTGGACCTACGTAGCACCACTTGTCCACTTGTCCACTTGTCTTTGTCCACTTGTCCACTCGTCTTTGTCCACTTGGCTCTTTCCTGGGATATGAAACGTGTACCGGAGTGGAGGTTCTTGTCAAGACAGCAGCCCTCAACTTTGGGGTCCCTGTGTCTGGTTGATTTTTTGATTTTCCCAAGGTCAACGCCCATGTGTGGAAGTGCCCTATGCTCTGTGGTTCTGTGTTTTACATGGTTTGGGAAAGAGGATACACTTGTGAAGATTGGCTGTTGGCCATTGACATCCCGCCCATCAGCTTAACAAGGCTCCCTTGACTCCGTGGGCTGTCCTGCCTTTCTGGTTTTTAGACTTTTTTCGCCTGGCCCTTTTGCCCCGGGGGGGGGGGGCGAGAGATTTCTTTGTAGTGCTGATTTGCTCTCCCAGGTTGCTTGGTTGGCCAAAAAGGGCGTATGCGTTTTTTCCTGAATATATTCAGGAAAAAACGCATACGCCCTTTTTGGCCAACCGCATCATTGTCCACGTTCTGGCGCTTTTCATGTGCTATCGGGGCCATTCCGATGTACCCGTTGACATCCGTTTCCTGCAGTTCTGCCTTGCGTTCAGCGCCTCTTCGTAGCCTGCGCTCAATATATTTTGGGGCGATAGTTATCGTTTAGAACTCTGCAGGTTTGGGAAGTGCAGGGCCCCTGAGCTCCATTTCCCAAGTCGCTTTTTTGTGAGTGGGACGCAACACGGCTGGATGGCTTCTCGCCCTATTGTCGATCCGCGGTGGCAGGCTGAACCGCTGGTGAATTCTTCTTCGTGATGGGAAATGAGAGTGACATGTGCCCGACCAAACACCTCCAGCGAGTCTCTCATTGGTTCCCCCTCTTGCAGTTCATCCTGCGGACAAATTGCAGACGGTACGAAAGAGGCATGGAAAGGCGCCGAGGCTCCAAGTGGGGAGATTGTTAGTAAGGGGGCCTGAATGGAGAACACGAGCACCAGGAGAGGAAAACTGAGGTGAGTTTCAGAAAGCTTTCCCGATCCCACGGTGTAGCATCCGCTGGGTTTCCAATGAGTGCTTTCGCTGTCGGAAGATTGCGTTGAACCTGGAGAGTTGGGAGCCATGGAATGGGGAGCACGCAGGATTCCTTTCAAGGGTCTGCATTTGCTTTCCCAACCTCACCAATCGTCTCAGCCCCAAGAGTGTCCAGCCTTATGTCTTCTGCCGCTGGGGCTGTAGATGTGGTCAATCCTGGTTGCATGCCAGTCCCTGAACGCATTTTGGAAGAATTTCTCTCTGTTTTGCCCTGCTTGTTTCTTCTTTGTGTTGGAAATGTATCCTCAGAATGGGTCTGAGCTGATTTTCCCTGCTGGTTTTAGGCCGCTTTACACACCCTTGATGCACTTACACAGAGATATCAAGACTTAGCTTTTAAGATGCTTACTAGTCGGATAGATACTTGTGCGATGAACAGGGTCTGGTGAGTCCAGTTGATTGAGCAAGGAGTAGGTCGTGTCCATTCCATATTCGGTTTTCGGAAGGGTATCTGTGCTCATTTCAAACTCGAGTTTTATGCGTCACCGCACCTCACCTTTCCCCTGAAGCAGGCATAAGTGTGTTTTCTAAAAGCGTGACTCTGTTCTGTTTGGGGATTCCGTTCATGGGGAGCGATTTTTACATTCCCTCGATAAGTGATATCATAAGTTTCTTTTTTTGTGGGACTTATTTCACTGAGGATGATCGTACCTAAATCCACTCAGGATGCTGCTACCAGCCTCATGACGTGGATTTCATGGCTGAGTGACACTCCATTGGACCTACGTAGCACCACTTGTCCACTTGTCCACTTGTCTTTGTCCACTTGTCCACTCGTCTTTGTCCACTTGGCTCTTTCCTGGGATATGAAACGTGTACCGGAGTGGAGTTTCTTGTCAAGACAGCAGCCCTCAACTTTGGGGTCCCTGTGTCTGGTTGATTTTTTCATTTTCCCAAGGTCAACGCCCATGTGTGGAAGTGCCCTATGCTCTGTGGTTCTGTGTTTTACATGGTTTGGGAAAGAGGATACACTTGTGAAGATTGGCTGTTGGCCATTGACATCCCGCCCATCAGCTTAACAAGGCTCCCTTGACTCCGTGGGCTGTCCTGCCTTTCTGGTTTTTAGACTTTTTTCGCCTGGCCCTTTTGCCCCGGGGGGGGGGGGCGAGAGATTTCTTTGTAGTGCTGATTTGCTCTCCCAGGTTGCTTGGTTGGCCAAAAAGGGCGTATGCGTTTTTTCCTGAATATATTCAGGAAAAAACGCATACGCCCTTTTTGGCCAACCGCATCATTGTCCACGTTCTGGCGCTTTTCATGTGCTATCGGGGCCATTCCGATGTACCCGTTGACATCCGTTTCCTGCAGTTCTGCCTTGCGTTCAGCGCCTCTTCGTAGCCTGCGCTCAATATATTTTGGGGCGATAGTTATCGTTTAGAACTCTGCAGGTTTGGGAAGTGCAGGGCCCCTGAGCTCCATTTCCCAAGTCGCTTTTTTGTGAGTGGGACGCAACACGGCTGGATGGCTTCACGCCCTATTGTCGATCCGCGGTGGCAGGCTGAACCGCTGGTGAATTCTTCTTCGTGATGGGAAATGAGAGTGACATGTGCCCGACCAAACACCTCCAGCGAGTCTCTCATTGGTTCCCCCTCTTGCAGTTCATCCTGCGGACAAATTGCAGACGGTACGAAAGAGGCATGGAAAGGCGCCGAGTCTCCAAGTGGGGAGATTGTTAGTAAGGGGGCCTGAATGGAGAACACGAGCACCAGGAGAGGAAAACTGAGGTGAGTTTCAGAAAGCTTTCCCGATCCCACGGTGTAGCATCCGCTGGGTTTCCAATGAGTGCTTTCGCTGTCGGAAGATTGCGTTGAACCTGGAGAGTTGGGAGCCATGGAATGGGGAGCACGCAGGATTCCTTTCAAGGGTCTGCATTTGCTTTCCCAACCTCACCAATCGTCTCAGCCCCAAGAGTGTCCAGCCTTATGTCTTCTGCCGCGGGGGCTGTAGATGTGGTCAATCCTGGTTGCATGCCAGTCCCTGAACGCATTTTGGAAGAATTTCTCTCTGTTTTGCCCTGCTTGTTTCTTCTTTGTGTTGGAAATGTATCCTCAGAATGGGTCTGAGCTGATTTTCCCTGCTGGTTTTAGGCCGCTTTACACACCCTTGATGCACTTACACAGAGATATCAAGACTTAGCTTTTAAGATGCTTACTAGTCGGATAGATACTTGTGCGATGAACAGGGTCTGGTGAGTCCAGTTGATTGAGCAAGGAGTAGGTCGTGTCCATTCCATATTCGGTTTTCGGAAGGGTATCTGTGCTCATTTCAAACTCGAGTTTTATGCGTCACCGCACCTCACCTTTCCCCTGAAGCAGGCATAAGTGTGTTTTCTAAAAGCGTGACTCTGTTCTGTTTGGGGATTCCGTTCATGGGGAGCGATTTTTACATTCCCTCGATAAGTGATATCATAAGTTTCTTTTTTTGTGGGACTTATTTCACTGAGGATGATCGTACCTAAATCCACTCAGGATGCTGCTACCAGCCTCATGACGTGGATTTCATGGCTGAGTGACACTCCATTGGACCTACGTAGCACCACTTGTCCACTTGTCCACTTGTCTTTGTCCACTTGTCCACTCGTCTTTGTCCACTTGGCTCTTTCCTGGGATATGAAACGTGTACCGGAGTGGAGGTTCTTGTCAAGACAGCAGCCCTCAACTTTGGGGTCCCTGTGTCTGGTTGATTTTTTCATTTTCCCAAGGTCAACGCCCATGTGTGGAAGTGCCCTATGCTCTGTGGTTCTGTGTTTTACATGGTTTGGGAAAGAGGATACACTTGTGAAGATTGGCTGTTGGCCATTGACATCCCGCCCATCAGCTTAACAAGGCTCCCTTGACTCCGTGGGCTGTCCTGCCTTTCTGGTTTTTAGACTTTTTTCGCCTGGCCCTTTTGCCCCGGGGGGTGGGGTGCGAGAGATTTCTTTGTAGTGCTGATTTGCTCTCCCAGGTTGCTTGGTTGGCCAAAAAGGGCGTATGCGTTTTTTCCTGAATATATTCAGGAAAAAACGCATACGCCCTTTTTGGCCAACCGCATCATTGTCCACGTTCTGGCGCTTTTCATGTGCTATCGGGGCCATTCCGATGTACCCGTTGACATCCGTTTCCTGCAGTTCTGCCTTGCGTTCAGCGCCTCTTCGTAGCCTGCCCTCAATATATTTTGGGGCGATAGTTATCGTTTAGAACTCTGCAGGTTTGGGAAGTGCAGGGCCCCTGAGCTCCATTTCCCAAGTCGCTTTTTTGTGAGTGGGACGCAACACGGCTGGATGGCTTCACGCCCTATTGTCGATCCGCGGTTGCAGGCTGAACCGCTGGTGAATTCTTCTTCGTGATGGGAAATGAGAGTGACATGTGCCCGACCAAACACCTCCAGCGAGTCTCTCATTGGTTCCCCCTCTTGCAGTTCATCCTGCGGACAAATTGCAGACGGTACGAAAGAGGCATGGAAAGGCGCCGAGTCTCCAAGTGGGGAGATTGTTAGTAAGGGGGCCTGAATGGAGAACACGAGCACCAGGAGAGGAAAACTGAGGTGAGTTTCAGAAAGCTTTCCCGATCCCACGGTGTAGCATCCGCTGGGTTTCCAATGAGTGCTTTCGCTGTCGGAAGATTGCGTTGAACCTGGAGAGTTGGGAGCCATGGAATGGGGAGCACGCAGGATTCCTTTCAAGGGTCTGCATTTGCTTTCCCAACCTCACCAATCGTCTCAGCCCCAAGAGTGTCCAGCCTTATGTCTTCTGCCGCTGGGGCTGTAGATGTGGTCAATCCTGGTTGCATGCCAGTCCCTGAACGCATTTTGGAAGAATTTCTCTCTGTTTTGCCCTGCTTGTTTCTTCTTTGTGTTGGAAATGTATCCTCAGAATGGGTCTGAGCTGATTTTCCCTGCTGGTTTTAGGCCGCTTTACACACACTTGATGCACTTACACAGAGATATCAAGACTTAGCTTTTAAGATGCTTACTAGTCGGATAGATACTTGTGCGATGAACAGGGTCTGGTGAGTCCAGTTGATTGAGCAAGGAGTAGGTCGTGTCCATTCCATATTCGGTTTTCGGAAGGGTATCTGTGCTCATTTCAAACTCGAGTTTTATGCGTCACCGCACCTCACCTTTCCCCTGAAGCAGGCATAAGTGTGTTTTCTAAAAGCGTGACTCTGTTCTGTTTGGGGATTCCGTTCATGGGGAGCGATTTTTACATTCCCTCGATAAGTGATATCATAAGTTTCTTTTTTTGTGGGACTTATTTCACTGAGGATGATCGTACCTAAATCCACTCAGGATGCTGCTACCAGCCTCATGACGTGGATTTCATGGCTGAGTGACACTCCATTGGACCTACGTAGCACCACTTGTCCACTTGTCCACTTGTCTTTGTCCACTTGTCCACTCGTCTTTGTCCACTTGGCTCTTTCCTGGGATATGAAACGTGTACCGGAGTGGAGGTTCTTGTCAAGACAGCAGCTCTCAACTTTGGGGTCCCTGTGTCTGGTTGATTTTTTCATTTTCCCAAGGTCAACGCCCATGTGTGGAAGTGCCCTATGCTCTGTGGTTCTGTGTTTTACATGGTTTGGGAAAGAGGATACACTTGTGAAGATTGGCTGTTGGCCATTGACATCCCGCCCATCAGCTTAACAAGGCTCCCTTGACTCCGTGGGCTGTCCTGCCTTTCTGGTTTTTAGACTTTTTTCGCCTGGCCCTTTTGCCCCGGGGGGGGGGCGAGAGATTTCTTTGTAGTGCTGATTTGCTCTCCCAGGTTGCTTGGTTGGCCAAAAAGGGCGTATGCGTTTTTTCCTGAATATATTCAGGAAAAAACGCATACGCCCTTTTTGGCCAACCGCATCATTGTCCACGTTCGGGCGCTTTTCATGTGCTATCGGGGCCATTCTGATGTAGCCGTTGACATCCGTTTCCTGCAGTTCTGCCTTGCGTTCAGCGCCTCTTCGTAGCCTGCGCTCAATATATTTTGGGGCGATAGTTATCGTTTAGAACTCTGCAGGTTTGGGAAGTGCAGGGCCCCTGAGCTCCATTTCCCAAGTCGCTTTTTTGTGAGTGGGACGCAACACGGCTGGATGGCTTCACGCCCTATTGTCGATCCGCGGTGGCAGGCTGAACCGCTGGTGAATTCTTCTTCGTGATGGGAAATGAGAGTGACATGTGCCCGACCAAACACCTCCAGCGAGTCTCTCATTGGTTCCCCCTCTTGCAGTTCATCCTGCGGACAAATTGCAGACGGTACGAAAGAGGCATGGAAAGGCGCCGAGTCTCCAAGTGGGGAGATTGTTAGTAAGGGGGCCTGAATGGAGAACACGAGCACCAGGAGAGGAAAACTGAGGTGAGTTTCAGAAAGCTTTCCCGATCCCACGGTGTAGCATCCGCTGGGTTTCCAATGAGTGCTTTCGCTGTCGGAAGATTGCGTTGAACCTGGAGAGTTGGGAGCCATGGAATGGGGAGCACGCAGGATTCCTTTCAAGGGTCTGCATTTGCTTTCCCAACCTCACCAATCGTCTCAGCCCCAAGAGTGTCCAGCCTTATGTCTTCTGCCGCTGGGGCTGTAGATGTGGTCAATCCTGGTTGCATGCCAGTCCCTTAACGCATTTTGGAAGAATTTCTCTCTGTTTTGCCCTGCTTGTTTCTTCTTTGTGTTGGAAATGTATCCTCAGAATGGGTCTGAGCTGATTTTCCCTGCTGGTTTTAGGCCGCTTTACACACACTTGATGCACTTACACAGAGATATCAAGACTTAGCTTTTAAGATGCTTACTAGTCGGATAGATACTTGTGCGATGAACAGGGTCTGGTGAGTCCAGTTGATTGAGCAAGGAGTAGGTCGTGTCCATTCCATATTCGGTTTACGGAAGGGTATCTGTGCTCATTTCAAACTCGAGTTTTATGCGTCACCGCACCTCACCTTTCCCCTGAAGCAGGCATAAGTGTGTTTTCTAAAAGCGTGACTCTGTTCTGTTTGGGGATTCCGTTCATGGGGAGCGATTTTTACATTCCCTCGATAAGTGATATCATAAGTTTCTTTTTTTGTGGGACTTATTTCACTGAGGATGATCGTACCTAAATCCACTCAGGATGATGCTACCAGCCTCATGACGTGGATTTCATGGCTGAGTGACACTCCATTGGACCTATGTAGCACCACTTGTCCACTTGTCCACTTGTCTTTGTCCACTTGTCCACTCGTCTTTGTCCACTTGGCTCTTTCCTGGGATATGAAACGTGTACCGGAGTGGAGGTTCTTGTCAAGACAGCAGCCCTCAACTTTGGGGTCCCTGTGTCTGGTTGATTTTTTCATTTTCCCAAGGTCAACGCCCATGTGTGGAAGTGCCCTATGCTCTGTGGTTCTGTGTTTTACATGGTTTGGGAAAGAGGATACACTTGTGAAGATTGGCTGTTGGCCATTGACATCCCGCCCATCAGCTTAACAAGGCTCCCTTGACTCCGTGGGCTGTCCTGCCTTTCTGGATTTTAGACTTTTTTCGCCTGGCCCTTTTGCCCCGGGGGGGGGGGGCGAGAGATTTCTTTGTAGTGCTGATTTGCTCTCCCAGGTTGCTTGGTTGGCCAAAAAGGGCGTATGCGTTTTTTCCTGAATATATTCAGGAAAAAACGCATACGCCCTTTTTGGCCAACCGCATCATTGTCCACGTTCTGGCGCTTTTCATGTGCTATCGGGGCCATTCCGATGTACCCGTTGACATCCGTTTCCTGCAGTTCTGCCTTGCGTTCAGCGCCTCTTCGTAGCCTGACCTCAATATATTTTGGGGCGATAGTTATCGTTTAGAACTCTGCAGGTTTGGGAAGTGCAGGGCCCCTGAGCTCCATTTCCCAAGTCGCTTTTTTGTGAGTGGGACGCAACACGGCTGGATGGCTTCACGCCCTATTGTCGATCCGCGGTTGCAGGCTGAACCGCTGGTGAATTCTTCTTCGTGATGGGAAATGAGAGTGACATGTGCCCGACCAAACACCTCCAGCGAGTCTCTCATTGGTTCCCCCTCTTGCAGTTCATCCTGCGGACAAATTGCAGACGGTACGAAAGAGGCATGGAAAGGCGCCGAGTCTCCAAGTGGGGAGATTGTTAGTAAGGGGGCCTGAATGGAGAACACGAGCACCAGGAGAGGAAAACTGAGGTGAGTTTCAGAAAGCTTTCCCGATCCCACGGTGTAGCATCCGCTGGGTTTCCAATGAGTGCTTTCGCTGTCGGAAGATTGCGTTGAACCTCGAGAGTTGGGACCCATGGAATGGGGAGCACGCAGGATTCCTTTCAAGGGTCTGCATTTGCTTTCCCAACCTCACCAATTGTCTCAGCCCCAAGAGTGTCCAGCCTTATGTCTTCTGCCACTGGGGCTGTAGATGTGGTCAATCCTGGTTGCATGCCAGTCCCTGAACGCATTTTGGAAGAATTTCTCTCTGTTTTGCCCTGCTTGTTTCTTCTTTGTGTTGGAAATGTATCCTCAGAATGGGTCTGAGCTGATTTTCCCTGCTGGTTTTAGGCCGCTTTACACACCCTTGATGCACTTACACAGAGATATCAAGACTTAGCTTTTAAGATGCTTACTAGTCGGATAGATACTTGTGCGATGAACAGGGTCTGGTGAGTCCAGTTGATTGAGCAAGGAGTAGGTCGTGTCCATTCCATATTCGGTTTTCGGAAGGGTATCTGTGCTCATTTCAAACTCGAGTTTTATGCGTCACCGCACCTCACCTTTCCCCTGAAGCAGGCATAAGTGTGTTTTCTAAAAGCGTGACTCTGTTCTGTTTGGGGATTCCGTTCATGGGGAGCGATTTTTACATTCCCTCGATAAGTGATATCATAAGTTTCTTTTTTTGTGGGACTTATTTCACTGAGGATGATCGTACCTAAATCCACTCAGGATGCTGCTACCAGCCTCATGACGTGGATTTCATGGCTGAGTGACACTCCATTGGACCTACGTAGCACCACTTGTCCACTTGTCCACTTGTCTTTGTCCACTTGTCCACTCGTCTTTGTCCACTTGGCTCTTTCCTGGGATATGAAACGTGTACCGGAGTGGAGGTTCTTGTCAAGACAGCAGCCCTCAACTTTGGGGTCCCTGTGTCTGGTTGATTTTTTCATTTTCCCAAGTTCAACGCCCATGTGTGGAAGTGCCCTATGCTCTGTGGTTCTGTGTTTTACATGGTTTGGGAAAGAGGATACACTTGTGAAGATTGGCTGTTAGCCTTTGACATCCCGCCCATCAGCTTAACAAGGCTCCCTTGACTCCGTGGGCTGTCCTGCCTTTCTGGTTTTTAGACTTTTTTCGCCTGGCCCTTTTGCCCCGGGGGGGGGGCGAGAGATTTCTTTGTAGTGCTGATTTGCTCTCCCAGGTTGCTTGGTTGGCCAAAAAGGGCGTATGCGTTTTTTCCTGAATATATTCAGGAAAAAACGCATACGCCCTTTTTGGCCAACCGCATCATTGTCCACGTTCTGGCGCTTTTCATGTGCTATCGGGGCCATTCCGATGTACCCGTTGACATCCGTTTCCTGCAGTTCTGCCTTGCGTTCAGCGCCTCTTCGTAGCCTGCCCTCAATATATTTTGGGGCGATAGTTATCGTTTAGAACTCTGCAGGTTTGGGAAGTGCAGGGCCCCTGAGCTCCATTTCCCAAGTCGCTTTTTTGTGAGTGGGACGCAACACGGCTGGATGGCTTCACGCCCTATTGTCGATCCGCGGTGGCAGGCTGAACCGCTGGTGAATTCTTCTTCGTGATGGGAAATGAGAGTGACATGTGCCCGACCAAACACCTCCAGCGAGTCTCTCATTGGTTCCCCCTCTTGCAGTTCATCCTGCGGACAAATTGCAGACGGTACGAAAGAGGCATGGAAAGGCGCCGAGTCTCCAAGTGGGGAGATTGTTAGTAAGGGGGCCTGAATGGAGAACACGAGCACCAGGAGAGGAAAACTGAGGTGAGTTTCAGAAAGCTTTCCCGATCCCACGGTGTAGCATCCGCTGGGTTTCCAATGAGTGCTTTCGCTGTCGGAAGATTGCGTTGAACCTGGAGAGTTGGGAGCCATGGAATGGGGAGCACGCAGGATTCCTTTCAAGGGTCTGCATTTGCTTTCCCAACCTCACCAATCGTCTCAGCCCCAAGAGTGTCCAGCCTTATGTCTTCTGCCGCTGGGGCTGTAGATGTGGTCAATCCTGGTTGCATGCCAGTCCCTGAACGCATTTTGGAAGAATTTCTCTCTGTTTTGCCCTGCTTGTTTCTTCTTTGTGTTGGAAATGTATCCTCAGAATGGGTCTGAGCTGATTTTCCCTGCTGGTTTTAGGCCGCTTTACACACACTTGATGCACTTACACAGAGATATCAAGACTTAGCTTTTAAGATGCTTACTAGTCGGATAGATACTTGTGCGATGAACAGGGTCTGGTGAGTCCAGTTGATTGAGCAAGGAGTAGGTCGTGTCCATTCCATATTCGGTTTTCGGAAGGGTATCTGTGCTCATTTCAAACTCGAGTTTTATGCGTCACTGCACCTCACCTTTCCCCTGAAGCAGGCATAAGTGTGTTTTCTAAAAGCGTGACTCTGTTCTGTTTGGGGATTCCGTTCATGGGGAGCGATTTTTACATTCCCTCGATAAGTGATATCATAAGTTTCTTTTTTTGTGGGACTTATTTCACTGAGGATGATCGTACCTAAATCCACTCAGGATGCTGCTACCAGCCTCATGACGTGGATTTCATGGCTGAGTGACACTCCATTGGACCTACGTAGCACCACTTGTCCACTTGTCCACTTGTCTTTGTCCACTTGTCCACTCGTCTTTGTCCACTTGGCTCTTTCCTGGGATATGAAACGTGTACCGGAGTGGAGGTTCTTGTCAAGACAGCAGCCCTCAACTTTGGGGTCCCTGTGTCTGGTTGATTTTTTCATTTTCCCAAGGTCAACGCCCATGTGTGGAAGTGCCCTATGCTCTGTGGTTCTGTGTTTTACATGGTTTGGGAAAGAGGATACACTTGTGAAGATTGGCTGTTGGCCATTGACATCCCGCCCATCAGCTTAACAAGGCTCCCTTGACTCCGTGGGCTGTCCTGCCTTTCTGGTTTTTAGACTTTTTTCGCCTGGCCCTTTTGCCCCGGGGGGGGGGGCGAGAGATTTCTTTGTAGTGCTGATTTGCTCTCCCAGGTTGCTTGGTTGGCCAAAAAGGGCGTATGCGTTTTTTCCTGAATATATTCAGGAAAAAACGCATACGCCCTTTTTGGCCAACCGCATCATTGTCCACGTTCTGGCGCTTTTCATGTGCTATGGGGGCCATTCCGATGTACCCGTTGACATCCGTTTCCTGCAGTTCTGCCTTGCGTTCAGCGCCTCTTCGTAGCCTGACCTCAATATATTTTGGGGCGATAGTTATCGTTTAGAACTCTGCAGGTTTGGGAAGTGCAGGGCCCCTGAGCTCCATTTCCCAAGTCGCTTTTTTGTGAGTGGGACGCAACACGGCTGGATGGCTTCACGCCCTATTGTCGATCCGCGGTGGCAGGCTGAACCGCTGGTGAATTCTTCTTCGTGATGGGAAATGAGAGTGACATGTGCCCGACCAAACACCTCCAGCGAGTCTCTCATTGGTTCCCCCTCTTGCAGTTCATCCTGCGGACAAATTGCAGACGGTACGAAAGAGGCATGGAAAGGCGCCGAGTCTCCAAGTGGGGAGATTGTTAGTAAGGGGGCCTGAATGGAGAACACGAGCACCAGGAGAGGAAAACTGAGGTGAGTTTCAGAAAGCTTTCCCGATCCCACGGTGTAGCATCCGCTGGGTTTCCAATGAGTGCTTTCGCTGTCGGAAGATTGCGTTGAACCTCGAGAGTTGGGACCCATGGAATGGGGAGCACGCAGGATTCCTTTCAAGGGTCTGCATTTGCTTTCCCAACCTCACCAATCGTCTCAGCCCCAAGAGTGTCCAGCCTTATGTCTTCTGCCGCGGGGGCTGTAGATGTGGTCAATCCTGGTTGCATGCCAGTCCCTGAACGCATTTTGGAAGAATTTCTCTCTGTTTTGCCCTGCTTGTTTCTTCTTTGTGTTGGAAATGTATCCTCAGAATGGGTCTGAGCTGATTTTCCCTGCTGGTTTTAGGCCGCTTTACACACCCTTGATGCACTTACACAGAGATATCAAGACTTAGCTTTTAAGATGCTTACTAGTCGGATAGATACTTGTGCAATGAACAGGGTCTGGTGAGTCCAGTTGATTGAGCAAGGAGTAGGTCGTGTCCATTCCATATTCGGTTTTCGGAAGGGTATCTGTGCTCATTTCAAACTCGAGTTTTATGCGTCACCGCACCTCACCTTTCCCCTGAAGCAGGCATAAGTGTGTTTTCTAAAAGCGTGACTCTGTTCTGTTTGGGGATTCCGTTCATGGGGAGCGATTTTTACATTCCCTCGATAAGTGATATCATAAGTTTCTTTTTTTGTGGGACTTATTTCACTGAGGATGATCGTACCTAAATCCACTCAGGATGCTGCTACCAGCCTCATGACGTGGATTTCATGGCTGAGTGACACTCCATTGGACCTACATAGCACCACTTGTCCACTTGTCCACTTGTCTTTGTCCACTTGTCCACTCGTCTTTGTCCACTTGGCTCTTTCCTGGGATATGAAACGTGTACCGGAGTGGAGGTTCTTGTCAAGACAGCAGCCCTCAACTTTGGGGTCCCTGTGTCTGGTTGATTTTTTCATTTTCCCAAGGTCAACGCCCATGTGTGGAAGTGCCCTATGCTCTGTGGTTCTGTGTTTTACATGGTTTGGGAAAGAGGATACACTTGTGAAGATTGGCTGTTGGCCATTGACATCCCGCCCATCAGCTTAACAAGGCTCCCTTGACTCCGTGGGCTGTCCTGCCTTTCTGGTTTTTAGACTTTTTTCGCCTGGCCCTTTTGCCCCGGGGGGGGGGCGAGAGATTTCTTTGTAGTGCTGATTTGCTCTCCCAGGTTGCTTGGTTGGCCAAAAAGGGCGTATGCGTTTTTTCCTGAATATATTCAGGAAAAAACGCATACGCCCTTTTTGGCCAACCGCATCATTGTCCACGTTCTGGCGCTTTTCATGTGCTATCGGGGCCATTCCGATGTACCCGTTGACATCCGTTTCCTGCAGTTCTGCCTTGCGTTCAGCGCCTCTTCGTAGCCTGACCTCAATATATTTTGGGGCGATAGTTATCGTTTAGAACTCTGCAGGTTTGGGAAGTGCAGGGCCCCTGAGCTCCATTTCCCAAGTCGCTTTTTTGTGAGTGGGACGCAACACGGCTGGATGGCTTCACGCCCTATTGTCGATCCGCGGTGGCAGGCTGAACCGCTGGTGAATTCTTCTTCGTGATGGGAAATGAGAGTGACATGTGCCCGACCAAACACCTCCAGCGAGTCTCTCATTGGTTCCCCCTCTTGCAGTTCATCCTGCGGACAAATTGCAGACGGTACGAAAGAGGCATGGAAAGGCGCCGAGTCTCCAAGTGGGGAGATTGTTAGTAAGGGGGCCTGAATGGAGAACACGAGCACCAGGAGAGGAAAACTGAGGTGAGTTTCAGAAAGCTTTCCCGATCCCACGGTGTAGCATCCGCTGGGTTTCCAATGAGTGCTTTCGCTGTCGGAAGATTGCGTTGAACCTGGAGAGTTGGGAGCCATGGAATGGGGAGCACGCAGGATTCCTTTCAAGGGTCTGCATTTGCTTTCCCAACCTCACCAATCGTCTCAGCCCCAAGAGTGTCCAGCCTTATGTCTTCTGCCGCTGGGGCTGTAGATGTGGTCAATCCTGGTTGCATGCCAGTCCCTGAACGCATTTTGGAAGAATTTCTCTCTGTTTTGCCCTGCTTGTTTCTTCTTTATGTTGGAAATGTATCCTCAGAATGGGTCTGAGCTGATTTTCCCTGCTGGTTTTAGGCCGCTTTACACACACTTGATGCACTTACACAGAGATATCAAGACTTAGCTTTTAAGATGCTTACTAGTCGGATAGATACTTGTGCGATGAACAGGGTCTGGTGAGTCCAGTTGATTGAGCAAGGAGTAGGTCGTGTCCATTCCATATTCGGTTTTCGGAAGGGTATCTGTGCTCATTTCAAACTCGAGTTTTATGCGTCACTGCACCTCACCTTTCCCCTGAAGCAGGCATAAGTGTGTTTTCTAAAAGCGTGACTCTGTTCTGTTTGGGGATTCCGTTCATGGGGAGCGATTTTTACATTCCCTCGATAAGTGATATCATAAGTTTCTTTTTTTGTGGGACTTATTTCACTGAGGATGATCGTACCTAAATCCACTCAGGATGCTGCTACCAGCCTCATGACGTGGATTTCATGGCTGAGTGACACTCCATTGGACCTACGTAGCACCACTTGTCCACTTGTCCACTTGTCTTTGTCCACTTGTCCACTCGTCTTTGTCCACTTGGCTCTTTCCTGGGATATGAAACGTGTACCGGAGTGGAGGTTCTTGTCAAGACAGCAGCCCTCAACTTTGGGGTCCCTGTGTCTGGTTGATTTTTTCATTTTCCCAAGGTCAACGCCCATGTGTGGAAGTGCCCTATGCTCTGTGGTTCTGTGTTTTACATGGTTTGGGAAAGAGGATACACTTGTGAAGATTGGCTGTTGGCCATTGACATCCCGCCCATCAGCTTAACAAGGCTCCCTTGACTCCGTGGGCTGTCCTGCCTTTCTGGTTTTTAGACTTTTTTCGCCTGGCCCTTTTGCCCCGGGGGGGGGCGAGAGATTTCTTTGTAGTGCTGATTTGCTCTCCCAGGTTGCTTGGTTGGCCAAAAAGGGCGTATGCGTTTTTTCCTGAATATATTCAGGAAAAAACGCATACGCCCTTTTTGGCCAACCGCATCATTGTCCACGTTCTGGCGCTTTTCATGTGCTATGGGGGCCATTCCGATGTACCCGTTGACATCCGTTTCCTGCAGTTCTGCCTTGCGTTCAGCGCCTCTTCGTAGCCTGACCTCAATATATTTTGGGGCGATAGTTATCGTTTAGAACTCTGCAGGTTTGGGAAGTGCAGGGCCCCTGAGCTCCATTTCCCAAGTCGCTTTTTTGTGAGTGGGACGCAACACGGCTGGATGGCTTCACGCCCTATTGTCGATCCGCGGTGGCAGGCTGAACCGCTGGTGAATTCTTCTTCGTGATGGGAAATGAGAGTGACATGTGCCCGACCAAACACCTCCAGCGAGTCTCTCATTGGTTCCCCCTCTTGCAGTTCATCCTGCGGACAAATTGCAGACGGTACGAAAGAGGCATGGAAAGGCGCCGAGTCTCCAAGTGGGGAGATTGTTAGTACGGGGGCCTGAATGGAGAACACGAGCACCAGGAGAGGAAAACTGAGGTGAGTTTCAGAAAGCTTTCCCGATCCCACGGTGTAGCATCCGCTGGGTTTCCAATGAGTGCTTTCGCTGTCGGAAGATTGCGTTGAACCTCGAGAGTTGGGACCCATGGAATGGGGAGCACGCAGGATTCCTTTCAAGGGTCTGCATTTGCTTTCCCAACCTCACCAATCGTCTCAGCCCCAAGAGTGTCCAGCCTTATGTCTTCTGCCGCGGGGGCTGTAGATGTGGTCAATCCTGGTTGCATGCCAGTACCTGAACGCATTTTGGAAGAATTTCTCTCTGTTTTGCCCTGCTTGTTTCTTCTTTGTGTTGGAAATGTATCCTCAGAATGGGTCTGAGCTGATTTTCCCTGCTGGTTTTAGGCCGCTTTACACACCCTTGATGCACTTACACAGAGATATCAAGACTTAGCTTTTAAGATGCTTACTAGTCGGATAGATACTTGTGCAATGAACAGGGTCTGGTGAGTCCAGTTGATTGAGCAAGGAGTAGGTCGTGTCCATTCCATATTCGGTTTTCGGAAGGGTATCTGTGCTCATTTCAAACTCGAGTTTTATGCGTCACCGCACCTCACCTTTCCCCTGAAGCAGGCATAAGTGTGTTTTCTAAAAGCGTGACTCTGTTCTGTTTGGGGATTCCGTTCATGGGGAGCGATTTTTACATTCCCTCGATAAGTGATATCATAAGTTTCTTTTTTTGTGGGACTTATTTCACTGAGGATGATCGTACCTAAATCCACTCAGGATGCTGCTACCAGCCTCATGACGTGGATTTCATGGCTGAGTGACACTCCATTGGACCTACATAGCACCACTTGTCCACTTGTCCACTTGTCTTTGTCCACTTGTCCACTCGTCTTTGTCCACTTGGCTCTTTCCTGGGATATGAAACGTGTACCGGAGTGGAGGTTCTTGTCAAGACAGCAGCCCTCAACTTTGGGGTCCCTGTGTCTGGTTGATTTTTTCATTTTCCCAAGGTCAACGCCCATGTGTGGAAGTGCCCTATGCTCTGTGGTTCTGTGTTTTACATGGTTTGGGAAAGAGGATACACTTGTGAAGATTGGCTGTTGGCCATTGACATCCCGCCCATCAGCTTAACAAGGCTCCCTTGACTCCGTGGGCTGTCCTGCCTTTCTGGTTTTTAGACTTTTTTCTCCTGGCCCTTTTGCCCCGGGGGGGGGGCGAGAGATTTCTTTGTAGTGCTGATTTGCTCTCCCAGGTTGCTTGGTTGGCCAAAAAGGGCGTATGCGTTTTTTCCTGAATATATTCAGGAAAAAACGCATACGCCCTTTTTGGCCAACCGCATCATTGTCCACGTTCTGGCGCTTTTCATGTGCTATCGGGGCCATTCCGATGTACCCGTTGACATCCGTTTCCTGCAGTTCTGCCTTGCGTTCAGCGCCTCTTCGTAGCCTGACCTCAATATATTTTGGGGCGATAGTTATCGTTTAGAACTCTGCAGGTTTGGGAAGTGCAGGGCCCCTGAGCTCCATTTCCCAAGTCGCTTTTTTGTGAGTGGGACGCAACACGGCTGGATGGCTTCACGCCCTATTGTCGATCCGCGGTGGCAGGCTGAACCGCTGGTGAATTCTTCTTCGTGATGGGAAATGAGAGTGACATGTGCCCGACCAAACACCTCCAGCGAGTCTCTCATTGGTTCCCCCTCTTGCAGTTCATCCTGCGGACAAATTGCAGACGGTACGAAAGAGGCATGGAAAGGCGCCGAGTCTCCAAGTGGGGAGATTGTTAGTAAGGGGGCCTGAATGGAGAACACGAGCACCAGGAGAGGAAAACTGAGGTGAGTTTCAGAAAGCTTTCCCGATCCCACGGTGTAGCATCCGCTGGGTTTCCAATGAGTGCTTTCGCTGTCGGAAGATTGCGTTGAACCTGGAGAGTTGGGAGCCATGGAATGGGGAGCACGCAGGATTCCTTTCAAGGGTCTGCATTTGCTTTCCCAACCTCACCAATCGTCTCAGCCCCAAGAGTGTCCAGCCTTATGTCTTCTGCCGCTGGGGCTGTAGATGTGGTCAATCCTGGTTGCATGCCAGTCCCTGAACGCATTTTGGAAGAATTTCTCTCTGTTTTGCCCTGCTTGTTTCTTCTTTATGTTGGAAATGTATCCTCAGAATGGGTCTGAGCTGATTTTCCCTGCTGGTTTTAGGCCGCTTTACACACACTTGATGCACTTACACAGAGATATCAAGACTTAGCTTTTAAGATGCTTACTAGTCGGATAGATACTTGTGCGATGAACAGGGTCTGGTGAGTCCAGTTGATTGAGCAAGGAGTAGGTCGTGTCCATTCCATATTCGGTTTTCGGAAGGGTATCTGTGCTCATTTCAAACTCGAGTTTTATGCGTCACCGCACCTCACCTTTCCCCTGAAGCAGGCATAAGTGTGTTTTCTAAAAGCGTGACTCTGTTCTGTTTGGGGATTCCGTTCATGGGGAGCGATTTTTACATTCCCTCGATAAGTGATATCATAAGTTACTTTTTTTGTGGGACTTATTTCACTGAGGATGATCGTACCTAAATCCACTCAGGATGCTGCTACCAGCCTCATGACGTGGATTTCATGGCTGAGTGACACTCCATTGGACCTACGTAGCACCACTTGTCCACTTGTCCACTTGTCTTTGTCCACTTGTCCACTCGTCTTTGTCCAATTGGCTCTTTCCTGGGATATGAAACGTGTACCGGAGTGGAGGTTCTTGTCAAGACAGCAGCCCTCAACTTTGGGGTCCCTGTGTCTGGTTGATTTTTTCATTTTCCCAAGGTCAACGCCCATGTGTGGAAGTGCCCTATGCTCTGTGGTTCTGTGTTTTACATGGTTTGGGAAAGAGGATACACTTGTGAAGATTGGCTGTTGGCCATTGACATCCCGCCCATCAGCTTAACAAGGCTCCCTTGACTCCGTGGGCTGTCCTGCCTTTCTGGTTTTTAGACTTTTTTCGCCTGGCCCTTTTGCCCCGGGGGGGGGGGGGGCGAGAGATTTCTTTGTAGTGCTGATTTGCTCTCCCAGGTTGCTTGGTTGGCCAAAAAGGGCGTATGCGTTTTTTCCTGAATATATTCAGGAAAAAACGCATACGCCCTTTTTGGCCAACCGCATCATTGTCCACGTTCTGGCGCTTTTCATGTGCTATCGGGGCCATTCCGATGTACCCGTTGACATCCGTTTCCTGCAGTTCTGCCTTGCGTTCAGCGCCTCTTCGTAGCCTGACCTCAATATATTTTGGGGCGATAGTTATCGTTTAGAACTCTGCAGGTTTGGGAAGTGCAGGGCCCCTGAGCTCCATTTCCCAAGTCGCTTTTTTGTGAGTGGGACGCAACACGGCTGGATGGCTTCACGCCCTATTGTCGATCCGCGGTGGCAGGCTGAACCGCTGGTGAATTCTTCTTCGTGATGGGAAATGAGAGTGACATGTGCCCGACCAAACACCTCCAGCGAGTCTCTCATTGGTTCCCCCTCTTGCAGTTCATCCTGCGGACAAATTGCAGACGGTACGAAAGAGGCATGGAAAGGCGCCGAGTCTCCAAGTGGGGAGATTGTTAGTAAGGGGGCCTGAATGGAGAACACGAGCACCAGGAGAGGAAAACTGAGGTGAGTTTCAGAAAGCTTTCCCGATCCCACGGTGTAGCATCCGCTGGGTTTCCAATGAGTGCTTTCGCTGTCGGAAGATTGCGTTGAACCTGGAGAGTTGGGAGCCATGGAATGGGGAGCACGCAGGATTCCTTTCAAGGGTCTGCATTTGCTTTCCCAACCTCACCAATCGTCTCAGCCCCAAGAGTGTCCAGCCTTATGTCTTCTGCCGCGGGGGCTGTAGATGTGGTCAATCCTGGTTGCATGCCAGTCCCTGAACGCATTTTGGAAGAATTTCTCTCTGTTTTGCCCTGCTTGTTTCTTCTTTATGTTGGAAATGTATCCTCAGAATGGGTCTGAGCTGATTTTCCCTGCTGGTTTTAGGCCGCTTTACACACCCTTGATGCACTTACACAGAGATATCAAGACTTAGCTTTTAAGATGCTTACTAGTCGGATAGATACTTGTGCGATGAACAGGGTCTGGTGAGTCCAGTTGATTGAGCAAGGAGTAGGTCGTGTCCATTCCATATTCGGTTTTCGGAAGGGTATCTGTGCTCATTTCAAACTCGAGTTTTATGCGTCACCGCACCTCACCTTTCCCCTGAAGCAGGCATAAGTGTGTTTTCTAAAAGCGTGACTCTGTTCTGTTTGGGGATTCCGTTCATGGGGAGCGATTTTTACATTCCCTCGATAAGTGATATCATAAGTTTCTTTTTTTGTGGGACTTATTTCACTGAGGATGATCGTACCTAAATCCACTCAGGATGCTGCTACCAGCCTCATGACGTGGATTTCATGGCTGAGTGACACTCCATTGGACCTACGTAGCACCACTTGTCCACTTGTCCACTTGTCTTTGTCCACTTGTCCACTCGTCTTTGTCCACTTGGCTCTTTCCTGGGATATGAAACGTGTACCGGAGTGGAGGTTCTTGTCAAGACAGCAGCCCTCAACTTTGGGGTCCCTGTGTCTGGTTGATTTTTTCATTTTCCCAAGGTCAACGCCCATGTGTGGAAGTGCCCTATGCTCTGTGGTTCTGTGTTTTACATGGTTTGGGAAAGAGGATACACTTGTGAAGATTGGCTGTTGGCCATTGACATCCCGCCCATCAGCTTAACAAGGCTCCCTTGACTCCGTGGGCTGTCCTGCCTTTCTGGTTTTTAGACTTTTTTCGCCTGGCCCTTTTGCCCCGGGGGGGGGGGGGGGGCGAGAGATTTCTTTGTAGTGCTGATTTGCTCTCCCAGGTTGCTTGGTTGGCCAAAAAGGGCGTATGCGTTTTTTCCTGAATATATTCAGGAAAAAACGCATACGCCCTTTTTGGCCAACCGCATCATTGTCCACGTTCTGGCGCTTTTCATGTGCTATCGGGGCCATTCCGATGTACCCGTTGACATCCGTTTCCTGCAGTTCTGCCTTGCGTTCAGCGCCTCTTCGTAGCCTGACCTCAATATATTTTGGGGCGATAGTTATCGTTTAGAACTCTGCAGGTTTGGGAAGTGCAGGGCCCCTGAGCTCCATTTCCCAAGTCGCTTTTTTGTGAGTGGGACGCAACACGGCTGGATGGCTTCACGCCCTATTGTCGATCCGCGGTGGCAGGCTGAACCGCTGGTGAATTCTTCTTCGTGATGGGAAATGAGAGTGACATGTGCCCGACCAAACACCTCCAGCGAGTCTCTCATTGGTTCCCCCTCTTGCAGTTCATCCTGCGGACAAATTGCAGACGGTACGAAAGAGGCATGGAAAGGCGCCGAGTCTCCGAGTGGGGAGATTGTTAGTAAGGGGGCCTGAATGGAGAACACGAGCACCAGGAGAGGAAAACTGAGGTGAGTTTCAGAAAGCTTTCCCGATCCCACGGTGTAGCATCCGCTGGGTTTCCAATGAGTGCTTTCGCTGTCGGAAGATTGCGTTGAACCTGGAGAGTTGGGAGCCATGGAATGGGGAGCACGCAGGATTCCTTTCAAGGGTCTGCATTTGCTTTCCCAACCTCACCAATCGTCTCAGCCCCAAGAGTGTCCAGCCTTATGTCTTCTGCCGCGGGGGCTGTAGATGTGGTCAATCCTGGTTGCATGCCAGTCCCTGAACGCATTTTGGAAGAATTTCTCTCTGTTTTGCCCTGCTTGTTTCTTCTTTATGTTGGAAATGTATCCTCAGAATGGGTCTGAGCTGATTTTCCCTGCTGGTTTTAGGCCGCTTTACACACCCTTGATGCACTTACACAGAGATATCAAGACTTAGCTTTTAAGATGCTTACTAGTCGGATAGATACTTGTGCGATGAACAGGGTCTGGTGAGTCCAGTTGATTGAGCAAGGAGTAGGTCGTGTCCATTCCATATTCGGTTTTCGGAAGGGTATCTGTGCTCATTTCAAACTCGAGTTTTATGCGTCACCCCACCTCACCTTTCCCCTGAAGCAGGCATAAGTGTGTTTTCTAAAAGCGTGACTCTGTTCTGTTTGGGGATTCCGTTCATGGGGAGCGATTTTTACATTCCCTCGATAAGTGATATCATAAGTTTCTTTTTTTGTGGGACTTATTTCACTGAGGATGATCGTACCTAAATCCACTCAGGATGCTGCTACCAGCCTCATGACGTGGATTTCATGGCTGAGTGACACTCCATTGGACCTACGTAGCACCACTTGTCCACTTGTCCACTTGTCTTTGTCCACTTGTCCACTCGTCTTTGTCCACTTGGCTCTTTCCTGGGATATGAAACGTGTACCGGAGTGGAGGTTCTTGTCAAGACAGCAGCCCTCAACTTTGGGGTCCCTGTGTCTGGTTGATTTTTTCATTTTCCCAAGGTCAACGCCCATGTGTGGAAGTGCCCTATGCTCTGTGGTTCTGTGTTTTACATGGTTTGGGAAAGAGGATACACTTGTGAAGATTGGCTGTTGGCCATTGACATCCCGCCCATCAGCTTAACAAGGCTCCCTTGACTCCGTGGGCTGTCCTGCCTTTCTGGTTTTTAGACTTTTTTCGCCTGGCCCTTTTGCCCCGGGGGGGGGCGAGAGATTTCTTTGTAGTGCTGATTTGCTCTCCCAGGTTGCTTGGTTGGCCAAAAAGGGCGTATGCGTTTTTTCCTGAATATATTCAGGAAAAAACGCATACGCCCTTTTTGGCCAACCGCATCATTGTCCACGTTCTGGCGCTTTTCATGTGCTATCGGGGCCATTCCGATGTACCCGTTGACATCCGTTTCCTGCAGTTCTGCCTTGCGTTCAGCGCCTCTTCGTAGCCTGACCTCAATATATTTTGGGGCGATAGTTATCGTTTAGAACTCTGCAGGTTTGGGAAGTGCAGGGCCCCTGAGCTCCATTTCCCAAGTCGCTTTTTTGTGAGTGGGACGCAACACGGCTGGATGGCTTCACGCCCTATTGTCGATCCGGGGTGGCAGGCTGAACCGCTGGTGAATTCTTCTTCGTGATGGGAAATGAGAGTGACATGTGCCCGACCAAACACCTCCAGCGAGTCTCTCATTGGTTCCCCCTCTTGCAGTTCATCCTGCGGACAAATTGCAGACGGTACGAAAGAGGCATGGAAAGGCGCCGAGTCTCCAAGTGGGGAGATTGTTAGTAAGGGGGCCTGAATGGAGAACACGAGCACCAGGAGAGGAAAACTGAGGTGAGTTTCAGAAAGCTTTCCCGATCCCACGGTGTAGCATCCGCTGGGTTTCCAATGAGTGCTTTCGCTGTCGGAAGATTGCGTTGAACCTGGAGAGTTGGGACCCATGGAATGGGGAGCACGCAGGATTCCTTTCAAGGGTCTGCATTTGCTTTCCCAACCTCACCAATCGTCTCAGCCCCAAGAGTGTCCAGCCTTATGTCTTCTGCCGCTGGGGCTGTAGATGTGGTCAATCCTGGTTGCATGCCAGTCCCTGAACGCATTTTGGAAGAATTTCTCTCTGTTTTGCCCTGCTTGTTTCTTCTTTATGTTGGAAATGTATCCTCAGAATGGGTCTGAGCTGATTTTCCCTGCTGGTTTTAGGCCGCTTTACACACCCTTGATGCACTTACACAGAGATATCAAGACTTAGCTTTTAAGATGCTTACTAGTCGGATAGATACTTGTGCGATGAACAGGGTCTGGTGAGTCCAGTTGATTGAGCAAGGAGTAGGTCGTGTCCATTCCATATTCGGTTTTCGGAAGGGTATCTGTGCTCATTTCAAACTCGAGTTTTATGCGTCACCGCACCTCACCTTTCCCCTGAAGCAGGCATAAGTGTGTTTTCTAAAAGCGTGACTCTGTTCTGTTTGGGGATTCCGTTCATGGGGAGCGATTTTTACATTCCCTCGATAAGTGATATCATAAGTTTCTTTTTTTGTGGGACTTATTTCACTGAGGATGATCGTACCTAAATCCACTCAGGATGCTGCTACCAGCCTCATGACGTGGATTTCATGGCTGAGTGACACTCCATTGGACCTACGTAGCACCACTTGTCCACTTGTCCACTTGTCTTTGTCCACTTGTCCACTCGTCTTTGTCCACTTGGCTCTTTCCTGGGATATGAAACGTGTACCGGAGTGGAGGTTCTTGTCAAGACAGCAGCCCTCAACTTTGGGGTCCCTGTGTCTGGTTGATTTTTTCATTTTCCCAAGGTCAACGCCCATGTGTGGAAGTGCCCTATGCTCTGTGGTTCTGTGTTTTACATGGTTTGGGAAAGAGGATACACTTGTGAAGATTGGCTGTTGGCCATTGACATCCCGCCCATCAGCTTAACAAGGCTCCCTTGACTCCGTGGGCTGTCCTGCCTTTCTGGTTTTTAGACTTTTTTCGCCTGGCCCTTTTGCCCCGGGGGGGGGGCGAGAGATTTCTTTGTAGTGCTGATTTGCTCTCCCAGGTTGCTTGGTTGGCCAAAAAGGGCGTATGCGTTTTTTCCTGAATACGCCCTTTTTGGCCAACCGCATCATTGTCCACGTTCTGGCGCTTTTCATGTGCTATCGGGGCCATTCCGATGTACCCGTTGACATCCGTTTCCTGCAGTTCTGCCTTGCGTTCAGCGCCTCTTCGTAGCCTGACCTCAATATATTTTGGGGCGATAGTTATCGTTTAGAACTCTGCAGGTTTGGGAAGTGCAGGGCCCCTGAGCTCCATTTCCCAAGTCGCTTTTTTGTGAGTGGGACGCAACACGGCTGGATGGCTTCACGCCCTATTGTCGATCCGGGGTGGCAGGCTGAACCGCTGGTGAATTCTTCTTCGTGATGGGAAATGAGAGTGACATGTGCCCGACCAAACACCTCCAGCGAGTCTCTCATTGGTTCCCCCTCTTGCAGTTCATCCTGCGGACAAATTGCAGACGGTACGAAAGAGGCATGGAAAGGCGCCGAGTCTCCAAGTGGGGAGATTGTTAGTAAGGGGGCCTGAATGGAGAACACGAGCACCAGGAGAGGAAAACTGAGGTGAGTTTCAGAAAGCTTTCCCGATCCCACGGTGTAGCATCCGCTGGGTTTCCAATGAGTGCTTTCGCTGTCGGAAGATTGCGTTGAACCTGGAGAGTTGGGACCCATGGAATGGGGAGCACGCAGGATTCCTTTCAAGGGTCTGCATTTGCTTTCCCAACCTCACCAATCGTCTCAGCCCCAAGAGTGTCCAGCCTTATGTCTTCTGCCGCTGGGGCTGTAGATGTGGTCAATCCTGGTTGCATGCCAGTCCCTGAACGCATTTTGGAAGAATTTCTCTCTGTTTTGCCCTGCTTGTTTCTTCTTTATGTTGGAAATGTATCCTCAGAATGGGTCTGAGCTGATTTTCCCTGCTGGTTTTAGGCCGCTTTACACACCCTTGATGCACTTACACAGAGATATCAAGACTTAGCTTTTAAGATGCTTACTAGTCGGATAGATACTTGTGCGATGAACAGGGTCTGGTGAGTCCAGTTGATTGAGCAAGGAGTAGGTCGTGTCCATTCCATATTCGGTTTTCGGAAGGGTATCTGTGCTCATTTCAAACTCGAGTTTTATGCGTCACCGCACCTCACCTTTCCCCTGAAGCAGGCATAAGTGTGTTTTCTAAAAGCGTGACTCTGTTCTGTTTGGGGATTCCGTTCATGGGGAGCGATTTTTACATTCCCTCGATAAGTGATATCATAAGTTTCTTTTTTTGTGGGACTTATTTCACTGAGGATGATCGTACCTAAATCCACTCAGGATGCTGCTACCAGCCTCATGACGTGGATTTCATGGCTGAGTGACACTCCATTGGACCTACGTAGCACCACTTGTCCACTTGTCCACTTGTCTTTGTCCACTTGTCCACTCGTCTTTGTCCACTTGGCTCTTTCCTGGGATATGAAACGTGTACCGGAGTGGAGGTTCTTGTCAAGACAGCAGCCCTCAACTTTGGGGTCCCTGTGTCTGGTTGATTTTTTCATTTTCCCAAGGTCAACGCCCATGTGTGGAAGTGCCCTATGCTCTGTGGTTCTGTGTTTTACATGGTTTGGGAAAGAGGATACACTTGTGAAGATTGGCTGTTGGCCATTGACATCCCGCCCATCAGCTTAACAAGGCTCCCTTGACTCCGTGGGCTGTCCTGCCTTTCTGGTTTTTAGACTTTTTTCGCCTGGCCCTTTTGCCCCGGGGGGGGGGGGGGGCGAGAGATTTCTTTGTAGTGCTGATTTGCTCTCCCAGGTTGCTTGGTTGGCCAAAAAGGGCGTATGCGTTTTTTCCTGAATATATTCAGGAAAAAACGCATACGCCCTTTTTGGCCAACCGCATCATTGTCCACGTTCTGGCGCTTTTCATGTGCTATCGGGGCCATTCCGATGTACCCGTTGACATCCGTTTCCTGCAGTTCTGCCTTGCGTTCAGCGCCTCTTCGTAGCCTGACCTCAATATATTTTGGGGCGATAGTTATCGTTTAGAACTCTGCAGGTTTGGGAAGTGCAGGGCCCCTGAGCTCCATTTCCCAAGTCGCTTTTTTGTGAGTGGGACGCAACACGGCTGGATGGCTTCACGCCCTATTGTCGATCCGCGGTGGCAGGCTGAACCGCTGGTGAATTCTTCTTCGTGATGGGAAATGAGAGTGACATGTGCCCGACCAAACACCTCCAGCGAGTCTCTCATTGGTTCCCCCTCTTGCAGTTCATCCTGCGGACAAATTGCAGACGGTACGAAAGAGGCATGGAAAGGCGCCGAGTCTCCGAGTGGGGAGATTGTTAGTAAGGGGGCCTGAATGGAGAACACGAGCACCAGGAGAGGAAAACTGAGGTGAGTTTCAGAAAGCTTTCCCGATCCCACGGTGTAGCATCCGCTGGGTTTCCAATGAGTGCTTTCGCTGTCGGAAGATTGCGTTGAACCTGGAGAGTTGGGAGCCATGGAATGGGGAGCACGCAGGATTCCTTTCAAGGGTCTGCATTTGCTTTCCCAACCTCACCAATCGTCTCAGCCCCAAGAGTGTCCAGCCTTATGTCTTCTGCCGCGGGGGCTGTAGATGTGGTCAATCCTGGTTGCATGCCAGTCCCTGAACGCATTTTGGAAGAATTTCTCTCTGTTTTGCCCTGCTTGTTTCTTCTTTATGTTGGAAATGTATCCTCAGAATGGGTCTGAGCTGATTTTCCCTGCTGGTTTTAGGCCGCTTTACACACCCTTGATGCACTTACACAGAGATATCAAGACTTAGCTTTTAAGATGCTTACTAGTCGGATAGATACTTGTGCGATGAACAGGGTCTGGTGAGTCCAGTTGATTGAGCAAGGAGTAGGTCGTGTCCATTCCATATTCGGTTTTCGGAAGGGTATCTGTGCTCATTTCAAACTCGAGTTTTATGCGTCACCCCACCTCACCTTTCCCCTGAAGCAGGCATAAGTGTGTTTTCTAAAAGCGTGACTCTGTTCTGTTTGGGGATTCCGTTCATGGGGAGCGATTTTTACATTCCCTCGATAAGTGATATCATAAGTTTCTTTTTTTGTGGGACTTATTTCACTGAGGATGATCGTACCTAAATCCACTCAGGATGCTGCTACCAGCCTCATGACGTGGATTTCATGGCTGAGTGACACTCCATTGGACCTACGTAGCACCACTTGTCCACTTGTCCACTTGTCTTTGTCCACTTGTCCACTCGTCTTTGTCCACTTGGCTCTTTCCTGGGATATGAAACGTGTACCGGAGTGGAGGTTCTTGTCAAGACAGCAGCCCTCAACTTTGGGGTCCCTGTGTCTGGTTGATTTTTTCATTTTCCCAAGGTCAACGCCCATGTGTGGAAGTGCCCTATGCTCTGTGGTTCTGTGTTTTACATGGTTTGGAAAAGAGGATACACTTGTGAAGATTGGCTGTTGGCCATTGACATCCCGCCCATCAGCTTAACAAGGCTCCCTTGACTCCGTGGGCTGTCCTGCCTTTCTGGTTTTTAGACTTTTTTCGCCTGGCCCTTTTGCCCCGGGGGGGGGCGAGAGATTTCTTTGTAGTGCTGATTTGCTCTCCCAGGTTGCTTGGTTGGCCAAAAAGGGCGTATGCGTTTTTTCCTGAATATATTCAGGAAAAAACGCATACGCCCTTTTTGGCCAACCGCATCATTGTCCACGTTCTGGCGCTTTTCATGTGCTATCGGGGCCATTCCGATGTACCCGTTGACATCCGTTTCCTGCAGTTCTGCCTTGCGTTCAGCGCCTCTTCGTAGCCTGACCTCAATATATTTTGGGGCGATAGTTATCGTTTAGAACTCTGCAGGTTTGGGAAGTGCAGGGCCCCTGAGCTCCATTTCCCAAGTCGCTTTTTTGTGAGTGGGACGCAACACGGCTGGATGGCTTCACGCCCTATTGTCGATCCGGGGTGGCAGGCTGAACCGCTGGTGAATTCTTCTTCGTGATGGGAAATGAGAGTGACATGTGCCCGACCAAACACCTCCAGCGAGTCTCTCATTGGTTCCCCCTCTTGCAGTTCATCCTGCGGACAAATTGCAGACGGTACGAAAGAGGCATGGAAAGGCGCCGAGTCTCCAAGTGGGGAGATTGTTAGTAAGGGGGCCTGAATGGAGAACACGAGCACCAGGAGAGGAAAACTGAGGTGAGTTTCAGAAAGCTTTCCCGATCCCACGGTGTAGCATCCGCTGGGTTTCCAATGAGTGCTTTCGCTGTCGGAAGATTGCGTTGAACCTGGAGAGTTGGGACCCATGGAATGGGGAGCACGCAGGATTCCTTTCAAGGGTCTGCATTTGCTTTCCCAACCTCACCAATCGTCTCAGCCCCAAGAGTGTCCAGCCTTATGTCTTCTGCCGCTGGGGCTGTAGATGTGGTCAATCCTGGTTGCATGCCAGTCCCTGAACGCATTTTGGAAGAATTTCTCTCTGTTTTGCCCTGCTTGTTTCTTCTTTATGTTGGAAATGTATCCTCAGAATGGGTCTGAGCTGATTTTCCCTGCTGGTTTTAGGCCGCTTTACACACCCTTGATGCACTTACACAGAGATATCAAGACTTAGCTTTTAAGATGCTTACTAGTCGGATAGATACTTGTGCGATGAACAGGGTCTGGTGAGTCCAGTTGATTGAGCAAGGAGTAGGTCGTGTCCATTCCATATTCGGTTTTCGGAAGGGTATCTGTGCTCATTTCAAACTCGAGTTTTATGCGTCACCGCACCTCACCTTTCCCCTGAAGCAGGCATAAGTGTGTTTTCTAAAAGCGTGACTCTGTTCTGTTTGGGGATTCCGTTCATGGGGAGCGATTTTTACATTCCCTCGATAAGTGATATCATAAGTTTCTTTTTTTGTGGGACTTATTTCACTGAGGATGATCGTACCTAAATCCACTCAGGATGCTGCTACCAGCCTCATGACGTGGATTTCATGGCTGAGTGACACTCCATTGGACCTACGTAGCACCACTTGTCCACTTGTCCACTTGTCTTTGTCCACTTGTCCACTCGTCTTTGTCCACTTGGCTCTTTCCTGGGATATGAAACGTGTACCGGAGTGGAGGTTCTTGTCAAGACAGCAGCCCTCAACTTTGGGGTCCCTGTGTCTGGTTGATTTTTTCATTTTCCCAAGGTCAACGCCCATGTGTGGAAGTGCCCTATGCTCTGTGGTTCTGTGTTTTACATGGTTTGGGAAAGAGGATACACTTGTGAAGATTGGCTGTTGGCCATTGACATCCCGCCCATCAGCTTAACAAGGCTCCCTTGACTCCGTGGGCTGTCCTGCCTTTCTGGTTTTTAGACTTTTTTCGCCTGGCCCTTTTGCCCCGGGGGGGGGGCGAGAGATTTCTTTGTAGTGCTGATTTGCTCTCCCAGGTTGCTTGGTTGGCCAAAAAGGGCGTATGCGTTTTTTCCTGAATACGCCCTTTTTGGCCAACCGCATCATTGTCCACGTTCTGGCGCTTTTCATGTGCTATCGGGGCCATTCCGATGTACCCGTTGACATCCGTTTCCTGCAGTTCTGCCTTGCGTTCAGCGCCTCTTCGTAGCCTGACCTCAATATATTTTGGGGCGATAGTTATCGTTTAGAACTCTGCAGGTTTGGGAAGTGCAGGGCCCCTGAGCTCCATTTCCCAAGTCGCTTTTTTGTGAGTGGGACGCAACACGGCTGGATGGCTTCACGCCCTATTGTCGATCCGCCGTTGCAGGCTGAACCGCTGGTGAATTCTTCTTCGTGATGGGAAATGAGAGTGACATGTGCCCGACCAAACACCTCCAGCGAGTCTCTCATTGGTTCCCCCTCTTGCAGTTCATCCTGCGGACAAATTGCAGACGGTACGAAAGAGGCATGGAAAGGCGCCGAGTCTCCAAGTGGGGAGATTGTTAGTAAGGGGGCCTGAATGGAGAACACGAGCACCAGGAGAGGAAAACTGAGGTGAGTTTCAGAAAGCTTTCCCGATCCCACGGTGTAGCATCCGCTGGGTTTCCAATGAGTGCTTTCGCTGTCGGAAGATTGCGTTGAACCTGGAGAGTTGGGACCCATGGAATGGGGAGCACGCAGGATTCCTTTCAAGGGTCTGCATTTGCTTTCCCAACCTCACCAATCGTCTCAGCCCCAAGAGTGTCCAGCCTTATGTCTTCTGCCGCTGGGGCTGTAGATGTGGTCAATCCTGGTTGCATGCCAGTCCCTGAACGCATTTTGGAAGAATTTCTCTCTGTTTTGCCCTGCTTGTTTCTTCTTTGTGTTGGAAATGTATCCTCAGAATGGGTCTGAGCTGATTTTCCCTGCTGGTTTTAGGCCGCTTTACACACACTTGATGCACTTACACAGAGATATCAAGACTTAGCTTTTAAGATGCTTACTAGTCGGATAGATACTTGTGCGATGAACAGGGTCTGGTGAGTCCAGTTGATTGAGCAAGGAGTAGGTCGTGTCCATTCCATATTCGGTTTTCGGAAGGGTATCTGTGCTCATTTCAAACTCGAGTTTTATGCGTCACCGCACCTCACCTTTCCCCTGAAGCAGGCATAAGTGTGTTTTCTAAAAGCGTGACTCTGTTCTGTTTGGGGATTCCGTTCATGGGGAGCGATTTTTGCATTCCCTCGATAAGTGATATCATAAGTTTCTTTCTTTGTGGGACTGATTTCACTGAGGATGATCGTACCTAAATCCACTCAGGATGCTGCTACCAGCCTCATGACGTGGATTTCATGGCTGAGTGACACTCCATTGGACCTACGTAGCACCACTTGTCCACTTGTCCACTTGTCTTTGTCCAGTTGTCCACTCGTCTTTGTCCACTTGGCTCTTTCCTGGGATATGAAACGTGTACCGGAGTGGAGGTTCTTGTCAAGACAGCAGCCCTCAACTTTGGGGTCCCTGTGTCTGGTTGATTTTTTCATTTTCCCAAGGTCAACGCCCATGTGTGGAAGTGCCCTATGCTCTGTGGTTCTGTGTTTTACATGGTTTGGGAAAGAGGATACACTTGTGAAGATTGGCTGTTGGCCATTGACATCCCGCCCATCAGCTTAACAAGGCTCCCTTGACTCCGTGGGCTGTCCTGCCTTTCTGGTTTTTAGACTTTTTTCGCCTGGCCCTTTTGCCCCGGGGGGGGGGGGCGAGAGATTTCTTTGTAGTGCTGATTTGCTCTCCCAGGTTGCTTGGTTGGCCAAAAAGGGCGTATGCGTTTTTTCCTGAATATATTCAGGAAAAAACGCATACGCCCTTTTTGGCCAACCGCATCATTGTCCACGTTCTGGCGCTTTTCATGTGCTATCGGGGCCATTCCGATGTACCCGTTGACATCCGTTTCCTGCAGTTCTGCCTTGCGTTCAGCGCCTCTTCGTAGCCTGACCTCAATATATTTTGGGGCGATAGTTATCGTTTAGAACTCTGCAGGTTTGGGAAGTGCAGGGCCCCTGAGCTCCATTTCCCAAGTCGCTTTTTTGTGAGTGGGACGCAACACGGCTGGATGGCTTCACGCCCTATTGTCGATCCGCGGTGGCAGGCTGAACCGCTGGTGAATTCTTCTTCGTGATGGGAAATGAGAGTGACATGTGCCCGACCAAACACCTCCAGCGAGTCTCTCATTGGTTCCCCCTCTTGCAGTTCATCCTGCGGACAAATTGCAGACGGTACGAAAGAGGCATGGAAAGGCGCCGAGTCTCCAAGTGGGGAGATTGTTAGTAAGGGGGCCTGAATGGAGAACACGAGCACCAGGAGAGGAAAACTGAGGTGAGTTTCAGAAAGCTTTCCCGATCCCCCGGTGTAGCATCCGCTGGGTTTCCAATGAGTGCTTTCGCTGTCGGAAGATTGCGTTGAACCTGGAGAGTTGGGAGCCATGGAATGGGGAGCACGCAGGATTCCTTTCAAGGGTCTGCATTTGCTTTCCCAACCTCACCAATCGTCTCAGCCCCAAGAGTGTCCAGCCTTATGTCTTCTGCCGCTGGGGCTGTAGATGTGGTCAATCCTGGTTGCATGCCAGTCCCTGAACGCATTTTGGAAGAATTTCTCTCTGTTTTGCCCTGCTTGTTTCTTCTTTATGTTGGAAATGTATCCTCAGAATGGGTCTGAGCTGATTTTCCCTGCTGGTTTTAGGCCGCTTTACACACACTTGATGCACTTACACAGAGATATCAAGACTTAGCTTTTAAGATGCTTACTAGTCGGATAGATACTTGTGCGATGAACAGGGTCTGGTGAGTCCAGTTGATTGAGCAAGGAGTAGGTCGTGTCCATTCCATATTCGGTTTTCGGAAGGGTATCTGTGCTCATTTCAAACTCGAGTTTTATGCGTCACCGCACCTCACCTTTCCCCTGAAGCAGGCATAAGTGTGTTTTCTAAAAGCGTGACTCTGTTCTGTTTGGGGATTCCGTTCATGGGGAGCGATTTTTACATTCCCTCGATAAGTGATATCATAAGTTTCTTTTTTTGTGGGACTTATTTCACTGAGGATGATCGTACCTAAATCCACTCAGGATGCTGCTACCAGCCTCATGACGTGGATTTCATGGCTGAGTGACACTCCATTGGACCTACGTAGCACCACTTGTCCACTTGTCCACTTGTCTTTGTCCACTTGTCCACTCGTCTTTGTCCACTTGGCTCTTTCCTGGGATATGAAACGTGTACCGGAGTGGAGGTTCTTGTCAAGACAGCAGCCCTCAACTTTGGGGTCCCTGTGTCTGGTTGATTTTTTCATTTTCCCAAGGTCAACGCCCATGTGTGGAAGTGCCCTATGCTCTGTGGTTCTGTGTTTTACATGGTTTGGGAAAGAGGATACACTTGTGAAGATTGGCTGTTGGCCATTGACATCCCGCCCATCAGCTTAACAAGGCTCCCTTGACTCCGTGGGCTGTCCTGCCTTTCTGGTTTTTAGACTTTTTTCGCCTGGCCCTTTTGCCCCGGGGGGGGGCGAGAGATTTCTTTGTAGTGCTGATTTGCTCTCCCAGGTTGCTTGGTTGGCCAAAAAGGGCGTATGCGTTTTTTCCTGAATACGCCCTTTTTGGCCAACCGCATCATTGTCCACGTTCTGGCGCTTTTCATGTGCTATCGGGGCCATTCCGATGTACCCGTTGACATCCGTTTCATGCAGTTCTGCCTTGCGTTCAGCGCCTCTTCGTAGCCTGACCTCAATATATTTTGGGGCGATAGTTATCGTTTAGAACTCTGCAGGTTTGGGAAGTGCAGGGCCCCTGAGCTCCATTTCCCAAGTCGCTTTTTTGTGAGTGGGACGCAACACGGCTGGATGGCTTCACGCCCTATTGTCGATCCGCGGTGGCAGGCTGAACCGCTGGTGAATTCTTCTTCGTGATGGGAAATGAGAGTGACATGTGCCCGACCAAACACCTCCAGCGAGTCTCTCATTGGTTCCCCCTCTTGCAGTTCATCCTGCGGACAAATTGCAGACGGTACGAAAGAGGCATGGAAAGGCGCCGAGTCTCCAAGTGGGGAGATTGTTAGTAAGGGGGCCTGAATGGAGAACACGAGCACCAGGAGAGGAAAACTGAGGTGAGTTTCAGAAAGCTTTCCCGATCCCACGGTGTAGCATCCGCTGGGTTTCCAATGAGTGCTTTCGCTGTCGGAAGATTGCGTTGAACCTGGAGAGTTGGGACCCATGGAATGGGGAGCACGCAGGATTCCTTTCAAGGGTCTGCATTTGCTTTCCCAACCTCACCAATCGTCTCAGCCCCAAGAGTGTCCAGCCTTATGTCTTCTGCCGCTGGGGCTGTAGATGTGGTCAATCCTGGTTGCATGCCAGTCCCTGAACGCATTTTGGAAGAATTTCTCTCTGTTTTGCCCTGCTTGTTTCTTCTTTGTGTTGGAAATGTATCCTCAGAATGGGTCTGAGCTGATTTTCCCTGCTGGTTTTAGGCCGCTTTACACACACTTGATGCACTTACACAGAGATATCAAGACTTAGCTTTTAAGATGCTTACTAGTCGGATAGATACTTGTGCGATGAACAGGGTCTGGTGAGTCCAGTTGATTGAGCAAGGAGTAGGTCGTGTCCATTCCATATTCGGTTTTCGGAAGGGTATCTGTGCTCATTTCAAACTCGAGTTTTATGCGTCACCGCACCTCACCTTTCCCCTGAAGCAGGCATAAGTGTGTTTTCTAAAAGCGTGACTCTGTTCTGTTTGGGGATTCCGTTCATGGGGAGCGATTTTTACATTCCCTCGATAAGTGATATCATAAGTTTCTTTTTTTGTGGGACTGATTTCACTGAGGATGATCGTACCTAAATCCACTCAGGATGCTGCTACCAGCCTCATGACGTGGATTTCATGGCTGAGTGACACTCCATTGGACCTACGTAGCACCACTTGTCCACTTGTCCACTTGTCTTTGTCCACTTGTCCACTCGTCTTTGTCCACTTGGCTCTTTCCTGGGATATGAAACGTGTACCGGAGTGGAGGTTCTTGTCAAGACAGCAGCCCTCAACTTTGGGGTCCCTGTGTCTGGTTGATTTTTTCATTTTCCCAAGGTCAACGCCCATGTGTGGAAGTGCCCTATGCTCTGTGGTTCTGTGTTTTACATGGTTTGGGAAAGAGGATACACTTGTGAAGATTGGCTGTTGGCCATTGACATCCCGCCCATCAGCTTAACAAGGCTCCCTTGACTCCGTGGGCTGTCCTGCCTTTCTGGTTTTTAGACTTTTTTCGCCTGGCCCTTTTGCCCCGGGGGGGGGGGGGCGAGAGATTTCTTTGTAGTGCTGATTTGCTCTCCCAGGTTGCTTAGTTGGCCAAAAAGGGCGTATGCGTTTTTTCCTGAATATATTCAGGAAAAAACGCATACGCCCTTTTTGGCCAACCGCATCATTGTCCACGTTCTGGCGCTTTTCATGTGCTATCGGGGCCATTCCGATGTACCCGTTGACATCCGTTTCCTGCAGTTCTGCCTTGCGTTCAGCGCCTCTTCGTAGCCTGACCTCAATATATTTTGGGGCGATAGTTATCGTTTAGAACTCTGCAGGTTTGGGAAGTGCAGGGCCCCTGAGCTCCATTTCCCAAGTCGCTTTTTTGTGAGTGGGACGCAACACGGCTGGATGGCTTCACGCCCTATTGTCGATCCGCGGTGGCAGGCTGAACCGCTGGTGAATTCTTCTTCGTGATGGGAAATGAGAGTGACATGTGCCCGACCAAACACCTCCAGCGAGTCTCTCATTGGTTCCCCCTCTTGCAGTTCATCCTGCGGACAAATTGCAGACGGTACGAAAGAGGCATGGAAAGGCGCCGAGTCTCCAAGTGGGGAGATTGTTAGTAAGGGGGCCTGAATGGAGAACACGAGCACCAGGAGAGGAAAACTGAGGTGAGTTTCAGAAAGCTTTCCCGATCCCACGGTGTAGCATCCGCTGGGTTTCCAATGAGTGCTTTCGCTGTCGGAAGATTGCGTTGAACCTGGAGAGTTGGGAGCCATGGAATGGGGAGCACGCAGGATTCCTTTCAAGGGTCTGCATTTGCTTTCCCAACCTCACCAATCGTCTCAGCCCCAAGAGTGTCCAGCCTTATGTCTTCTGCCGCGGGGGCTGTAGATGTGGTCAATCCTGGTTGCATGCCAGTCCCTGAACGCATTTTGGAAGAATTTCTCTCTGTTTTGCCCTGCTTGTTTCTTCTTTATGTTGGAAATGTATCCTCAGAATGGGTCTGAGCTGATTTTCCCTGCTGGTTTTAGGCCGCTTTACACACCCTTGATGCACTTACACAGAGATATCAAGACTTAGCTTTTAAGATGCTTACTAGTCGGATAGATACTTGTGCGATGAACAGGGTCTGGTGAGTCCAGTTGATTGAGCAAGGAGTAGGTCGTGTCCATTCCATATTCGGTTTTCGGAAGGGTATCTGTGCTCATTTCAAACTCGAGTTTTATGCGTCACCCCACCTCACCTTTCCCCTGAAGCAGGCATAAGTGTGTTTTCTAAAAGCGTGACTCTGTTCTGTTTGGGGATTCCGTTCATGGGGAGCGATTTTTACATTCCCTCGATAAGTGATATCATAAGTTTCTTTTTTTGTGGGACTGATTTCACTGAGGATGATCGTACCTAAATCCACTCAGGATGCTGCTACCAGCCTCATGACGTGGATTTCATGGCTGAGTGACACTCCATTGGACCTACGTAGCACCACTTGTCCACTTGTCCACTTGTCTTTGTCCACTTGTCCACTCGTCTTTGTCCACTTGGCTCTTTCCTGGGATATGAAACGTGTACCGGAGTGGAGGTTCTTGTCAAGACAGCAGCCCTCAACTTTGGGGTCCCTGTGTCTGGTTGATTTTTTCATTTTCCCAAGGTCAACGCCCATGTGTGGAAGTGCCCTATGCTCTGTGGTTCTGTGTTTTACATGGTTTGGGAAAGAGGATACACTTGTGAAGATTGGCTGTTGGCCATTGACATCCCGCCCATCAGCTTAACAAGGCTCCCTTGACTCCGTGGGCTGTCCTGCCTTTCTGGTTTTTAGACTTTTTTCGCCTGGCCCTTTTGCCCCGGGGGGGGGGGGGGCGAGAGATTTCTTTGTAGTGCTGATTTGCTCTCCCAGGTTGCTTGGTTGGCCAAAAAGGGCGTATGCGTTTTTTCCTGAATATATTCAGGAAAAAACGCATACGCCCTTTTTGGCCAACCGCATCATTGTCCACGTTCTGGCGCTTTTCATGTGCTATCGGGGCCATTCCGATGTACCCGTTGACATCCGTTTCCTGCAGTTCTGCCTTGCGTTCAGCGCCTCTTCGTAGCCTGACCTCAATATATTTTGGGGCGATAGTTATCGTTTAGAACTCTGCAGGTTTGGGAAGTGCAGGGCCCCTGAGCTCCATTTCCCAAGTCGCTTTTTTGTGAGTGGGACGCAACACGGCTGGATGGCTTCACGCCCTATTGTCGATCCGCGGTGGCAGGCTGAACCGCTGGTGAATTCTTCTTCGTGATGGGAAATGAGAGTGACATGTGCCCGACCAAACACCTCCAGCGAGTCTCTCATTGGTTCCCCCTCTTGCAGTTCATCCTGCGGACAAATTGCAGACGGTACGAAAGAGGCATGGAAAGGCGCCGAGTCTCCAAGTGGGGAGATTGTTAGTAAGGGGGCCTGAATGGAGAACACGAGCACCAGGAGAGGAAAACTGAGGTGAGTTTCAGAAAGCTTTCCCGATCCCACGGTGTAGCATCCGCTGGGTTTCCAATGAGTGCTTTCGCTGTCGGAAGATTGCGTTGAACCTGGAGAGTTGGGAGCCATGGAATGGGGAGCACGCAGGATTCCTTTCAAGGGTCTGCATTTGCTTTCCCAACCTCACCAATCGTCTCAGCCCCAAGAGTGTCCAGCCTTATGTCTTCTGCCGCGGGGGCTGTAGATGTGGTCAATCCTGGTTGCATGCCAGTCCCTGAACGCATTTTGGAAGAATTTCTCTCTGTTTTGCCCTGCTTGTTTCTTCTTTATGTTGGAAATGTATCCTCAGAATGGGTCTGAGCTGATTTTCCCTGCTGGTTTTAGGCCGCTTTACACACCCTTGATGCACTTACACAGAGATATCAAGACTTAGCTTTTAAGATGCTTACTAGTCGGATAGATACTTGTGCGATGAACAGGGTCTGGTGAGTCCAGTTGATTGAGCAAGGAGTAGGTCGTGTCCATTCCATATTCGGTTTTCGGAAGGGTATCTGTGCTCATTTCAAACTCGAGTTTTATGCGTCACCCCACCTCACCTTTCCCCTGAAGCAGGCATAAGTGTGTTTTCTAAAAGCGTGACTCTGTTCTGTTTGGGGATTCCGTTCATGGGGAGCGATTTTTACATTCCCTCGATAAGTGATATCATAAGTTTCTTTTTTTGTGGGACTTATTTCACTGAGGATGATCGTACCTAAATCCACTCAGGATGCTGCTACCAGCCTCATGACGTGGATTTCATGGCTGAGTGACACTCCATTGGACCTACGTAGCACCACTTGTCCACTTGTCCACTTGTCTTTGTCCACTTGTCCACTCGTCTTTGTCCACTTGGCTCTTTCCTGGGATATGAAACGTGTACCGGAGTGGAGGTTCTTGTCAAGACAGCAGCCCTCAACTTTGGGGTCCCTGTGTCTGGTTGATTTTTTCATTTTCCCAAGGTCAACGCCCATGTGTGGAAGTGCCCTATGCTCTGTGGTTCTGTGTTTTACATGGTTTGGGAAAGAGGATACACTTGTGAAGATTGGCTGTTGGCCATTGACATCCCGCCCATCAGCTTAACAAGGCTCCCTTGACTCCGTGGGCTGTCCTGCCTTTCTGGTTTTTAGACTTTTTTCGCCTGGCCCTTTTGCCCCGGGGGGGGGCGAGAGATTTCTTTGTAGTGCTGATTTGCTCTCCCAGGTTGCTTGGTTGGCCAAAAAGGGCGTATGCGTTTTTTCCTGAATATATTCAGGAAAAAACGCATACGCCCTTTTTGGCCAACCGCATCATTGTCCACGTTCTGGCGCTTTTCATGTGCTATCGGGGCCATTCCGATGTACCCGTTGACATCCGTTTCCTGCAGTTCTGCCTTGCGTTCAGCGCCTCTTCGTAGCCTGACCTCAATATATTTTGGGGCGATAGTTATCGTTTAGAACTCTGCAGGTTTGGGAAGTGCAGGGCCCCTGAGCTCCATTTCCCAAGTCGCTTTTTTGTGAGTGGGACGCAACACGGCTGGATGGCTTCACGCCCTATTGTCGATCCGCGGTTGCAGGCTGAACCGCTGGTGAATTCTTCTTCGTGATGGGAAATGAGAGTGACATGTGCCCGACCAAACACCTCCAGCGAGTCTCTCATTGGTTCCCCCTCTTGCAGTTCATCCTGCGGACAAATTGCAGACGGTACGAAAGAGGCATGGAAAGGCGCCGATTCTCCGAGTGGGGAGATTGTTAGTAAGGGGGCCTGAATGGAGAACACGAGCACCAGGAGAGGAAAACTGAGGTGAGTTTCAGAAAGCTTTCCCGATCCCACGGTGTAGCATCCGCTGGGTTTCCAATGAGTGCTTTCGCTGTCGGAAGATTGCGTTGAACCTGGAGAGTTGGGAGCCATGGAATGGGGAGCACGCAGGATTCCTTTCAAGGGTCTGCATTTGCTTTCCCAACCTCACCAATAGTCTCAGCCCCAAGAGTGTCCAGCCTTATGTCTTCTGCCGCTGGGGCTGTAGATGTGGTCAATCCTGGTTGCATGCCAGTCCCTGAACGCATTTTGGAAGAATTTCTCTCTGTTTTGCCCTGCTTGTTTCTTCTTTATGTTGGAAATGTATCCTCAGAATGGGTCTGAGCTGATTTTCCCTGCTGGTTTTAGGCCGCTTTACACACACTTGATGCACTTACACAGAGATATCAAGACTTAGCTTTTAAGATGCTTACTAGTCGGATAGATACTTGTGCGATGAACAGGGTCTGGTGAGTCCAGTTGATTGAGCAAGGAGTAGGTCGTGTCCATTCCATATTCGGTTTTCGGAAGGGTATCTGTGCTCATTTCAAACTCGAGTTTTATGCGTCACCGCACCTCACCTTTCCCCTGAAGCAGGCATAAGTGTGTTTTCTAAAAGCGTGACTCTGTTCTGTTTGGGGATTCCGTTCATGGGGAGCGATTTTTACATTCCCTCGATAAGTGATATCATAAGTTTCTTTTTTTGTGGGACTTATTTCACTGAGGATGATCGTACCTAAATCCACTCAGGATGCTGCTACCAGCCTCATGACGTGGATTTCATGGCTGAGTGACACTCCATTGGACCTACATAGCACCACTTGTCCACTTGTCCACTTGTCTTTGTCCACTTGTCCACTCGTCTTTGTCCACTTGGCTCTTTCCTGGGATATGAAACGTGTACCGGAGTGGAGGTTCTTGTCAAGACAGCAGCCCTCAACTTTGGGGTCCCTGTGTCTGGTTGATTTTTTCATTTTCCCAAGGTCAACGCCCATGTGTGGAAGTGCCCTATGCTCTGTGGTTCTGTGTTTTACATGGTTTGGGAAAGAGGATACACTTGTGAAGATTGGCTGTTGGCCATTGACATCCCGCCCATCAGCTTAACAAGGCTCCCTTGACTCCGTGGGCTGTCCTGCCTTTCTGGTTTTTAGACTTTTTTCGCCTGGCCCTTTTGCCCCGGGGGGGGGGGCGAGAGATTTCTTTGTAGTGCTGATTTGCTCTCCCAGGTTGCTTGGTTGGCCAAAAAGGGCGTATGCGTTTTTTCCTGAATATATTCAGGAAAAAACGCATACGCCCTTTTTGGCCAACCGCATCATTGTCCACGTTCTGGCGCTTTTCATGTGCTATCGGGGCCATTCCGATGTACCCGTTGACATCCGTTTCCTGCAGTTCTGCCTTGCGTTCAGCGCCTCTTCGTAGCCTGACCTCAATATATTTTGGGGCGATAGTTATCGTTTAGAACTCTGCAGGTTTGGGAAGTGCAGGGCCCCTGAGCTCCATTTCCCAAGTCGCTTTTTTTGTGAGTGGGACGCAACACGGCTGGATGGCTTCACGCCCTATTGTCGATCCGCGGTGGCAGGCTGAACCGCTGGTGAATTCTTCTTCGTGATGGGAAATGAGAGTGACATGTGCCCGACCAAACACCTCCAGCGAGTCTCTCATTGGTTCCCCCTCTTGCAGTTCATCCTGCGGACAAATTGCAGACGGTACGAAAGAGGCATGGAAAGGCGCCGAGTCTCCAAGTGGGGAGATTGTTAGTAAGGGGGCCTGAATGGAGAACACGAGCACCAGGAGAGGAAAACTGAGGTGAGTTTCAGAAAGCTTTCCTGATCCCACGGTGTAGCATCCGCTGGGTTTCCAATGAGTGCTTTCGCTGTCGGAAGATTGCGTTGAACCTGGAGAGTTGGGAGCCATGGAATGGGGAGCACGCAGGATTCCTTTCAAGGGTCTGCATTTGCTTTCCCAACCTCACCAATCGTCTCAGCCCCAAGAGTGTCCAGCCTTATGTCTTCTGCCGCTGGGGCTGTAGATGTGGTCAATCCTGGTTGCATGCCAGTCCCTGAACGCATTTTGGAAGAATTTCTCTCTGTTTTGCCCTGCTTGTTTCTTCTTTATGTTGGAAATGTATCCTCAGAATGGGTCTGAGCTGATTTTCCCTGCTGGTTTTAGGCCGCTTTACACACACTTGATGCACTTACACAGAGATATCAAGACTTAGCTTTTAAGATGCTTACTAGTCGGATAGATACTTGTGCGATGAACAGGGTCTGGTGAGTCCAGTTGATTGAGCAAGGAGTAGGTCGTGTCCATTCCATATTCGGTTTTCGGAAGGGTATCTGTGCTCATTTCAAACTCGAGTTTTATGCGTCACCGCACCTCACCTTTCCCCTGAAGCAGGCATAAGTGTGTTTTCTAAAAGCGTGACTCTGTTCTGTTTGGGGATTCCGTTCATGGGGAGCGATTTTTACATTCCCTCGATAAGTGATATCATAAGTTTCTTTTTTTGTGGGACTTATTTCACTGAGGATGATCGTACCTAAATCCACTCAGGATGCTGCTACCAGCCTCATGACGTGGATTTCATGGCTGAGTGACACTCCATTGGACCTACGTAGCACCACTTGTCCACTTGTCCACTTGTCTTTGTCCACTTGTCCACTCGTCTTTGTCCACTTGGCTCTTTCCTGGGATATGAAACGTGTACCGGAGTGGAGGTTCTTGTCAAGACAGCAGCCCTCAACTTTGGGGTCCCTGTGTCTGGTTGATTTTTTCATTTTCCCAAGGTCAACGCCCATGTGTGGAAGTGCCCTATGCTCTGTGGTTCTGTGTTTTACATGGTTTGGGAAAGAGGATACACTTGTGAAGATTGGCTGTTGGCCATTGACATCCCGCCCATCAGCTTAACAAGGCTCCCTTGACTCCGTGGGCTGTCCTGCCTTTCTGGTTTTTAGACTTTTTTCGCCTGGCCCTTTTGCCCCCGGGGGGGGGGCGAGAGATTTCTTTGTAGTGCTGATTTGCTCTCCCAGGTTGCTTGGTTGGCCAAAAAGGGCGTATGCGTTTTTTCCTGAATATATTCAGGAAAAAACGCATACGCCCTTTTTGGCCAACCGCATCATTGTCCACGTTCTGGCGCTTTTCATGTGCTATCGGGGCCATTCCGATGTACCCGTTGACATCCGTTTCCTGCAGTTCTGCCTTGCGTTCAGCGCCTCTTCGTAGCCTGACCTCAATATATTTTGGGGCGATAGTTATCGTTTAGAACTCTGCAGGTTTGGGAAGTGCAGGGCCCCTGAGCTCCATTTCCCAAGTCGCTTTTTTGTGAGTGGGACGCAACACGGCTGGATGGCTTCACGCCCTATTGTCGATCCGCGGTGGCAGGCTGAACCGCTGGTGAATTCTTCTTCGTGATGGGAAATGAGAGTGACATGTGCCCGACCAAACACCTCCAGCGAGTCTCTCATTGGTTCCCCCTCTTGCAGTTCATCCTGCGGACAAATTGCAGACGGTACGAAAGAGGCATGGAAAGGCGCCGAGTCTCCAAGTGGGGAGATTGTTAGTAAGGGGGCCTGAATGGAGAACACGAGCACCAGGAGAGGAAAACTGAGGTGAGTTTCAGAAAGCTTTCCCGATCCCACGGTGTAGCATCCGCTGGGTTTCCAATGAGTGCTTTCGCTGTCGGAAGATTGCGTTGAACCTGGAGAGTTGGGAGCCATGGAATGGGGAGCACGCAGGATTCCTTTCAAGGGTCTGCATTTGCTTTCCCAACCTCACCAATCGTCTCAGCCCCAAGAGTGTCCAGCCTTATGTCTTCTGCCGCGGGGGCTGTAGATGTGGTCAATCCTGGTTGCATGCCAGTCCCTGAACGCATTTTGGAAGAATTTCTCTCTGTTTTGCCCTGCTTGTTTCTTCTTTGTGTTGGAAATGTATCCTCAGAATGGGTCTGAGCTGATTTTCCCTGCTGGTTTTAGGCCGCTTTACACACACTTGATGCACTTACACAGAGATATCAAGACTTAGCTTTTAAGATGCTTACTAGTCGGATAGATACTTGTGCGATGAACAGGGTCTGGTGAGTCCAGTTGATTGAGCAAGGAGTAGGTCGTGTCCATTCCATATTCGGTTTTCGGAAGGGTATCTGTGCTCATTTCAAACTCGAGTTTTATGCGTCACCGCACCTCACCTTTCCCCTGAAGCAGGCATAAGTGTGTTTTCTAAAAGCGTGACTCTGTTCTGTTTGGGGATTCCGTTCATGGGGAGCGATTTTTACATTCCCTCGATAAGTGATATCATAAGTTTCTTTTTTTGTGGGACTTATTTCACTGAGGATGATCGTACCTAAATCCACTCAGGATGCTGCTACCAGCCTCATGACGTGGATTTCATGGCTGAGTGACACTCCATTGGACCTACGTAGCACCACTTGTCCACTTGTCCACTTGTCTTTGTCCACTTGTCCACTCGTCTTTGTCCACTTGGCTCTTTCCTGGGATATGAAACGTGTACCGGAGTGGAGGTTCTTGTCAAGACAGCAGCCCTCAACTTTGGGGTCCCTGTGTCTGGTTGATTTTTTCATTTTCCCAAGGTCAACGCCCATGTGTGGAAGTGCCCTATGCTCTGTGGTTCTGTGTTTTACATGGTTTGGGAAAGAGGATACACTTGTGAAGATTGGCTGTTGGCCATTGACATCCCGCCCATCAGCTTAACAAGGCTCCCTTGACTCCGTGGGCTGTCCTGCCTTTCTGGTTTTTAGACTTTTTTCGCCTGGCCCTTTTGCCCCGGGGGGGGGGGGGCGAGAGATTTCTTTGTAGTGCTGATTTGCTCTCCCAGGTTGCTTGGTTGGCCAAAAAGGGCGTATGCGTTTTTTCCTGAATATATTCAGGAAAAAACGCATACGCCCTTTTTGGCCAACCGCATCATTGTCCACGTTCTGGCGCTTTTCATGTGCTATCGGGGCCATTCCGATGTACCCGTTGACATCCGTTTCCTGCAGTTCTGCCTTGCGTTCAGCGCCTCTTCGTAGCCTGACCTCAATATATTTTGGGGCGATAGTTATCGTTTAGAACTCTGCAGGTTTGGGAAGTGCAGGGCCCCTGAGCTCCATTTCCCAAGTCGCTTTTTTGTGAGTGGGACGCAACACGGCTGGATGGCTTCACGCCCTATTGTCGATCCGCGGTGGCAGGCTGAACCGCTGGTGAATTCTTCTTCGTGATGGGAAATGAGAGTGACATGTGCCCGACCAAACACCTCCAGCGAGTCTCTCATTGGTTCCCCCTCTTGCAGTTCATCCTGCGGACAAATTGCAGACGGTACGAAAGAGGCATGGAAAGGCGCCGAGTCTCCGAGTGGGGAGATTGTTAGTAAGGGGGCCTGAATGGAGAACACGAGCACCAGGAGAGGAAAACTGAGGTGAGTTTCAGAAAGCTTTCCCGATCCCACGGTGTAGCATCCGCTGGGTTTCCAATGAGTGCTTTCGCTGTCGGAAGATTGCGTTGAACCTGGAGAGTTGGGAGCCATGGAATGGGGAGCACGCAGGATTCCTTTCAAGGGTCTGCATTTGCTTTCCCAACCTCACCAATCGTCTCAGCCCCAAGAGTGTCCAGCCTTATGTCTTCTGCCGCTGGGGCTGTAGATGTGGTCAATCCTGGTTGCATGCCAGTCCCTGAACGCATTTTGGAAGAATTTCTCTCTGTTTTGCCCTGCTTGTTTCTTCTTTGTGTTGGAAATGTATCCTCAGAATGGGTCTGAGCTGATTTTCCCTGCTGGTTTTAGGCCGCTTTACACACACTTGATGCACTTACACAGAGATATCAAGACTTAGCTTTTAATATGCTTACTAGTCGGATAGATACTTGTGCGATGAACAGGGTCTGGTGAGTCCAGTTGATTGAGCAAGGAGTAGGTCGTGTCCATTCCATATTCGGTTTTCAGAAGGGTATCTGTGCTCATTTCAAACTCGAGTTTTATGCGTCACCGCACCTCACCTTTCCCCTGAAGCAGGCATAAGTGTGTTTTCTAAAAGCGTGACTCTGTTCTGTTTGGGGATTCCGTTCATGGGGAGCGATTTTTACATTCCCTCGATAAGTGATATCATAAGTTTCTATTTTTGTGGGACTTATTTCACTGAGGATGATCGTACCTAAATCCACTCAGGATGCTGCTACCAGCCTCATGACGTGGATTTCATGGCTGAGTGACACTCCATTGGACCTACGTAGCACCACTTGTCCACTTGTCCACTTGTCTTTGTCCACTTGTCCACTCGTCTTTGTCCACTTGGCTCTTTCCTGGGATATGAAACGTGTACCGGAGTGGAGGTTCTTGTCAAGACAGCAGCCCTCAACTTTGGGGTCCCTGTGTCTGGTTGATTTTTTGATTTTCCCAAGGTCAACGCCCATGTGTGGAAGTGCCCTATGCTCTGTGGTTCTGTGTTTTACATGGTTTGGGAAAGAGGATACACTTGTGAAGATTGGCTGTTGGCCATTGACATCCCGCCCATCAGCTTAACAAGGCTCCCTTGACTCCGTGGGCTGTCCTGCCTTTCTGGTTTTTAGACTTTTTTCGCCTGGCCCTTTTGCCCCGGGGGGGGGGGGGGCGAGAGATTTCTTTGTAGTGCTGATTTGCTCTCCCAGGTTGCTTGGTTGGCCAAAAAGGGCGTATGCGTTTTTTCCTGAATATATTCAGGAAAAAACGCATACGCCCTTTTTGGCCAACCGCATCATTGTCCACGTTCTGGCGCTTTTCATGTGCTATCGGGGCCATTCCGATGTACCCGTTGACATCCGTTTCCTGCAGTTCTGCCTTGCGTTCAGCGCCTCTTCGTAGCCTGCGCTCAATATATTTTGGGGCGATAGTTATCGTTTAGAACTCTGCAGGTTTGGGAAGTGCAGGGCCCCTGAGCTCCATTTCCCAAGTCGCTTTTTTGTGAGTGGGACGCAACACGGCTGGATGGCTTCACGCCCTATTGTCGATCCGCGGTGGCAGGCTGAACCGCTGGTGAATTCTTCTTCGTGATGGGAAATGAGAGTGACATGTGCCCGACCAAACACCTCCAGCGAGTCTCTCATTGGTTCCCCCTCTTGCAGTTCATCCTGCGGACAAATTGCAGACGGTACGAAAGAGGCATGGAAAGGCGCCGAGTCTCCAAGTGGGGAGATTGTTAGTAAGGGGGCCTGAATGGAGAACACGAGCACCAGGAGAGGAAAACTGAGGTGAGTTTCAGAAAGCTTTCCCGATCCCACGGTGTAGCATCCGCTGGGTTTCCAATGAGTGCTTTCGCTGTCAGAAGATTGCGTTGAACCTGGAGAGTTGGGAGCCATGGAATGGGGAGCACGACGGATTCCTTTCAAGGGTCTGCATTTGCTTTCCCAACCTCACCAATCGTCTCAGCCCCAAGAGTGTCCAGCCTTATGTCTTCTGCCGCTGGGGCTGTAGATGTGGTCAATCCTGGTTGCATGCCAGTCCCTGAACGCATTTTGGAAGAATTTCTCTCTGTTTTGCCCTGCTTGTTTCTTCTTTGTGTTGGAAATGTATCCTCAGAATGGGTCTGAGCTGATTTTCCCTGCTGGTTTTAGGCCGCTTTACACACACTTGATGCACTTACACAGAGATATCAAGACTTAGCTTTTAAGATGCTTACTAGTCGGATAGATACTTGTGCGATGAACAGGGTCTGGTGAGTCCAGTTGATTGAGCAAGGAGTAGGTCGTGTCCATTCCATATTCGGTTTTCGGAAGGGTATCTGTGCTCATTTCAAACTCGAGTTTTATGCGTCACCGCACCTCACCTTTCCCCTGAAGCAGGCATAAGTGTGTTTTCTAAAAGCGTGACTCTGTTCTGTTTGGGGATTCCGTTCATGGGGAGCGATTTTTACATTCCCTCGATAAGTGATATCATAAGTTTCTTTTTTTGTGGGACTGATTTCACTGAGGATGATCGTACCTAAATCCACTCAGGATGCTGCTACCAGCCTCATGACGTGGATTTCATGGCTGAGTGACACTCCATTGGACCTACGTAGCACCACTTGTCCACTTGTCCACTTGTCTTTGTCCACTTGTCCACTCGTCTTTGTCCACTTGGCTCTTTCCTGGGATATGAAACGTGTACCGGAGTGGAGGTTCTTGTCAAGACAGCAGCCCTCAACTTTGGGGTCCCTGTGTCTGGTTGATTTTTTCATTTTCCCAAGGTCAACGCCCATGTGTGGAAGTGCCCTATGCTCTGTGGTTCTGTGTTTTACATGGTTTGGGAAAGAGGATACACTTGTGAAGATTGGCTGTTGGCCATTGACATCCCGCCCATCAGCTTAACAAGGCTCCCTTGACTCCGTGGGCTGTCCTGCCTTTCTGGTTTTTAGACTTTTTTCGCCTGGCCCTTTTGCCCCGGGGGGGGGGGGGGCGAGAGATTTCTTTGTAGTGCTGATTTGCTCTCCCAGGTTGCTTGGTTGGCCAAAAAGGGCGTATGCGTTTTTTCCTGAATATATTCAGGAAAAAACGCATACGCCCTTTTTGGCCAACCGCATCATTGTCCACGTTCTGGCGCTTTTCATGTGCTATCGGGGCCATTCCGATGTACCCGTTGACATCCGTTTCCTGCAGTTCTGGCTTGCGTTCAGCGCCTCTTCGTAGCCTGACCTCAATATATTTTGGGGCGATAGTTATCGTTTAGAACTCTGCAGGTTTGGGAAGTGCAGGGCCCCTGAGCTCCATTTCCCAAGTCGCTTTTTTGTGAGTGGGACGCAACACGGCTGGATGGCTTCACGCCCTATTGTCGATCCGCGGTGGCAGGCTGAACCGCTGGTGAATTCTTCTTCGTGATGGGAAATGAGAGTGACATGTGCCCGACCAAACACCTCCAGCGAGTCTCTCATTGGTTCCCCCTCTTGCAGTTCATCCTGCGGACAAATTGCAGACGGTACGAAAGAGGCATGGAAAGGCGCCGAGTCTCCAAGTGGGGAGATTGTTAGTAAGGGGGCCTGAATGGAGAACACGAGCACCAGGAGAGGAAAACTGAGGTGAGTTTCAGAAAGCTTTCCCGATCCCACGGTGTAGCATCCGCTGGGTTTCCAATGAGTGCTTTCGCTGTCGGAAGATTGCGTTGAACCTGGAGAGTTGGGAGCCATGGAATGGGGAGCACGCAGGATTCCTTTCAAGGGTCTGCATTTGCTTTCCCAACCTCACCAATCGTCTCAGCCCCAAGAGTGTCCAGCCTTATGTCTTCTGCCGCGGGGGCTGTAGATGTGGTCAATCCTGGTTGCATGCCAGTCCCTGAACGCATTTTGGAAGAATTTCTCTCTGTTTTGCCCTGCTTGTTTCTTCTTTATGTTGGAAATGTATCCTCAGAATGGGTCTGAGCTGATTTTCCCTGCTGGTTTTAGGCCGCTTTACACACCCTTGATGCACTTACACAGAGATATCAAGACTTAGCTTTTAAGATGCTTACTAGTCGGATAGATACTTGTGCGATGAACAGGGTCTGGTGAGTCCAGTTGATTGAGCAAGGAGTAGGTCGTGTCCATTCCATATTCGGTTTTCGGAAGGGTATCTGTGCTCATTTCAAACTCGAGTTTTATGCGTCACCCCACCTCACCTTTCCCCTGAAGCAGGCATAAGTGTGTTTTCTAAAAGCGTGACTCTGTTCTGTTTGGGGATTCCGTTCATGGGGAGCGATTTTTACATTCCCTCGATAAGTGATATCATAAGTTTCTTTTTTTGTGGGACTGATTTCACTGAGGATGATCGTACCTAAATCCACTCAGGATGCTGCTACCAGCCTCATGACGTGGATTTCATGGCTGAGTGACACTCCATTGGACCTACGTAGCACCACTTGTCCACTTGTCCACTTGTCTTTGTCCACTTGTCCACTCGTCTTTGTCCACTTGGCTCTTTCCTGGGATATGAAACGTGTACCGGAGTGGAGGTTCTTGTCAAGACAGCAGCCCTCAACTTTGGGGTCCCTGTGTCTGGTTGATTTTTTCATTTTCCCAAGGTCAACGCCCATGTGTGGAAGTGCCCTATGCTCTGTGGTTCTGTGTTTTACATGGTTTGGGAAAGAGGATACACTTGTGAAGATTGGCTGTTGGCCATTGACATCCCGCCCATCAGCTTAACAAGGCTCCCTTGACTCCGTGGGCTGTCCTGCCTTTCTGGTTTTTAGACTTTTTTCGCCTGGCCCTTTTGCCCCGGGGGGGGGGGGGGCGAGAGATTTCTTTGTAGTGCTGATTTGCTCTCCCAGGTTGCTTGGTTGGCCAAAAAGGGCGTATGCGTTTTTTCCTGAATATATTCAGGAAAAAACGCATACGCCCTTTTTGGCCAACCGCATCATTGTCCACGTTCTGGCGCTTTTCATGTGCTATCGGGGCCATTCCGATGTACCCGTTGACATCCGTTTCCTGCAGTTCTGCCTTGCGTTCAGCGCCTCTTCGTAGCCTGACCTCAATATATTTTGGGGCGATAGTTATCGTTTAGAACTCTGCAGGTTTGGGAAGTGCAGGGCCCCTGAGCTCCATTTCCCAAGTCGCTTTTTTGTGAGTGGGACGCAACACGGCTGGATGGCTTCACGCCCTATTGTCGATCCGCGGTGGCAGGCTGAACCGCTGGTGAATTCTTCTTCGTGATGGGAAATGAGAGTGACATGTGCCCGACCAAACACCTCCAGCGAGTCTCTCATTGGTTCCCCCTCTTGCAGTTCATCCTGCGGACAAATTGCAGACGGTACGAAAGAGGCATGTAAAGGCGCCGAGTCTCCAAGTGGGGAGATTGTTAGTAAGGGGGCCTGAATGGAGAACACGAGCACCAGGAGAGGAAAACTGAGGTGAGTTTCAGAAAGCTTTCCCGATCCCACGGTGTAGCATCCGCTGGGTTTCCAATGAGTGCTTTCGCTGTCGGAAGATTGCGTTGAACCTGGAGAGTTGGGAGCCATGGAATGGGGAGCACGCAGGATTCCTTTCAAGGGTCTGCATTTGCTTTCCCAACCTCACCAATCGTCTCAGCCCCAAGAGTGTCCAGCCTTATGTCTTCTGCCGCGGGGGCTGTAGATGTGGTCAATCCTGGTTGCATGCCAGTCCCTGAACGCATTTTGGAAGAATTTCTCTCTGTTTTGCCCTGCTTGTTTCTTCTTTATGTTGGAAATGTATCCTCAGAATGGGTCTGAGCTGATTTTCCCTGCTGGTTTTAGGCCGCTTTACACACCCTTGATGCACTTACACAGAGATATCAAGACTTAGCTTTTAAGATGCTTACTAGTCGGATAGATACTTGTGCGATGAACAGGGTCTGGTGAGTCCAGTTGATTGAGCAAGGAGTAGGTCGTGTCCATTCCATATTCGGTTTTCGGAAGGGTATCTGTGCTCATTTCAAACTCGAGTTTTATGCGTCACCCCACCTCACCTTTCCCCTGAAGCAGGCATAAGTGTGTTTTCTAAAAGCGTGACTCTGTTCTGTTTGGGGATTCCGTTCATGGGGAGCGATTTTTACATTCCCTCGATAAGTGATATCATAAGTTTCTTTTTTTGTGGGACTTATTTCACTGAGGATGATCGTACCTAAATCCACTCAGGATGCTGCTACCAGCCTCATGACGTGGATTTCATGGCTGAGTGACACTCCATTGGACCTACGTAGCACCACTTGTCCACTTGTCCACTTGTCTTTGTCCACTTGTCCACTCGTCTTTGTCCACTTGGCTCTTTCCTGGGATATGAAACGTGTACCGGAGTGGAGGTTCTTGTCAAGACAGCAGCCCTCAACTTTGGGGTCCCTGTGTCTGGTTGATTTTTTCATTTTCCCAAGGTCAACGCCCATGTGTGGAAGTGCCCTATGCTCTGTGGTTCTGTGTTTTACATGGTTTGGGAAAGAGGATACACTTGTGAAGATTGGCTGTTGGCCATTGACATCCCGCCCATCAGCTTAACAAGGCTCCCTTGACTCCGTGGGCTGTCCTGCCTTTCTGGTTTTTAGACTTTTTTCGCCTGGCCCTTTTGCCCCGGGGGGGGGCGAGAGATTTCTTTGTAGTGCTGATTTGCTCTCCCAGGTTGCTTGGTTGGCCAAAAAGGGCGTATGCGTTTTTTCCTGAATATATTCAGGAAAAAACGCATACGCCCTTTTTGGCCAACCGCATCATTGTCCACGTTCTGGCGCTTTTCATGTGCTATCGGGGCCATTCCGATGTACCCGTTGACATCCGTTTCCTGCAGTTCTGCCTTGCGTTCAGCGCCTCTTCGTAGCCTGACCTCAATATATTTTGGGGCGATAGTTATCGTTTAGAACTCTGCAGGTTTGGGAAGTGCAGGGCCCCTGAGCTCCATTTCCCAAGTCGCTTTTTTGTGAGTGGGACGCAACACGGCTGGATGGCTTCACGCCCTATTGTCGATCCGCGGTTGCAGGCTGAACCGCTGGTGAATTCTTCTTCGTGATGGGAAATGAGAGTGACATGTGCCCGACCAAACACCTCCAGCGAGTCTCTCATTGGTTCCCCCTCTTGCAGTTCATCCTGCGGACAAATTGCAGACGGTACGAAAGAGGCATGGAAAGGCGCCGATTCTCCGAGTGGGGAGATTGTTAGTAAGGGGGCCTGAATGGAGAACACGAGCACCAGGAGAGGAAAACTGAGGTGAGTTTCAGAAAGCTTTCCCGATCCCACGGTGTAGCATCCGCTGGGTTTCCAATGAGTGCTTTCGCTGTCGGAAGATTGCGTTGAACCTGGAGAGTTGGGAGCCATGGAATGGGGAGCACGCAGGATTCCTTTCAAGGGTCTGCATTTGCTTTCCCAACCTCACCAATAGTCTCAGCCCCAAGAGTGTCCAGCCTTATGTCTTCTGCCGCTGGGGCTGTAGATGTGGTCAATCCTGGTTGCATGCCAGTCCCTGAACGCATTTTGGAAGAATTTCTCTCTGTTTTGCCCTGCTTGTTTCTTCTTTATGTTGGAAATGTATCCTCAGAATGGGTCTGAGCTGATTTTCCCTGCTGGTTTTAGGCCGCTTTACACACACTTGATGCACTTACACAGAGATATCAAGACTTAGCTTTTAAGATGCTTACTAGTCGGATAGATACTTGTGCGATGAACAGGGTCTGGTGAGTCCAGTTGATTGAGCAAGGAGTAGGTCGTGTCCATTCCATATTCGGTTTTCGGAAGGGTATCTGTGCTCATTTCAAACTCGAGTTTTATGCGTCACCGCACCTCACCTTTCCCCTGAAGCAGGCATAAGTGTGTTTTCTAAAAGCGTGACTCTGTTCTGTTTGGGGATTCCGTTCATGGGGAGCGATTTTTACATTCCCTCGATAAGTGATATCATAAGTTTCTTTTTTTGTGGGACTTATTTCACTGAGGATGATCGTACCTAAATCCACTCAGGATGCTGCTACCAGCCTCATGACGTGGATTTCATGGCTGAGTGACACTCCATTGGACCTACATAGCACCACTTGTCCACTTGTCCACTTGTCTTTGTCCACTTGTCCACTCGTCTTTGTCCACTTGGCTCTTTCCTGGGATATGAAACGTGTACCGGAGTGGAGGTTCTTGTCAAGACAGCAGCCCTCAACTTTGGGGTCCCTGTGTCTGGTTGATTTTTTCATTTTCCCAAGGTCAACGCCCATGTGTGGAAGTGCCCTATGCTCTGTGGTTCTGTGTTTTACATGGTTTGGGAAAGAGGATACACTTGTGAAGATTGGCTGTTGGCCATTGACATCCCGCCCATCAGCTTAACAAGGCTCCCTTGACTCCGTGGGCTGTCCTGCCTTTCTGGTTTTTAGACTTTTTTCGCCTGGCCCTTTTGCCCCGGGGGGGGGGGCGAGAGATTTCTTTGTAGTGCTGATTTGCTCTCCCAGGTTGCTTGGTTGGCCAAAAAGGGCGTATGCGTTTTTTCCTGAATATATTCAGGAAAAAACGCATACGCCCTTTTTGGCCAACCGCATCATTGTCCACGTTCTGGCGCTTTTCATGTGCTATCGGGGCCATTCCGATGTACCCGTTGACATCCGTTTCCTGCAGTTCTGCCTTGCGTTCAGCGCCTCTTCGTAGCCTGACCTCAATATATTTTGGGGCGATAGTTATCGTTTAGAACTCTGCAGGTTTGGGAAGTGCAGGGCCCCTGAGCTCCATTTCCCAAGTCGCTTTTTTGTGAGTGGGACGCAACACGGCTGGATGGCTTCACGCCCTATTGTCCATCCGCGGTGGCAGGCTGAACCGCTGGTGAATTCTTCTTCGTGATGGGAAATGAGAGTGACATGTGCCCGACCAAACACCTCCAGCGAGTCTCTCATTGGTTCCCCCTCTTGCAGTTCATCCTGCGGACAAATTGCAGACGGTACGAAAGAGGCATGGAAAGGCGCCGAGTCTCCAAGTGGGGAGATTGTTAGTAAGGGGGCCTGAATGGAGAACACGAGCACCAGGAGAGGAAAACTGAGGTGAGTTTCAGAAAGCTTTCCCGATCCCACGGTGTAGCATCCGCTGGGTTTCCAATGAGTGCTTTCGCTGTCGGAAGATTGCGTTGAACCTGGAGAGTTGGGAGCCATGGAATGGGGAGCACGCAGGATTCCTTTCAAGGGTCTGCATTTGCTTTCCCAACCTCACCAATCGTCTCAGCCCCAAGAGTGTCCAGCCTTATGTCTTCTGCCGCTGGGGCTGTAGATGTGGTCAATCCTGGTTGCATGCCAGTCCCTGAACGCATTTTGGAAGAATTTCTCTCTGTTTTGCCCTGCTTGTTTCTTCTTTATGTTGGAAATGTATCCTCAGAATGGGTCTGAGCTGATTTTCCCTGCTGGTTTTAGGCCGCTTTACACACACTTGATGCACTTACACAGAGATATCAAGACTTAGCTTTTAAGATGCTTACTAGTCGGATAGATACTTGTGCGATGAACAGGGTCTGGTGAGTCCAGTTGATTGAGCAAGGAGTAGGTCGTGTCCATTCCATATTCGGTTTTCGGAAGGGTATCTGTGCTCATTTCAAACTCGAGTTTTATGCGTCACCGCACCTCACCTTTCCCCTGAAGCAGGCATAAGTGTGTTTTCTAAAAGCGTGACTCTGTTCTGTTTGGGGATTCCGTTCATGGGGAGCGATTTTTACATTCCCTCGATAAGTGATATCATAAGTTTCTTTTTTTGTGGGACTTATTTCACTGAGGATGATCGTACCTAAATCCACTCAGGATGCTGCTACCAGCCTCATGACGTGGATTTCATGGCTGAGTGACACTCCATTGGACCTACGTAGCACCACTTGTCCACTTGTCCACTTGTCTTTGTCCACTTGTCCACTCGTCTTTGTCCACTTGGCTCTTTCCTGGGATATGAAACGTGTACCGGAGTGGAGGTTCTTGTCAAGACAGCAGCCCTCAACTTTGGGGTCCCTGTGTCTGGTTGATTTTTTCATTTTCCCAAGGTCAACGCCCATGTGTGGAAGTGCCCTATGCTCTGTGGTTCTGTGTTTTACATGGTTTGGGAAAGAGGATACACTTGTGAAGATTGGCTGTTGGCCATTGACATCCCGCCCATCAGCTTAACAAGGCTCCCTTGACTCCGTGGGCTGTCCTGCCTTTCTGGTTTTTAGACTTTTTTCGCCTGGCCCTTTTGCCCCCGGGGGGGGGGCGAGAGATTTCTTTGTAGTGCTGATTTGCTCTCCCAGGTTGCTTGGTTGGCCAAAAAGGGCGTATGCGTTTTTTCCTGAATATATTCAGGAAAAAACGCATACGCCCTTTTTGGCCAACCGCATCATTGTCCACGTTCTGGCGCTTTTCATGTGCTATCGGGGCCATTCCGATGTACCCGTTGACATCCGTTTCCTGCAGTTCTGCCTTGCGTTCAGCGCCTCTTCGTAGCCTGACCTCAATATATTTTGGGGCGATAGTTATCGTTTAGAACTCTGCAGGTTTGGGAAGTGCAGGGCCCCTGAGCTCCATTTCCCAAGTCGCTTTTTTGTGAGTGGGACGCAACACGGCTGGATGGCTTCACGCCCTATTGTCGATCCGCGGTGGCAGGCTGAACCGCTGGTGAATTCTTCTTCGTGATGGGAAATGAGAGTGACATGTGCCCGACCAAACACCTCCAGCGAGTCTCTCATTGGTTCCCCCTCTTGCAGTTCATCCTGCGGACAAATTGCAGACGGTACGAAAGAGGCATGGAAAGGCGCCGAGTCTCCAAGTGGGGAGATTGTTAGTAAGGGGGCCTGAATGGAGAACACGAGCACCAGGAGAGGAAAACTGAGGTGAGTTTCAGAAAGCTTTCCCGATCCCACGGTGTAGCATCCGCTGGGTTTCCAATGAGTGCTTTCGCTGTCGGAAGATTGCGTTGAACCTGGAGAGTTGGGAGCCATGGAATGGGGAGCACGCAGGATTCCTTTCAAGGGTCTGCATTTGCTTTCCCAACCTCACCAATCGTCTCAGCCCCAAGAGTGTCCAGCCTTATGTCTTCTGCCGCGGGGGCTGTAGATGTGGTCAATCCTGGTTGCATGCCAGTCCCTGAACGCATTTTGGAAGAATTTCTCTCTGTTTTGCCCTGCTTGTTTCTTCTTTGTGTTGGAAATGTATCCTCAGAATGGGTCTGAGCTGATTTTCCCTGCTGGTTTTAGGCCGCTTTACACACACTTGATGCACTTACACAGAGATATCAAGACTTAGCTTTTAAGATGCTTACTAGTCGGATAGATACTTGTGCGATGAACAGGGTCTGGTGAGTCCAGTTGATTGAGCAAGGAGTAGGTCGTGTCCATTCCATATTCGGTTTTCGGAAGGGTATCTGTGCTCATTTCAAACTCGAGTTTTATGCGTCACCGCACCTCACCTTTCCCCTGAAGCAGGCATAAGTGTGTTTTCTAAAAGCGTGACTCTGTTCTGTTTGGGGATTCCGTTCATGGGGAGCGATTTTTACATTCCCTCGATAAGTGATATCATAAGTTTCTTTTTTTGTGGGACTTATTTCACTGAGGATGATCGTACCTAAATCCACTCAGGATGCTGCTACCAGCCTCATGACGTGGATTTCATGGCTGAGTGACACTCCATTGGACCTACGTAGCACCACTTGTCCACTTGTCCACTTGTCTTTGTCCACTTGTCCACTCGTCTTTGTCCACTTGGCTCTTTCCTGGGATATGAAACGTGTACCGGAGTGGAGGTTCTTGTCAAGACAGCAGCCCTCAACTTTGGGGTCCCTGTGTCTGGTTGATTTTTTCATTTTCCCAAGGTCAACGCCCATGTGTGGAAGTGCCCTATGCTCTGTGGTTCTGTGTTTTACATGGTTTGGGAAAGAGGATACACTTGTGAAGATTGGCTGTTGGCCATTGACATCCCGCCCATCAGCTTAACAAGGCTCCCTTGACTCCGTGGGCTGTCCTGCCTTTCTGGTTTTTAGACTTTTTTCGCCTGGCCCTTTTGCCCCGGGGGGGGGGGGGCGAGAGATTTCTTTGTAGTGCTGATTTGCTCTCCCAGGTTGCTTGGTTGGCCAAAAAGGGCGTATGCGTTTTTTCCTGAATATATTCAGGAAAAAACGCATACGCCCTTTTTGGCCAACCGCATCATTGTCCACGTTCTGGCGCTTTTCATGTGCTATCGGGGCCATTCCGATGTACCCGTTGACATCCGTTTCCTGCAGTTCTGCCTTGCGTTCAGCGCCTCTTCGTAGCCTGACCTCAATATATTTTGGGGCGATAGTTATCGTTTAGAACTCTGCAGGTTTGGGAAGTGCAGGGCCCCTGAGCTCCATTTCCCAAGTCGCTTTTTTGTGAGTGGGACGCAACACGGCTGGATGGCTTCACGCCCTATTGTCGATCCGCGGTGGCAGGCTGAACCGCTGGTGAATTCTTCTTCGTGATGGGAAATGAGAGTGACATGTGCCCGACCAAACACCTCCAGCGAGTCTCTCATTGGTTCCCCCTCTTGCAGTTCATCCTGCGGACAAATTGCAGACGGTACGAAAGAGGCATGGAAAGGCGCCGAGTCTCCGAGTGGGGAGATTGTTAGTAAGGGGGCCTGAATGGAGAACACGAGCACCAGGAGAGGAAAACTGAGGTGAGTTTCAGAAAGCTTTCCCGATCCCACGGTGTAGCATCCGCTGGGTTTCCAATGAGTGCTTTCGCTGTCGGAAGATTGCGTTGAACCTGGAGAGTTGGGAGCCATGGAATGGGGAGCACGCAGGATTCCTTTCAAGGGTCTGCATTTGCTTTCCCAACCTCACCAATCGTCTCAGCCCCAAGAGTGTCCAGCCTTATGTCTTCTGCCGCTGGGGCTGTAGATGTGGTCAATCCTGGTTGCATGCCAGTCCCTGAACGCATTTTGGAAGAATTTCTCTCTGTTTTGCCCTGCTTGTTTCTTCTTTGTGTTGGAAATGTATCCTCAGAATGGGTCTGAGCTGATTTTCCCTGCTGGTTTTAGGCCGCTTTACACACACTTGATGCACTTACACAGAGATATCAAGACTTAGCTTTTAAGATGCTTACTAGTCGGATAGATACTTGTGCGATGAACAGGGTCTGGTGAGTCCAGTTGATTGAGCAAGGAGTAGGTCGTGTCCATTCCATATTCGGTTTTCAGAAGGGTATCTGTGCTCATTTCAAACTCGAGTTTTATGCGTCACCGCACCTCACCTTTCCCCTGAAGCAGGCATAAGTGTGTTTTCTAAAAGCGTGACTCTGTTCTGTTTGGGGATTCCGTTCATGGGGAGCGATTTTTACATTCCCTCGATAAGTGATATCATAAGTTTCTATTTTTGTGGGACTTATTTCACTGAGGATGATCGTACCTAAATCCACTCAGGATGCTGCTACCAGCCTCATGACGTGGATTTCATGGCTGAGTGACACTCCATTGGACCTACGTAGCACCACTTGTCCACTTGTCCACTTGTCTTTGTCCACTTGTCCACTCGTCTTTGTCCACTTGGCTCTTTCCTGGGATATGAAACGTGTACCGGAGTGGAGGTTCTTGTCAAGACAGCAGCCCTCAACTTTGGGGTCCCTGTGTCTGGTTGATTTTTTGATTTTCCCAAGGTCAACGCCCATGTGTGGAAGTGCCCTATGCTCTGTGGTTCTGTGTTTTACATGGTTTGGGAAAGAGGATACACTTGTGAAGATTGGCTGTTGGCCATTGACATCCCGCCCATCAGCTTAACAAGGCTCCCTTGACTCCGTGGGCTGTCCTGCCTTTCTGGTTTTTAGACTTTTTTCGCCTGGCCCTTTTGCCCCGGGGGGGGGGGGGCGAGAGATTTCTTTGTAGTGCTGATTTGCTCTCCCAGGTTGCTTGGTTGGCCAAAAAGGGCGTATGCGTTTTTTCCTGAATATATTCAGGAAAAAACGCATACGCCCTTTTTGGCCAACCGCATCATTGTCCACGTTCTGGCGCTTTTCATGTGCTATCGGGGCCATTCCGATGTACCCGTTGACATCCGTTTCCTGCAGTTCTGCCTTGCGTTCAGCGCCTCTTCGTAGCCTGCGCTCAATATATTTTGGGGCGATAGTTATCGTTTAGAACTCTGCAGGTTTGGGAAGTGCAGGGCCCCTGAGCTCCATTTCCCAAGTCGCTTTTTTGTGAGTGGGACGCAACACGGCTGGATGGCTTCACGCCCTATTGTCGATCCGCGGTGGCAGGCTGAACCGCTGGTGAATTCTTCTTCGTGATGGGAAATGAGAGTGACATGTGCCCGACCAAACACCTCCAGCGAGTCTCTCATTGGTTCCCCCTCTTGCAGTTCATCCTGCGGACAAATTGCAGACGGTACGAAAGAGGCATGGAAAGGCGCCGAGTCTCCAAGTGGGGAGATTGTTAGTAAGGGGGCCTGAATGGAGAACACGAGCACCAGGAGAGGAAAACTGAGGTGAGTTTCAGAAAGCTTTCCCGATCCCACGGTGTAGCATCCGCTGGGTTTCCAATGAGTGCTTTCGCTGTCAGAAGATTGCGTTGAACCTGGAGAGTTGGGAGCCATGGAATGGGGAGCACGCAGGATTCCTTTCAAGGGTCTGCATTTGCTTTCCCAACCTCACCAATCGTCTCAGCCCCAAGAGTGTCCAGCCTTATGTCTTCTGCCGCTGGGGCTGTAGATGTGGTCAATCCTGGTTGCATGCCAGTCCCTGAACGCATTTTGGAAGAATTTCTCTCTGTTTTGCCCTGCTTGTTTCTTCTTTGTGTTGGAAATGTATCCTCAGAATGGGTCTGAGCTGATTTTCCCTGCTGGTTTTAGGCCGCTTTACACACACTTGATGCACTTACACAGAGATATCAAGACTTAGCTTTTAAGATGCTTACTAGTCGGATAGATACTTGTGCGATGAACAGGGTCTGGTGAGTCCAGTTGATTGAGCAAGGAGTAGGTCGTGTCCATTCCATATTCGGTTTTCGGAAGGGTATCTGTGCTCATTTCAAACTCGAGTTTTATGCGTCACCGCACCTCACCTTTCCCCTGAAGCAGGCATAAGTGTGTTTTCTAAAAGCGTGACTCTGTTCTGTTTGGGGATTCCGTTCATGGGGAGCGATTTTTACATTCCCTCGATAAGTGATATCATAAGTTTCTTTTTTTGTGGGACTTATTTCACTGAGGATGATCGTACCTAAATCCACTCAGGATGCTGCTACCAGCCTCATGACGTGGATTTCATGGCTGAGTGACACTCCATTGGACCTACGTAGCACCACTTGTCCACTTGTCCACTTGTCTTTGTCCACTTGTCCACTCGTCTTTGTCCACTTGGCTCTTTCCTGGGATATGAAACGTGTACCGGAGTGGAGGTTCTTGTCAAGACAGCAGCCCTCAACTTTGGGGTCCCTGTGTCTGGTTGATTTTTTCATTTTCCCAAGGTCAACGCCCATGTGTGGAAGTGCCCTATGCTCTGTGGTTCTGTGTTTTACATGGTTTGGGAAAGAGGATACACTTGTGAAGATTGGCTGTTGGCCATTGACATCCCGCCCATCAGCTTAACAAGGCTCCCTTGACTCCGTGGGCTGTCCTGCCTTTCTGGTTTTTAGACTTTTTTCGCCTGGCCCTTTTGCCCCGGGGGGGGGGGGCGAGAGATTTCTTTGTAGTGCTGATTTGCTCTCCCAGGTTGCTTGGTTGGCCAAAAAGGGCGTATGCGTTTTTTCCTGAATATATTCAGGAAAAAACGCATACGCCCTTTTTGGCCAACCGCATCATTGTCCACGTTCTGGCGCTTTTCATGTGCTATCGGGGCCATTCCGATGTACCCGTTGACATCCGTTTCCTGCAGTTCTGCCTTGCGTTCAGCGCCTCTTCGTAGCCTGCCCTCAATATATTTTGGGGCGATAGTTATCGTTTAGAACTCTGCAGGTTTGGGAAGTGCAGGGCCCCTGAGCTCCATTTCCCAAGTCGCTTTTTTGTGAGTGGGACGCAACACGGCTGGATGGCTTCACGCCCTATTGTCGATCCGCGGTGGCAGGCTGAACCGCTGGTGAATTCTTCTTCGTGATGGGAAATGAGAGTGACATGTGCCCGACCAAACACCTCCAGCGAGTCTCTCATTGGTTCCCCCTCTTGCAGTTCATCCTGCGGACAAATTGCAGACGGTACGAAAGAGGCATGGAAAGGCGCCGAGTCTCCAAGTGGGGAGATTGTTAGTAAGGGGGCCTGAATGGAGAACACGAGCACCAGGAGAGGAAAACTGAGGTGAGTTTCAGAAAGCTTTCCCGATCCCACGGTGTAGCATCCGCTGGGTTTCCAATGAGTGCTTTCGCTGTCGGAAGATTGCGTTGAACCTGGAGAGTTGGGAGCCATGGAATGGGGAGCACGCAGGATTCCTTTCAAGGGTCTGCATTTGCTTTCCCAACCTCACCAATCGTCTCAGCCCCAAGAGTGTCCAGCCTTATGTCTTCTGCCGCTGGGGCTGTAGATGTGGTCAATCCTGGTTGCATGCCAGTCCCTGAACGCATTTTGGAAGAATTTCTCTCTGTTTTGCCCTGCTTGTTTCTTCTTTATGTTGGAAATGTATCCTCAGAATGGGTCTGAGCTGATTTTCCCTGCTGGTTTTAGGCCGCTTTACACACACTTGATGCACTTACACAGAGATATCAAGACTTAGCTTTTAAGATGCTTACTAGTCGGATAGATACTTGTGCGATGAACAGGGTCTGGTGAGTCCAGTTGATTGAGCAAGGAGTAGGTCGTGTCCATTCCATATTCGGTTTTCGGAAGGGTATCTGTGCTCATTTCAAACTCGAGTTTTATGCGTCACCGCACCTCACCTTTCCCCTGAAGCAGGCATAAGTGTGTTTTCTAAAAGCGTGACTCTGTTCTGTTTGGGGATTCCGTTCATGGGGAGCGATTTTTACATTCCCTCGATAAGTGATATCATAAGTTTCTTTTTTTGTGGGACTTATTTCACTGAGGATGATCGTACCTAAATCCACTCAGGATGCTGCTACCAGCCTCATGACGTGGATTTCATGGCTGAGTGACACTCCATTGGACCTACGTAGCACCACTTGTCCACTTGTCCACTTGTCTTTGTCCACTTGTCCACTCGTCTTTGTCCACTTGGCTCTTTCCTGGGATATGAAACGTGTACCGGAGTGGAGGTTCTTGTCAAGACAGCAGCCCTCAACTTTGGGGTCCCTGTGTCTGGTTGATTTTTTCATTTTCCCAAGGTCAACGCCCATGTGTGGAAGTGCCCTATGCTCTGTGGTTCTGTGTTTTACATGGTTTGGGAAAGAGGATACACTTGTGAAGATTGGCTGTTGGCCATTGACATCCCGCCCATCAGCTTAACAAGGCTCCCTTGACTCCGTGGGCTGTCCTGCCTTTCTGGTTTTTAGACTTTTTTCGCCTGGCCCTTTTGCCCCCGGGGGGGGGGCGAGAGATTTCTTTGTAGTGCTGATTTGCTCTCCCAGGTTGCTTGGTTGGCCAAAAAGGGCGTATGCGTTTTTTCCTGAATATATTCAGGAAAAAACGCATACGCCCTTTTTGGCCAACCGCATCATTGTCCACGTTCTGGCGCTTTTCATGTGCTATCGGGGCCATTCCGATGTACCCGTTGACATCCGTTTCCTGCAGTTCTGCCTTGCGTTCAGCGCCTCTTCGTAGCCTGACCTCAATATATTTTGGGGCGATAGTTATCGTTTAGAACTCTGCAGGTTTGGGAAGTGCAGGGCCCCTGAGCTCCATTTCCCAAGTCGCTTTTTTGTGAGTGGGACGCAACACGGCTGGATGGCTTCACGCCCTATTGTCGATCCGCGGTGGCAGGCTGAACCGCTGGTGAATTCTTCTTCGTGATGGGAAATGAGAGTGACATGTGCCCGACCAAACACCTCCAGCGAGTCTCTCATTGGTTCCCCCTCTTGCAGTTCATCCTGCGGACAAATTGCAGACGGTACGAAAGAGGCATGGAAAGGCGCCGAGTCTCCAAGTGGGGAGATTGTTAGTAAGGGGGCCTGAATGGAGAACACGAGCACCAGGAGAGGAAAACTGAGGTGAGTTTCAGAAAGCTTTCCCGATCCCACGGTGTAGCATCCGCTGGGTTTCCAATGAGTGCTTTCGCTGTCGGAAGATTGCGTTGAACCTGGAGAGTTGGGAGCCATGGAATGGGGAGCACGCAGGATTCCTTTCAAGGGTCTGCATTTGCTTTCCCAACCTCACCAATCGTCTCAGCCCCAAGAGTGTCCAGCCTTATGTCTTCTGCCGCGGGGGCTGTAGATGTGGTCAATCCTGGTTGCATGCCAGTCCCTGAACGCATTTTGGAAGAATTTCTCTCTGTTTTGCCCTGCTTGTTTCTTCTTTGTGTTGGAAATGTATCCTCAGAATGGGTCTGAGCTGATTTTCCCTGCTGGTTTTAGGCCGCTTTACACACACTTGATGCACTTACACAGAGATATCAAGACTTAGCTTTTAAGATGCTTACTAGTCGGATAGATACTTGTGCGATGAACAGGGTCTGGTGAGTCCAGTTGATTGAGCAAGGAGTAGGTCGTGTCCATTCCATATTCGGTTTTCGGAAGGGTATCTGTGCTCATTTCAAACTCGAGTTTTATGCGTCACCGCACCTCACCTTTCCCCTGAAGCAGGCATAAGTGTGTTTTCTAAAAGCGTGACTCTGTTCTGTTTGGGGATTCCGTTCATGGGGAGCGATTTTTACATTCCCTCGATAAGTGATATCATAAGTTTCTTTTTTTGTGGGACTTATTTCACTGAGGATGATCGTACCTAAATCCACTCAGGATGCTGCTACCAGCCTCATGACGTGGATTTCATGGCTGAGTGACACTCCATTGGACCTACGTAGCACCACTTGTCCACTTGTCCACTTGTCTTTGTCCACTTGTCCACTCGTCTTTGTCCACTTGGCTCTTTCCTGGGATATGAAACGTGTACCGGAGTGGAGGTTCTTGTCAAGACAGCAGCCCTCAACTTTGGGGTCCCTGTGTCTGGTTGATTTTTTCATTTTCCCAAGGTCAACGCCCATGTGTGGAAGTGCCCTATGCTCTGTGGTTCTGTGTTTTACATGGTTTGGGAAAGAGGATACACTTGTGAAGATTGGCTGTTGGCCATTGACATCCCGCCCATCAGCTTAACAAGGCTCCCTTGACTCCGTGGGCTGTCCTGCCTTTCTGGTTTTTAGACTTTTTTCGCCTGGCCCTTTTGCCCCGGGGGGGGGGGGGGGGCGAGAGATTTCTTTGTAGTGCTGATTTGCTCTCCCAGGTTGCTTGGTTGGCCAAAAAGGGCGTATGCGTTTTTTCCTGAATATATTCAGGAAAAAACGCATACGCCCTTTTTGGCCAACCGCATCATTGTCCACGTTCTGGCGCTTTTCATGTGCTATCGGGGCCATTCCGATGTACCCGTTGACATCCGTTTCCTGCAGTTCTGCCTTGCGTTCAGCGCCTCTTCGTAGCCTGCGCTCAATATATTTTGGGGCGATAGTTATCGTTTAGAACTCTGCAGGTTTGGGAAGTGCAGGGCCCCTGAGCTCCATTTCCCAAGTCGCTTTTTTGTGAGTGGGACGCAACACGGCTGGATGGCTTCACGCCCTATTGTCGATCCGCGGTGGCAGGCTGAACCGCTGGTGAATTCTTCTTCGTGATGGGAAATGAGAGTGACATGTGCCCGACCAAACACCTCCAGCGAGTCTCTCATTGGTTCCCCCTCTTGCAGTTCATCCTGCGGACAAATTGCAGACGGTACGAAAGAGGCATGGAAAGGCGCCGAGTCTCCGAGTGGGGAGATTGTTAGTAAGGGGGCCTGAATGGAGAACACGAGCACCAGGAGAGGAAAACTGAGGTGAGTTTCAGAAAGCTTTCCCGATCCCACGGTGTAGCATCCGCTGGGTTTCCAATGAGTGCTTTCGCTGTCGGAAGATTGCGTTGAACCTGGAGAGTTGGGAGCCATGGAATGGGGAGCACGCAGGATTCCTTTCAAGGGTCTGCATTTGCTTTCCCAACCTCACCAATCGTCTCAGCCCCAAGAGTGTCCAGCCTTATGTCTTCTGCCGCTGGGGCTGTAGATGTGGTCAATCCTGGTTGCATGCCAGTCCCTGAACGCATTTTGGAAGAATTTCTCTCTGTTTTGCCCTGCTTGTTTCTTCTTTGTGTTGGAAATGTATCCTCAGAATGGGTCTGAGCTGATTTTCCCTGCTGGTTTTAGGCCGCTTTACACACACTTGATGCACTTACACAGAGATATCAAGACTTAGCTTTTAATATGCTTACTAGTCGGATAGATACTTGTGCGATGAACAGGGTCTGGTGAGTCCAGTTGATTGAGCAAGGAGTAGGTCGTGTCCATTCCATATTCGGTTTTCAGAAGGGTATCTGTGCTCATTTCAAACTCGAGTTTTATGCGTCACCGCACCTCACCTTTCCCCTGAAGCAGGCATAAGTGTGTTTTCTAAAAGCGTGACTCTGTTCTGTTTGGGGATTCCGTTCATGGGGAGCGATTTTTACATTCCCTCGATAAGTGATATCATAAGTTTCTATTTTTGTGGGACTTATTTCACTGAGGATGATCGTACCTAAATCCACTCAGGATGCTGCTACCAGCCTCATGACGTGGATTTCATGGCTGAGTGACACTCCATTGGACCTACGTAGCACCACTTGTCCACTTGTCCACTTGTCTTTGTCCACTTGTCCACTCGTCTTTGTCCACTTGGCTCTTTCCTGGGATATGAAACGTGTACCGGAGTGGAGGTTCTTGTCAAGACAGCAGCCCTCAACTTTGGGGTCCCTGTGTCTGGTTGATTTTTTGATTTTCCCAAGGTCAACGCCCATGTGTGGAAGTGCCCTATGCTCTGTGGTTCTGTGTTTTACATGGTTTGGGAAAGAGGATACACTTGTGAAGATTGGCTGTTGGCCATTGACATCCCGCCCATCAGCTTAACAAGGCTCCCTTGACTCCGTGGGCTGTCCTGCCTTTCTGGTTTTTAGACTTTTTTCGCCTGGCCCTTTTGCCCCGGGGGGGGGGGGGCGAGAGATTTCTTTGTAGTGCTGATTTGCTCTCCCAGGTTGCTTGGTTGGCCAAAAAGGGCGTATGCGTTTTTTCCTGAATATATTCAGGAAAAAACGCATACGCCCTTTTTGGCCAACCGCATCATTGTCCACGTTCTGGCGCTTTTCATGTGCTATCGGGGCCATTCCGATGTACCCGTTGACATCCGTTTCCTGCAGTTCTGCCTTGCGTTCAGCGCCTCTTCGTAGCCTGCGCTCAATATATTTTGGGGCGATAGTTATCGTTTAGAACTCTGCAGGTTTGGGAAGTGCAGGGCCCCTGAGCTCCATTTCCCAAGTCGCTTTTTTGTGAGTGGGACGCAACACGGCTGGATGGCTTCACGCCCTATTGTCGATCCGCGGTGGCAGGCTGAACCGCTGGTGAATTCTTCTTCGTGATGGGAAATGAGAGTGACATGTGCCCGACCAAACACCTCCAGCGAGTCTCTCATTGGTTCCCCCTCTTGCAGTTCATCCTGCGGACAAATTGCAGACGGTACGAAAGAGGCATGGAAAGGCGCCGAGTCTCCAAGTGGGGAGATTGTTAGTAAGGGGGCCTGAATGGAGAACACGAGCACCAGGAGAGGAAAACTGAGGTGAGTTTCAGAAAGCTTTCCCGATCCCACGGTGTAGCATCCGCTGGGTTTCCAATGAGTGCTTTCGCTGTCAGAAGATTGCGTTGAACCTGGAGAGTTGGGAGCCATGGAATGGGGAGCACGCAGGATTCCTTTCAAGGGTCTGCATTTGCTTTCCCAACCTCACCAATCGTCTCAGCCCCAAGAGTGTCCAGCCTTATGTCTTCTGCCGCTGGGGCTGTAGATGTGGTCAATCCTGGTTGCATGCCAGTCCCTGAACGCATTTTGGAAGAATTTCTCTCTGTTTTGCCCTGCTTGTTTCTTCTTTGTGTTGGAAATGTATCCTCAGAATGGGTCTGAGCTGATTTTCCCTGCTGGTTTTAGGCCGCTTTACACACACTTGATGCACTTACACAGAGATATCAAGACTTAGCTTTTAAGATGCTTACTAGTCGGATAGATACTTGTGCGATGAACAGGGTCTGGTGAGTCCAGTTGATTGAGCAAGGAGTAGGTCGTGTCCATTCCATATTCGGTTTTCGGAAGGGTATCTGTGCTCATTTCAAACTCGAGTTTTATGCGTCACCGCACCTCACCTTTCCCCTGAAGCAGGCATAAGTGTGTTTTCTAAAAGCGTGACTCTGTTCTGTTTGGGGATTCCGTTCATGGGGAGCGATTTTTACATTCCCTCGATAAGTGATATCATAAGTTTCTTTTTTTGTGGGACTTATTTCACTGAGGATGATCGTACCTAAATCCACTCAGGATGCTGCTACCAGCCTCATGACGTGGATTTCATGGCTGAGTGACACTCCATTGGACCTACGTAGCACCACTTGTCCACTTGTCCACTTGTCTTTGTCCACTTGTCCACTCGTCTTTGTCCACTTGGCTCTTTCCTGGGATATGAAACGTGTACCGGAGTGGAGGTTCTTGTCAAGACAGCAGCCCTCAACTTTGGGGTCCCTGTGTCTGGTTGATTTTTTCATTTTCCCAAGGTCAACGCCCATGTGTGGAAGTGCCCTATGCTCTGTGGTTCTGTGTTTTACATGGTTTGGGAAAGAGGATACACTTGTGAAGATTGGCTGTTGGCCATTGACATCCCGCCCATCAGCTTAACAAGGCTCCCTTGACTCCGTGGGCTGTCCTGCCTTTCTGGTTTTTAGACTTTTTTCGCCTGGCCCTTTTGCCCCGGGGGGGGGGGGCGAGAGATTTCTTTGTAGTGCTGATTTGCTCTCCCAGGTTGCTTGGTTGGCCAAAAAGGGCGTATGCGTTTTTTCCTGAATATATTCAGGAAAAAACGCATACGCCCTTTTTGGCCAACCGCATCATTGTCCACGTTCTGGCGCTTTTCATGTGCTATCGGGGCCATTCCGATGTACCCGTTGACATCCGTTTCCTGCAGTTCTGCCTTGCGTTCAGCGCCTCTTCGTAGCCTGACCTCAATATATTTTGGGGCGATAGTTATCGTTTAGAACTCTGCAGGTTTGGGAAGTGCAGGGCCCCTGAGCTCCATTTCCCAAGTCGCTTTTTTGTGAGTGGGACGCAACACGGCTGGATGGCTTCACGCCCTATTGTCGATCCGCGGTTGCAGGCTGAACCGCTGGTGAATTCTTCTTCGTGATGGGAAATGAGAGTGACATGTGCCCGACCAAACACCTCCAGCGAGTCTCTCATTGGTTCCCCCTCTTGCAGTTCATCCTGCGGACAAATTGCAGACGGTACGAAAGAGGCATGGAAAGGCGCCGAGTCTCCAAGTGGGGAGATTGTTAGTAAGGGGGCCTGAATGGAGAACACGAGCACCAGGAGAGGAAAACTGAGGTGAGTTTCAGAAAGCTTTCCCGATCCCACGGTGTAGCATCCGCTGGGTTTCCAGTGAGTGCTTTCGCTGTCGGAAGATTGCGTTGAACCTGGAGAGTTGGGAGCCATGGAATGGGGAGCACGCAGGATTCCTTTCAAGGGTCTGCATTTGCTTTCCCAACCTCACCAATCGTCTCAGCCCCAAGAGTGTCCAGCCTTATGTCTTCTGCCGCTGGGGCTGTAGATGTGGTCAATCCTGGTTGCATGCCAGTCCCTGAACGCATTTTGGAAGAATTTCTCTCTGTTTTGCCCTGCTTGTTTCTTCTTTGTGTTGGAAATGTATCCTCAGAATGGGTCTGAGCTGATTTTCCCTGCTGGTTTTAGGCCGCTTTACACACCCTTGATGCACTTACACAGAGATATCAAGACTTAGCTTTTAAGATGCTTACTAGTCGGATAGATACTTGTGCGATGAACAGGGTCTGGTGAGTCCAGTTGATTGAGCAAGGAGTAGGTCGTGTCCATTCCATATTCGGTTTTCGGAAGGGTATCTGTGCTCATTTCAAACTCGAGTTTTATGCGTCACCGCACCTCACCTTTCCCCTGAAGCAGGCATAAGTGTGTTTTCTAAAAGCGTGACTCTGTTCTGTTTGGGGATTCCGTTCATGGGGAGCGATTTTTACATTCCCTCGATAAGTGATATCATAAGTTTCTTTTTTTGTGGGACTTATTTCACTGAGGATGATCGTACCTAAATCCACTCAGGATGCTGCTACCAGCCTCATGACGTGGATTTCATGGCTGAGTGACACTCCATTGGACCTACGTAGCACCACTTGTCCACTTGTCCACTTGTCTTTGTCCACTTGTCCACTCGTCTTTGTCCACTTGGCTCTTTCCTGGGATATGAAACGTGTACCGGAGTGGAGGTTCTTGTCAAGACAGCAGCCCTCAACTTTGGGGTCCCTGTGTCTGGTTGATTTTTTCATTTTCCCAAGGTCAACGCCCATGTGTGGAAGTGCCCTATGCTCTGTGGTTCTGTGTTTTACATGGTTTGGGAAAGAGGATACACTTGTGAAGATTGGCTGTTGGCCATTGACATCCCGCCCATCAGCTTAACAAGGCTCCCTTGACTCCGTGGGCTGTCCTGCCTTTCTGGTTTTTAGACTTTTTTCGCCTGGCCCTTTTGCCCCGGGGGGGGGCGAGAGATTTCTTTGTAGTGCTGATTTGCTCTCCCAGGTTGCTTGGTTGGCCAAAAAGGGCGTATGCGTTTTTTCCTGAATATATTCAGGAAAAAACGCATACGCCCTTTTTGGCCAACCGCATCATTGTCCACGTTCTGGCGCTTTTCATGTGCTATCGGGGCCATTCCGATGTACCCGTTGACATCCGTTTCCTGCAGTTCTGCCTTGCGTTCAGCGCCTCTTCGTAGCCTGACCTCAATATATTTTGGGGCGATAGTTATCGTTTAGAACTCTGCAGGTTTGGGAAGTGCAGGGCCCCTGAGCTCCATTTCCCAAGTCGCTTTTTGGTGAGTGGGACGCAACACGGCTGGATGGCTTCACGCCCTATTGTCGATCCGCGGTGGCAGGCTGAACCGCTGGTGAATTCTTCTTCGTGATGGGAAATGAGAGTGACATGTGCCCGACCAAACACCTCCAGCGAGTCTCTCATTGGTTCCCCCTCTTGCAGTTCATCCTGCGGACAAATTGCAGACGGTACGAAAGAGGCATGGAAAGGCGCCGAGTCTCCAAGTGGGGAGATTGTTAGTAAGGGGGCCTGAATGGAGAACACGAGCACCAGGAGAGGAAAACTGAGGTGAGTTTCAGAAAGCTTTCCCGATCCCACGGTGTAGCATCCGCTGGGTTTCCAATGAGTGCTTTCGCTGTCGGAAGATTGCGTTGAACCTGGAGAGTTGGGAGCCATGGAATGGGGAGCACGCAGGATTCCTTTCAAGGGTCTGCATTTGCTTTCCCAACCTCACCAATCGTCTCAGCCCCAAGAGTGTCCAGCCTTATGTCTTCTGCCGCTGGGGCTGTAGATGTGGTCAATCCTGGTTGCATGCCAGTCCCTGAACGCATTTTGGAAGAATTTCTCTCTGTTTTGCCCTGCTTGTTTCTTCTTTGTGTTGGAAATGTATCCTCAGAATGGGTCTGAGCTGATTTTCCCTGCTGGTTTTAGGCCGCTTTACACACACTTGATGCACTTACACAGAGATATCAAGACTTAGCTTTTAAGATGTTTACTAGTCGGATAGATACTTGTGCGATGAACAGGGTCTGGTGAGTCCAGTTGATTGAGCAAGGAGTAGGTCGTGTCCATTCCATATTCGGTTTTCGGAAGGGTATCTGTGCTCATTTCAAACTCGAGTTTTATGCGTCACCGCACCTCACCTTTCCCCTGAAGCAGGCATAAGTGTGTTTTCTAAAAGCGTGACTCTGTTCTGTTTGGGGATTCCGTTCATGGGGAGCGATTTTTACATTCCCTCGATAAGTGATATCATAAGTTTCTTTTTTTGTGGGACTTATTTCACTGAGGATGATCGTACCTAAATCCACTCAGGATGCTGCTACCAGCCTCATGACGTGGATTTCATGGCTGAGTGACACTCCATTGGACCTACGTAGCACCACTTGTCCACTTGTCCACTTGTCTTTGTCCACTTGTCCACTCGTCTTTGTCCACTTGGCTCTTTCCTGGGATATGAAACGTGTACCGGAGTGGAGGTTCTTGTCAAGACAGCAGCCCTCAACTTTGGGGTCCCTGTGTCTGGTTGATTTTTTCATTTTCCCAAGGTCAACGCCCATGTGTGGAAGTGCCCTATGCTCTGTGGTTCTGTGTTTTACATGGTTTGGGAAAGAGGATACACTTGTGAAGATTGGCTGTTGGCCATTGACATCCCGCCCATCAGCTTAACAAGGCTCCCTTGACTCCGTGGGCTGTCCTGCCTTTCTGGTTTTTAGACTTTTTTCGCCTGGCCCTTTTGCCCCGGGGGGGGGGGGCGAGAGATTTCTTTGTAGTGCTGATTTGCTCTCCCAGGTTGCTTGGTTGGCCAAAAAGGGCGTATGCGTTTTTTCCTGAATATATTCAGGAAAAAACGCATACGCCCTTTTTGGCCAACCGCATCATGGTCCACGTTCTGGCGCTTTTCATGTGCTATCGGGGCCATTCCGATGTACCCGTTGACATCCGTTTCCTGCAGTTCTGCCTTGCGTTCAGCGCCTCTTCGTAGCCTGACCTCAATATATTTTGGGGCGATAGTTATCGTTTAGAACTCTGCAGGTTTGGGAAGTGCAGGGCCCCTGAGCTCCATTTCCCAAGTCGCTTTTTTGTGAGTGGGACGCAACACGGCTGGATGGCTTCACGCCCTATTGTCGATCCGCGGTTGCAGGCTTAA